>NW_026606608.1:290000-792500 GCF_029890125.1 Rhinichthys klamathensis goyatoka | reverse complement strand
ATCTTAGCTACTGCACAAATAATAATACCACATCTAAATGAAAATAGGCAATACCATTACAAATGTAACTTCTGTATTTAAAATCTTCAAAGTTTGTAAGCATCAACTGTAATGTTAACAACATTTTTAAAAGTAAAAGCACAACATATTTCTTAATATTAGCTACTGCATGTGGCATTTTACAGCTAAAATGTTGAAGTTTAGCTGTTTTAACTACTGTAATCATTAAAAATGTAGCAAGCTGAATATCACTTCCTAACATCATCAATAGCAAGTAACTTGCAAAGTAATAATTTCTGATTAATTTGGTTCGGGAGTAGTAGAGATAAAAGCCCGCCCACACTGACAATTGATTGGTTGGGTCCTTACATGCGCTTCGTGAGGCACACGCGCACACTAGCACACACACGCAAGGTCTCTAGCTCGCTCCCTCTCTTTGGCATGCGCGCGCTACGCATGCGCGCTCTTGCTCGCACTAGATTCCGGGAGATTTTAACTAATTTGGGATGTCTGCTGACTGCGTGTGTGGTGTGTGTTGGGCCGGCCCGCCGGCCGTCCTGGAGTACCGGCCGTTCTGTGATTCTCCAGATCACACAGATGGCCAGTCCGCCCCTGCGCCATATCGGGACTCTGGCGGCTTCAGTTCTCTCCAATGGAAAAGAGCGAAGGGGCGTCGTCCATCTTTTTTTACAGTCTATGGATTGGTCAGATGGCCCAGTCTGCTGTGATTGGTCAGATGGCTCAGTCTGTTGTGAGTGGTCTACTCTGCTCTGATTGGTCAGATGATCCAGTCTGATGTGATTGGTCTACTCTGCTCTGATTGGTCAGATGGCCCAGTTTGTTGTGATTGGTCTACTCTGCTCTGATTGGTCAGATGCCCCAGTCTGTTGTGATTGGTCTACTCTGCTGTGATTGGTCGACTCTGTTTTGATTGGTCTACTCTGCTCTGATTGGTCAGATGGCCCAGTCTGTTGTGATTGGTCTCCTCTGCTCTGATTGGTCAGATGACCCAGTCTGTTGTTATTGGTCTCCTCTGCTCTGATTGGTCAGATGGCCCAGTCTGTTGTGATTGGTCTACTCTGCTCTGATTGGTCAGATGGCCCAGTCTGTTGTTATTGGTCTCCTCTGCTCTGATTGGTCAGATGACCCAGTCTGTTGTTATTGGTCTACTCTGCTCTGATTGGTCAGATGGCACAATCTGTTGTGATTGGTCTACTCTGCTGTGATTGGTCAGATGGCCCAGTCTGTTGTGATTGGTCTACTCTGCTGTGATTGGTCAGATGACCCAGTCTGTTGTGATTGGTCTACTCTGCTCTGATTTGTCGACTCTGTTTTGATTGGTCTACTCTGCTCTGATTGGTCAGATGGCCCAGTCTGTTGTGATTGGTCTCCTCTGCTCTGATTGGTCAGATGACCCAGTCTGTTGTGATTGGTCTACTCTGCTCTGATTGGTCAGATGCCCCAGTCTGTTGTGATTGGTCTACTCTGCTCTGATTGGTCTACTCTGTTGTGATTGTCTACTCTGCTCTGATTGGTCAGATGACCCAGTCTGTTGTGATTGGTCTGTTGTGATACTGCTTACAGTGTGTCGGAAGTGAAACGTACATTACCATATCTGAATTTCAGCTCCGGATCATCCTCAGCACTCGTATATACAGTGAAACGAACAGTAACAATGGTGTTGGTTTTATCGCACCGGTTTTGCCTTTGTAGCATAGAAAACAGCGTCTTCTCATCATTTCAACAACGCAAATCAAAGGCCTCTTCCAAACCTCAGCCACAACTAGTGTTTGAGGACGGGTCAAAGTAGACGCTGTTTGTGGGCAGTCAATGAAGACTACAGGTGGGCATTATGCAAAGTAAGAATGATTCATTCTAGGCAAGAATGAGCTGCAGTGTGGGCTAGACTTTATGCTTATATTCAAAAGTCTGGCTGCAAAAGAACACCAAGATAGAAGCTCAAACAACATGACAGCCCCTGTAGCCTTGTGTACATTCAGACACTACTTCCATTCTCCCATGTTGATTACCACACGCAGGAGTCAGTCAGTGTTCAGTAGACCAGACTCAAAGTCACTGAAGCAGCCAGAAGCCACTTGTGGAGTGGAGTATGTAAGAGCTGTTTTCAAGAGCTGCTCTCCCACTGAAGTGGGATTAGATTGCACATTGCAAGTTCCCATGGAACAAATGGAGAGTGAAGGGGTTTCTGGGTTACAGCGCTCCCTCCCACACCCCCAGAGGTCTTTAGAGAGGGAGTGGTGTGAGTTTGGCTGGCTCGGCCTCGGGAGAAAGCTGCACGCTCAGCATGGCTCCTCCACATTAAACGAGCGGCCCAGCACAGTACAGCTATTCACTAACAAACCTTTTCTATTCGCCTCACCTATTTTAGTTCAACTTTGCATTTGCACATTTTACAGTTAGAATAAGTGTAATCAGGGTTTGAAATTAACACCTGCCAAATGCGGGTAAAAATCAAGTGTGGTGGGAAACGCTGTCAAATCACGAGCCAATTTGGCGTGTTACTTATTATGTTTATTCACTTTGCTGGAAGATTGTGTAAGCCAAATCTGCGCAGATTTAGCGCAAATACTCAAGCTTGTGATTAAATATACAGAATATGCGCATATCTGGCTTATTTGAACACACACGTCACTACGCAACAAATAACGGCACGCTTGTTCATTTGCATTGAAGCAATAGCAAAGATTAAAAAGCATTTGGTGAACAGAAAAGACATTGTTATTTTCCAACATCCTACTTTTTTTATGTTCTTTGTACTGTATTGATCTGTCCCCCTAAAACACATTTATGGTGATGAGGATGAAAGAGGAAGGGAGGATACTGGATGACAGGATTTTGTTTAAATAAGAAATGAATGTATGAAATATACTGTAATTTTTTTTTGTAAAATTTACAGCATCTTACTGGCAATTTTGGTTGGTGCCAAATTGGCCGTTGAGTGAAAAAGTTAATTTCATACCCTGTGTGTAATGTCACACACTTTGACTGGAGTAAACCTGTGACGAAATCGTCTATGTGATTTGGAAAGTTCTACGTTCTAACAGCTGAAAATGCATATCAGAGCAAAACCCATGCCATGAGGTCAAGAGCTCTGCCTGTAGAGCAGCGACTGAATTGATCTATCGCAAGCCCCGCCCCACCAACACAGATCAGCCAATGGCAGTCGAGCATCAGTTGCACTGGGAACTCTGACATCTTTAGGTTTCAGCGCCACAGAGAAACATTGGAAGATCCGATGCTCTGATGGTGTTTATGCTACAAAAAAATGGTAAAACGATGTGCCTGGGGAACACTGATTCTAGGTATCCTGAGAGGATGGGCAAAGGGTATTCATGTAATCACCGTACTGTGCTCGCGTTCACAAGCGCTTTTCAAAAGTGTGATAAGATTAGCGCGAACGGACCAATTATTGTCACGGTGCATGGTGAGGAATAATCCGTGGATTCAAGTGCAGAGTGAAAAGGTATTTAATAAAGACCGAAACATAAAATAAACAAATAAACAAAAGAACACAACAACGTACTAACTCAATCCAGAACAAACAAGGCAAGGTTACCAGGGCAGGGCAGGGCAGGGCAGGACAGGACAGGGCAGGGCAGGGCAGGGCAGGGCAGGGCAGGGCAGGAACAGGCACAGAACTCAACACGACGAATACAACGAACGAGCACAGGACAGCAAACACAGGTAGCTTAAATAGGAAGGCAATTAAGAAGGGGAACAAGGATAACAGGTGGGACAATTAAACCAATAATCAGATAACAAGGGGGAGGGACCAGACAATGACAAGAGCACATGGCCCAACATAACAAAACAATCATGTGCATCACAAAGACAGGACAGACATGTGACAATTATCTGCGCAATACGACTGGAGCCTGGTTTATTCATCAGTGATGTGGGTGCAGCTTGTTCCCCGAGGATTCAACCCCAATCCCAATGAAGACGAAAACTTTCATATTCTGGTTGTCATGCTTTAATTAAGTTATACAATTAAAGTTAGTGTATGCTAACGGACAAACCTAAATAGCTACTGTTCTGACGTCATGTACAGACATGTCTACAATTCAGTGCCTCTCCATATTAAACTGGTTAAATGTAAATTAATTTAATCTTACCCTGCGGTACATGAACAGTGTTGATCCTGGATGTTGTTCATACAGTGTTGATCCTGGATGTTGTTCATCTGCGATCGTGACGGAACGTAACATGAGGCTTCTCCCGCTTGCATTGTGATCTGCAAACCCATCTTGTTACCCACCATATCTATTTTAAAATCTTTTATATATCCCTCCATGGCATATTTAAGTCCCACTTGAATGCACCTCGACGTGAGGTGGTCCTTCTGTGTCCAAAATTGATTAAAAAATATCTTGGGACAAGGTTTTCACACTGACAGCTGTCATTGTAAGACAGTTAGCAACTCCGTTTGTTTGTCAGAGTTAGCAACAGTTGCTAAGGGGGGTGGGGCTTACCGATAGGTCAATTGTGTCAAGGCACAGATCTGAGGAAGGCTATAAACATATTGATGCTGCATTGAAGGTTCACAAGAGCACAGTGGCCTCCATAATTGCTAATAGAAGAAGTCTGACTCTTCCTAGAGCTAATTAGGGAAGAAGGGTCTTGAAGTGACCAATAACCCAAAGGCTCCAGAGATCACACGTGAAGATGGGAAAAAATTAGAGAAGGACAACCATCATTGCAACAGTCCACTGATCTGGGCTTTATGGCAGAGTATTTTTTTAAAGCACCTAAAAGGCTCGCAGACTTTGAAAAACAAAATGTTTCCCAACCTTGTTCCCTTGTTCCCAACACTATTTCAAACTGGTTGAACTGGAGACTTCTCAGGTTTTGAGGGAAGCTGCACACAGCACAAACACAGAGATAATAATGATGCTTAGAAATTAGTAAGTATCATACACATTTTAAAAGTGAGCCTAATATATAATGCCATATAATGCCCACATTTGCAGTCCAGTCGGTTTTGGATCAGAGCCATAATGTTATGAATGCTTTGGGAATGTAGAATAAAAGTTATTTGAATCTTGAATCAGAGAAAGTGTTTTAGACTTCGACTCTTTCTGCCCCTTTATATGCTCGGATCAAACTGTTCTCAGCTGCAGTCAAGTAAAATGATTATGATAAAACAAACATAGGCACATCGTGAAACAATCATAGGATGAAAAGAATGGGATTAAGGAAGAGGCGGAGATAATGTTTGAATATATCTTAAATCATTGTAAGGTAATCGGTTTCAAAGCTATCTCTGCCTTTGAAGACTTAATTATGATCTGACAGCAAGATGAGAGATGTTTTTGCATCTGACGACTTACCACTTTGAATCATTATTCACACCGAGAACCAAGAGAAAGTGAGTGGGAGAAGAAAAGAAAAGAAAAATGGTGTATATATGGAGGTTTTAGATGGAAAGAAAGTGAAGCAAATGGAAAGTGTACACAACCCAGGGGGTCAACAAGTTGCCAGGGGGTCTTTGAAACAACTCTTGATTGACAGCTCTAGATCAGGTGATCAATTCCAGCGTCCAATCAACAAGTGTGATTGATTCATTAAAACTTGGGTTGTGGAGGACCGGCACCCCTGAGGATCTCAAAGGAGCCCACGGGGGGCAAGAGCTGAAAGACTTTTTTTGACCGGCATCTCATTACTCTGCCTGAGGAGCGTTGGGATTTCAGTCTGAAACTCTTCTCTCCCGCAGGGCCCACACAACGGACTGCTTTCCTTTAGACCGGCACATGAAAGCATGAGGATGAAAAGAGAACTAGTTAGAGCCAAATTATAATGTTCATCTGTGCATCTGATGTGGAACCTTGAAGGGAAGTTGAGTAAGTCTTGAAAACATGTTCTGCTTTCTATTTTAAACCTATACAGTAATTCGCTGGAAGTTACACTGAAATCCTCTCTACTTTAAGCCGTGTTCCCATGACTTCACTGGATGGTGTCCATCCCGATGTGCATACATACTCAGCAAGCTTGGCTCCCCATGAGAGTTGAAATCCTGTCACACTAAATAATATTCTGAAACAGGTTGCGATGCACAATGTGTCCTGGGGCGGTAGTGATGAAAAGAGTACTTTATTAAAGATTCTCAAACTCTGCGTAGAAGAAGAATATTTCTGCCATGGATTATAAAACTAAAAAAGGTCATTTTTAGCTCACAATTCTGATGTTTTTATAACTCCCAATTCCGACTTTTCCGAATTGCAAGAAAAAAGTGAACAAAAACCTAAAGTTTATACATCACAATTATGACATTTTTTCCCCCACAGATTTGGAAGTATATATCTTGCAATTGTATATTCAAATTCAAATATTGCATATATGGATATATTGTTTGGAGAACTTAACTTCTGCAAAATATACATGCCCGGCCCAAAAAAAGTCAAGATCTTAAGAGTCAAGATCTTGGACAAAAATGAATGCATTTTAAACATTTATTTCCATGAAGAGGTGCTTCAATTGTTGGTCCAGATCTTGTATTGAGTCCAGCTCTCTGTAAAGTCTCCTCCGGCACATCACAAACACTTTCAACGAGTTTAAGATCTGAATTCATGTGTGAAAGTGATTCTTCATGCTCCTCACAAGCATTCGTTCACAGTTTGAGTCTGATGAATATTGACTTTGTCATCCTGGAATATGATCATGATGTTCTTCCTACATGGTGTTTAGGAAATGAAAAGCTACACACTCCATCAGTTAGTGTTAGAAGAACTGCTGCCAAATATATAACATGCTAGACACATAATAATCACTGCAATAATGATCCAATCACAGACTCTTAAGCATTTGCCTATTTAAATCCCAATAGTGATCTTTTTTTGGACCGGGCAGTGAATAACATTTACATTTATTTGGATAAAATGACTTGAATAAATAATTATTAATGCAAAAGTGCCAAGATTACATGCCGAAAAGTGCATAAAAAAACGAACATAAAAGTGTGTTAGGTCATCACTGCTTAATATCACATTCAGTGTTGGGCAGTAACTTTAAATTGTGGTAAGAATGTATATCGTATAAAAAGGTACGAAATTTTGTATTAGTTATTGCTAGCTGTTCAGTGAAATCAATCAAATGTTCTCTTGCTCTTGAAATACATACACTGACAGTCACCTGCAACTTAGCTTTATTAAAAAACGTGTACTAGAGTGGATTCGATTTGAGAGTTTTCCATCATCAATAAAAAAGCTTTATTACTAGAACATCAGCCGCTTATGATGATCCATGTGTCTATCCACTGACCTAACTGTAACTATCAATTTGATATTACTGTGCAATTATATTAAATGCCCTCCCATCTTTCCCTGCAGAGACTTTTTCGAGAGCAGATTTGGCCGAATCCAAAATATATTAATGATTTACCATGCAAGATTAGCTGCAAGGAACCCAGTTTATTATTGTCACGATGCAGACAAGGGAAGAGGAGGGGTCAGGTCAATTCCAGGGGGTCAGGTCTTGCCTGATTATCTTTAGCTGGTACTAACCACAACATTTCTCTGAATAGTAGCTGTGTGTTCAGGTAGAATAAAATCCTTTGCACCTCCTTGAAGGTGAGTTTTTGAGCAGAGGTTGAGGTTCACCCTGGGATAGGGTCTCTAACTTAGCCTAACCGTTTGCTTGGTTGCCATTATCTTTTTGGCTGTATAGAAATAAGACAGGTCTTACCAGTTCAGTCTGCAGATCGCACTGGTTTTGAATTTGTCATGGTTTTAATCTCCGTCATTGGATCATACTATTTGAATTACCTGCCTTGCCCATGTCCTTTTACATGTATGTAAACATTTAAAAAAAAAAATATATATCTCAAGCTGAACTTTTGTAAACAAGGCAGTGCTGTGGTGAAAAGTAAGTTTGATCAATTATCAATTTATTGCAAAGCTAAAACCGATGCTCTGAGTTAATAACTTGTGTTTATATCATCCAGAATTGATTATTGTAATTCTCTATTTAGGCCACTCCCAGTCATCAAGATTAAGATTACAGTTTGGCACCAAAAAGAAGGACGGATTTACTCCCATTCTGGCTTCACTTCATTAGCTTATATGATTAATTTTAAGGTCTTATTAATTTTTAAAGGGGACCTATTATGCGCCTTTTTACAAGATGTAACATAAGTCTCAGGTGTCCCCAGAATGTGTCTGTAAAGTCTCAGTTCAAAATACCCCACAGATTATTTATTATACCATGTTGTAAATGGCCATTTTTGAGTGGAAGGAAAGACATGTTGTTTTTGTGCATGTATCTTTAAATGCAAATAAGCTGCTGCTCCGCCCCTTTTCCAGAAGTGGGCGGAGCCTGTACAGCTCGTGCCTCAGATACTCTGACAAAAACTAAAACATCTGTTTGGTCACACTCACGTGACATTGCAGTTCTTTATCATCATGAAAGTTTATTTTCTGCATGTGTATTAAAGCCATATAAGTCTAAACTTCTGATATTTGGTTTCCTGAGAGCACACATCCGAAGAAAGCTGGATGTATTAAACTAAGTTCTCTTTCACATCTTTTAGCGCTTAAACTGTCAAATACACACAAGGTTATGTCAAAAACACACAAAGCTCACATGAACTGTCGGTTATGTCTGTGAACATAAACAACAAGTAAAGAAAACACATGTGTATATGATCTGTGTATTAAAGTGAAAGCTTGATATCCTGGTATATGCTGTTAATATGAATCAAACAACAAAAGAAAACAGACAATCCCTCACTGCTCTTGACTGAATAATAGCTTTAATAAGAATACATTTCTTGCTTGAAATCTGCTGTTAAGTGTTCTGACGAGGAGTGTGTGGGTTTTTACCATTATAGGGTGGTTGTGTAACACACACTGTCGACACTCATTTAGGTTTAAACACCATGTAAAAGTGAATTTTACATAATATGTCCCCTTTAAAGCTTTAATAGTCCCCTATTTATCAGACCTGCGTTTCTATTTCCCGACAGTCGTACCCAGGTTATAATAATGTCCCGCAGAGCATTCGATCCTCGCCCTGCATGCTTTTAGATGAACTCTTAAGACTCATTTTTATACCCTGGCTTTTGAGTCTGACCCAGGAGAGCACTGAATTATGCTTTTTATTCTAGTTTATATTCTATTATATGTCATGCATTGGCTGTTAAAATAGTTTTTGAACATCACTTTGGGACATAGCCTACTAGCTGTATCAGAAATGTCTCATAAAAAAAAACAAAAAAACGTTATCTCTCTCTTTATATCTCAGTCGCAGTCCTCTTTTAAACCAAAAATGCACGTGGATTGTAAAGTGAGGTATATTCCCCAGAAGTGTGACGGTTTGAGAGTAAGAGGATGACTGGCATGTTGATTCTCCTGCTGTCTTCAGGGGAGTCGAGAGAGCTGACTGACAAGAGGAGTTCTTCACGTACAGGAATAATAAACAGATGTGTTCAGCACACGCTCACATTCACACACAGACATGAACACACACACACACACTCCAGCACACCTGCACAGGATTAGCTGTCCTTCACAGAGTCCTGGCCTTCCCTCTAAATCTTTCTCTCGTACTATAATGTTTCCACCATCACCTCTATCCAGTGTCTTCAGTTCTGAGACAATCTTCATCTCTTGCAACCCCAGTAAATGCTTACATGGCTTACAGTGCCCGAACCAAAAGGTTAATAATAGGAGTAGGAAGGACAGGAGCTAAACTACACAACTGGACTCTTGTCCAAGTCCAGAGCACTTAATATTAAGGTATGAGCATTGTAACTTGATTGTGTCGTGGCTTCTGATCTCATTCGCTTCCAGTTAGCAGTACAAAAACTGTTTGTAATGCTGCTTGACACTTGCGTTGCAACATAAGGTAATGTTGGTATTACGATAAAAAAATAAAAATAAAAATAAAACATTTACAAATTAAATTTTGTCTCATTTTATTTTGTTTCATATAAAATGCATTTAAAAGAAATTTTACATTTTACACTAAACCTTGTTAAATGAAGTAAGCAATGGCACAGTTTCCTGAGAAATCAGCCATAAGAGCTAGCTATTTCAACATCTCTTATGTTTATGTGTGATATGCATTAGATAATGAGACCAGGATGTGACTAGCAGAGGATAGATGAGAAACAGTAAAAAGATACATACAAATATTGTTGCACAGCTATCAAGAATACTTTATTTTGATTGGTCAATTATGGCATTTAGTGGTCAACAAATATTAGCACAAAATATAGAGTTTAGTTTAAACGGGCGGGACCACTAGGTGGCAACAATTTACAGTGTTTTTAAGAACTAGCTGAAGAAGAAGAAGAAACAACACGATGCAAGGAATGGATATAAACAATGGATATGCAAAAGAGATCATCAGCTTTATCTTGCTAATTACCATAATTACCCTCCTCCATCCCCAGCTCCACCTGTCGTTTATCTTGATTTTTATGATGTTGCTGCATGGATGCGAAGGGAGTTCTTGCCCAGAACAGAGCCGTACCGCCAATCCAAACTGTATACTAATTGTCAATCATCTTCGACGATAGAAATATGGATGAAGCGTACACTAGAATAATGATTTGAATAACGCTGTAATGTGACACAACAATTGTTGCAGATGTTTAAATGTCAAATGCACTGGTAGAAAAGTGCAATGCTCATCAAAACGAATAGCATATGTGTATATTATTATTTTTTTGATCCTCTGATATTCATGTTTCTTTCTTAAAAAGCTGCAAAAAGGTATGCAATGGTTTGAAGCTATGTGCAAAATAATGTTTCAAACTCTTATCGGTGGTTTCAGAAATTAGGATTAGTTCACTTTAGAATTTAAATGTCCTGATCATTTACTCTCCCCACGTCATCCAAGATGTTCATGTCTTTCTTTCTTCAGTGGAAAAGAAATTAAGGTTTTCAGGAAAACGTTCCAGGATTTTTCTCCAGTGCTGTTTCTCTAGCTAGTGCAAGACAAGCATTTGTGGTGTAAAAGTATATAAATGTTTATTTTTGTTATAAAATGGCAGATGGTTTGTCTAGATCAGACTCTTATTCCTCGGCTGGATCGTGTCGAGACTTTGAAGCTGCACTGAAACTCACATTTGGACCTTCGACCCGTTGGACCCCATTGAAGTCACTATATGGAGAAACATCCTGGAACGTTTTCCTCAAAACCCTTCATTTCTGTTCGACTGAAGAAAGAAAGACATGAACATCTTGGATGACGTGGGGGAGAGTAAATGATCAGGAAATTATAATTCTGAAGTGAACTACTCCTTTAACAGTATAGGCAGAAAAACAGAAGTGAACCCCAAGCTTTATTCCGTGATAATGACTGTACATTATCCCTATAGATGTGTCTCACTATCACAGTATCATAGAAGAAGACAGTGTTTTTTGTAGTTGCTTTCAGACTAATGTCACACGAGACAATCCTGTGTGGGCTCAAATAAAGCCTGACACTGATTGTTGCTTTTGCAGATTTGTGTATCTGTCTGTCTCCTTCACACACACACACACACACACACACACACACACACACACACACACACACACACACACACACACACACACACACACACACACACACACACACGTAGGGGTTTGAAGAGCCATTAAAGTGACGAGAGTAGACACAGACACAAACAATGTAAATAATGCATGCTGATCCTAATTACTGCAAAAGAGCTTCGCATTACGGCACTGCCTCTGAAGTCCCTCAGACAACTTTCACAATGATCACTCTCCTCCGACTCACTCCATTTACCTCGTTTCTTTCATCCACTGGAGGAATTTCACTGCAGAAGTGATCAAAGCAGACGCAGGAAAGTTGATGTGACGGTTCTTCATTTCTGACTACAAAAACAGAGTTGGAGGAGGAGCCCCATTCAGGAGAAAGAGAAGCAGATGCAGGCCGTCTTGTTCTCGCTGAAGTTTACATCTGCACTGCTCTTTAGGGGAACGATCTGTGTTGCACAGAGGGCAGAAGTAGATCATTTACTTACCCTCATGCTTTCCAAACCAGTATGACGGAGCCAAAAATATAAATATCGTTGCCATGAGTTAAGAATTCGTTCTCTTGTTTTCGTAAATTGTAGCCACATTGCACTAATTTGTTCCTTCCTTTTGATTTAAATACAACAAGGGAACAAATGTATTATATCGTGAGCACGACTTAGAAAAACATGGGAATTAATTATATTATGCGCACAATTTAGTAAAACGAGGGATCAATTTATTATATTGTACATATGATTTAGTAAAACAGGGGAACTAATTATTATATCGTGCACAGCAAAATCCCCAGTGTTAAATTAACACTCCTGGGCCCGTATTCATAAAGAATCTTAATGCAAAGAGTAGCTCCAAAATTCTAAGAAAATTCTTAGAAATGTGGGCGTTTACTCTTAAAATTAAAGAAAATATCCTACTAAAGAAAAAAGTAATTCAGAAAGTATCTTAACCCTTAAAAGAGGTCTTAAGGTCAAAATTGTTAGGAGTACGGGCGAGGACTTTTAAGAGGCTTAAGAGTTTCTTTAGCAGAGGAGAAAATGGCAGAAAGACGAAGAGGGAGAAGAAATGTGATGCAGACAATGGATGACAGTGAGTTAATAAGACGCTATAGATTGACGCCCGGCCCGAATTTTTCTTTACGGATGGCCTTGTGTTTATCCACTTACTCGGCTAACAGTAAACACTGTTCCTCTGTCCAGTCGGGCTTTCTCGTCCTTCTTGGTTTTGATTCCATTTTTGTTACATTAAAACCAACATTCAAACCACCACTTAAATAGACATGCCGGCAATCAGTGTAACTGGAAAGAGTGGAACCATTTTTATCATTCTAAGCCAATCAAATACCTTATAGGAAATTAACAGCATGGTAAATAAAAAAAAGGATTTATATACACATATATAATGTGTGTGTGAGAACGGTCAAATAGGAAAAATTACGCATGTAATTTCAAAGTGAAGGCTTAGAATAGCTATACTTAAAATCACTCTTTTTTCCTTCTTGGACAACCAACCAATCACAGTCTTCAAAAGATTGTGTCATACATAGCAACGGGGTCAGCCCCGCCTCCTCACTAAGATGACATTTTTTGTCTTTTCCTTACTCAGAGTTGCTCTCAGATCGGTCCCGAATAAGCTAAGACTCCTACGTAGCTAAATTAAGAGTTTTCTGAGAGGATTCTTAGAATCTTTATGAATACGGGCCCTGGTGTACATATAGGTCCAACTCAGGGTGTTAAAAATTAACACTGGAGCAGTGTTGAAGTTAATGAGATAATTAAGTGATTAATTAAGTGATGATTGGCCATTAGTGGTGACACCTAATGTTAATAAGAAGAATCAGTGAAGAAAAGAGAAATACAAGAACTTCGAGCCATTACACATTATTGCACTTATTATTACCAGTTTGACTTTATTTCTGTCATACATCTACACACAGTCTTATTTAGATTTACAGAAGTTTAGATGGTGATGTTTTATGGAATGTTTCATTTCATGTCACCATTATGGTGATCAGTGTTTGCTTTAGTTGGGCTCTTGACCCTTTACTTTTTAATATTAGTTTTAATCTAGCCACTCCAACTCTGTGTTCATAAAGCACATTTGTTGTGGCAAGAGAAACTATGACCTGGGCTGTGTTTCCCAAAAGCTTTGTAAGCCTAAATTGATTGTACAGACCATTTTTTGCAATTGTTCTACAATCAAGTTAGGCTTAAGATGCTTTTGGGAAAGGAAGCCCAGGTAATGATGATAATGTTTAGATCAAATCAAATCCTACAATCCTGTAGTGCCTGATACATTGAACCAGCATTATAAACTGATTATATAAATGTTTTATTTATATTCATTACAGTAGCTAATTCCAACAGTGTTTTAATAATCTGAAGGTTTTAAAATCACGCACAGACATCAAGAATCTACATATAAATCTCATTAATGGTGACAATCACACAAATGCTTCATGTTGCAGTGCATAATGGGAGCCACCAATCAAAATGCATCCATGGCTCACATCATGCATTACAACATGAATAAATTATGCAGCTGAATTGTCCTGTAATTTGCATTGGTTTTCCTGTTTGCTTTAATTTTGCTATTGTTTTGTTAGGACTTTAGTAGCTTGTTTTGTGATGTTCAGAGTTGATCTGTTTGTCACTAGTTTGTTTATTGTCACCATTGTTGAGATTCATATGCTGATTCTTGATGTCTGTGTGTCCAAACATAATAGCTTCTGTGTAAAAAGTATTTTCAAAAGTGTTGTTGGATCTCAAACTGTAGAATCTCAGGGCTACAATCACCAATGCTAACATCAGATATCAAGCATATAGTCAAATATTTAGATTCTGAACGTGAATCAGGTTACTACATAATGATAATGTCATCATCAATACATATTGTGAGCAGGTTTTCTCTTGCAGTAACAAATGTGCTTTATAAACACAATGTTTGAACAGACAGAGAAAAATCTAACCATAAATAAAAGGATCAAAAGCTCAACTAAAGCAAACGCTGACCATCATATTGGTGACTTGAAACGAAAAATTCCATAAAACGTTTCCGTCTGTAAGTGCTATAATGTGTAATGGCTCGAAGTCAGTAGTTCTGGTCTGGCAGCAGAGCACAGCGTTTTTAGCCGTTTTCGCGGATCCGTGTGAATGGGGATCGTTTCGACACTGGTGTCGTCTGTACGCGGAAAACTCAAAGGAAAAACTTCTCCGTTTTAAGCATATCGTCGTCGTGTAAACATGTAAACGTGTAAACGTACCCTGAGTCTGTCTGTGTCCTGTTAGTTTCAGTTTACATAGACTTTTAGTTTGTATTCATTTGCCACATTTGTTCCTTTGTTTGAGTTTCCCGCCACTCATCAGTTTCCATGGACACTAATCTAATCGATCATCACAGCTGTTCGTCATTCAGTTCATCACCATGTGTATTTAAGTTCCTCACCTTCACTCAGTGCTAAAGACTACCTTCTGCTTTTGCCTGTTGGGTTATTATTAAACTCTACATTTGAGCTTTACCTTCACCTCAAATGAAACTGGTTCTTGGATTTCTTGTCTTGTTGCGGAGGCGACAAGATGCAAAGAAATATTCTGACTGGAATGCAACCGTGAATAAGATCTATAGCTGGGGTACAGATTTTCGAGATCCGTTCCTCAAATTAAGATATCATTTGACTTCAGAAGAATCCAGCGCACAGATTTGACTCTTCACTGAATGTTTTCATTATATGTAAAAGAGCAGCATGAACATTCTGCTAAACATCTTTTGTGCTCCATAGACAAAAGAAAGTCTTACAGCATTGGAACAACATTAGGGTAAGTGTTCGTGAGAGATAAATGATGACCGAATATAAGTGTAGCATCTCATTTGATCTACACACCAAACAGGTCTACCGCTCTAATATCTTTTTAGCTAAGTGAGTAGTGTTTAAAGCGGTCAATACATCTATATGGCAAAGTGATGTTTAGTGTCTCTTAAAAGTAACATTTTGAAAAAAGTATTGAGACTCAATTCAGCTTTGAGACAGCGAGGGCTAAAATAACATCAAAGGAATTGAGTAAATACAGTAGCTCGATAGCCAAACTTTTATACGGGCGCTGAGGACACAACAAAGCCTTGTTTCAAGTCAAAGTGAACTGTGTTCAGAAGCCTGTGTTTGTGCTCATTAGTCTTTTAAACACTGGTTTGCAGGCGGTAAGCCGTGAACCTGAGTGTGTAAATGACACTGCAAATGAAATCATGTCTTCCACACGGCCCAGATGTGGGCCGGATCTGGGCCGACACTATGTTGCTGTCAGAGTGATTATTCTGAACGTGCTCCTCCCGAATTTAATAAAACATCATTTATTGCTTCACTTTTAGGTTCAAACCTTAAAAAAAAAAGTTGTTAATGCTTATGCCTCGCACTTCTGTTCACTTTTTCTTTAACTGAAATAGTTTCTTTAACTGAAATACGTTTTTGTGTTTTGTGCAAGGGGTTGTCGAGCGGTAGGCCTTTTACAATCTAACAAGGGAATCAAACAAGGGAACGAATTATTGTATTGTGAGCTAGATTTAGAAAAACGAAGGAATTCATTATATTGTGCGCACGATTTAGTAAAACGAGGGAACACTTTATTATATTGTGCACATGATTTAGGGTAGGCTACGTTTGCACGACGACGATATGTTTGAAACGGAAAAGTGTTTCCTTTGAGTTTTCCACATACAGACGACACCATTATCAAAACGATCCCCATTCACACGGATCCGCGAAAACGGCTAAAAGCGCTGTATTCTGCTGCCAGACCAGTAGATGGCGATGAAACACTGTAGACTGAACACGTAATACGCATGTGCATGACGTCATCGTCTTCAGAGATTCGCAATTTTGTCGTTTTACACGGAGACCGTTTTCAAAAACGTGCACTTTGAAACCCGTTTTTAAAAGTTTGCGTTTCAGGCGCCCAAAACGCCGTTGTCGTGTAAACGAACGGCCAAAAAGCATAAAAAGTTTTACGTTTTTAGTTTAAAATGGTGTCGTGTAAACAACCTCTTGTATTATATGTATTATAAAATGAATGTATTATTATGCGCACGATTTACTTAAAACAACGGAATGAATTATTATATCATGCACACAATTTAAAAAACGAGTCAATGAATTATGTCATGCACACGATTTAGTAAATCAAGGGAACAAATGATTATATTGTGCGCACTATTTACTAAAAACGACGGAACGAATAAGTAAAACTTGCTTCAGTGATTTTTCAAAACCTTTCACTGTCTTCAAAGCAAGAAGGTCCGAGTCCCGGCTGAGACATGGAGGACTTTTGGTGTGAGTTTGCACAAGTCAAGTCAAGTCACCTTCATTTATATAGGAGACACAAAGGTGTCCAATCCTATCCTGGAGGGCCACTATCATACAGTTGAACTCAAATCCCAATTAAACACACCTGAACCAGTTAATCTTCATATTTAATTTAATATTCAACAATATTATTGATCTCCTGCATTGTCACTATTATACAAGAACTGAACTGAGCTGGACGATGACATCACGGTTTTCTCCAGAGCGGCTATATATATAATTGAACTAAATTAATAACTTTTTTTACAACAGAAATGCACCATCACTGAACTTACTTAAGCTGGACTGTGACTCTATTTTCTTCTGGAAACAAACTCTGTTGCATTATTTTCCTGTTATCTCTGTAAAACTGCTTTGAAACACTTTGTAGTGTAAAAAGCGCTATATAAAATAAATAAATGTGACTTGACTTCAGAATGACTAGAAACTTCCAGGCCAGTTGAAGCTGAACTCTGTTTTGTTTTACTCCCTCTGTTGTTGGTGTGTGGGAACTACAAGTTTTTATGATTGTAATACACCTTTAATATTCTGTTTGCTCCTATGATGGTGGATTCTCATTTCTTTTTTATTTTTACATTTCTTTAAAGCGTCTTTGATGGCCTTGTTTCTCTCTCTCTCTCTCTCTCTCTCTCTCTCTCTCTCTCTCTCTCTCTCTCTCTCTGCACAAGCGCTACATGAACAGACAAGTTGTTCTGACTGCAATGAAAGGAGAAAGAAGATCACAGCTCAGCGGACAGTGACGGCAGGCCAGAATAAACCCTTTATACTGCTAGAAACCGACTTCAAAGGTGTGACGCTTTCCATGTGCGGCAGGAACCGTGTGAGAGTTTGATTAAAGACGGATTATGATTTTAAACAGACTTCAAAAAGTTCTTCTTGACGAAGACATAATATCTTAAGGAGTTTCAATTCAGTGCCGCTTCAACATGAAGGAGCAACATAATCCAACTATTACGCTCCAGCGTTTCAAGACGTTTCACTTTCATCATGTACAATAGTCACTTCAAAGCATCCGAGTATTAATGATTTATGCTGCATGGATATGTCCCTATGGTATTATGATAGGCACATTTTCACAAACCCAGATTGTTGATTTGTTGTCAGCCCAGTCTCTCTAATGAAGGCCAAAGTCACTGGAGTGGCAGAAGCAGAAGATTATAAACGTCTGGAGAAGTAAGAGCCAGCGAGGACAGTGTTTTCATGCTCTTTATTGTCTGGGTGTGTCAAGTCATCTTCATTTATACAGCGCCTTTTACAATAGAGATTGTTTCGAAGCAGCTTTACAGAGATAACAATTAATGAAACCAGAACTCAAAGACAAATATAAAAAATCCAAACAGTTGTTTATTGAAAAGATGGACTAATGGCACAATTCAGCCACACTAAAGGGATAGTTCACCCAAAAATGAATATTCTGTCAGTAATTATTCTCCCTCATGTTGTTCAACCCCGTAAGACTTTCGTTCATCTTCAGAACACAAATTAAGATATTTTTTATTAAATCTGAGAGCTGGATCACTCCTCCATAGGCTTCTATTGTAATTGAAACCTGTCTGCCCAGAAAGTTAGTAAAGACATCGTTAAAATAGTCCAAGAGACTACAGTGGCTCAACCTTAAGTTTATCAAGCAACGAGAATACTTTTTGTGTGCAAAACAAACAAAAATAATTACTTTATTCAACTATTCATTGTCTTCTGTGTGGGCCACTGAGTGAGTTCACAAGAGCAACACGACACACACAAACACACACACACACACACACACACAGTGGACCTCAGATTTAGTTCACGAGAGCATCAAATGATCGTGAGCGTCATCATCTCAGTTCTCGCGCATGCAGAAAGTATTCTCGTCGCTTGATAAACTTAAGGTTGAGCCACTGTAGTCACTTGGACAATTTTAACGATGTCTTTACTAACTTTTCTGGGCTGGTAGAATGAAATTACAATAGAAGCCTATGGAGGAACAACATGAGGGTGAGTAATTACTGACAGAACTTTCATTTTAGGGTGAACTATCCCTTTAAACAGTTTCTGATCGAATGCTAGTGGATAAATTGCGTTTCTTTTCATTGTAGTTTGAGACTGGTGATGATATGAAGTGCACACAGTTAATCTTCATCCTACAGGTTTCAGCCACGAGACGAAGGAGATCATTGGAGAGATGAAGGAGACAATCAACACAGGAGATAAACAAGACTTACAAGTTGAACCACCATGGTAGGTAGAGCAGGTACAGAGTCTGTTTCCACGTCCTATTTTCTCTTGAGAAGGGGCTTATTTTGAATAACTACTTTGTGAGTGTTAAAAAAGTTTGTTCTATATAGTATGAATGTAATGCGGATGTACATTCGCCATGTTGTCATTATCATGACTTCCATCATCAGTTGTGTCGCTTCGCTGACGTTCACAACCTCTCTCCCGTAAACTGCTCACAGTCCAAACTGCCGTATCTAGTTACTAATTGAAAACTTACATTTTCAAAAACAAAAGTAACTGCTTCAAAATTCACTTTTTTTGCCATGGGTGTGTGAATTTTATGTAGTAGAACAAACCGTCAAAGTATCGTCAAGTTATGTTTACCACAGGCTTTATTTTACTCGTATATTGAAAAACCTTATAGGAAAATCTTGAGGAAAAAAACAAACAAACAAGAAACTAAATTGCAAGGCCTTGCCACCTGTCAGAAAGTGCTTCCCAGCTAACAGAGTTTTGTAATAAGATGATCTCCAAATGTTCAGTGTTGGTTCTGGGAACGTAAACAATGTCCAGTTTTCTTGACGTTAGAGGAACGTGTTTTAAAAGGTGTGATGTTCATCAAAATTAAGTTGAAAGACGTTTGATGAACAATGAAATATTCTAGGAACGTTGATTTGTAACATTCCAAGAACATAAAAATGTCCAGTTTCCTGAATGTTAATATAATGTTGTTTAAAGGTTAGTGTGATGTTCCTGAAACATTCTTTCAATCATTCAAACACCGGCTGTGAACAAGCACTGAAAGAAAGAGAGATAAGAACACAAACTACAACTTTCTTCAGACACAGCCTTCGATGAACTGAAGATAAAAGACATAAAATCTCTGAAGATCTGATTAAACAACTCCACAAACAGCATTACCAGCTTCACTTATTACTAACCAGACTGACTTTATTTCTGTCAGACGTCTACAGAAGCTCTTATTGAGAATTAACAGAGGTTTGGATGTTGATGTTGGTTGAAAATGTTTAGTTTGAGGTCACCATTATGATGATTAGTGTTTGTTTTAGTTGGGCTCTTGACACTTGACGTTGGTTAAGTTGCTTTTTTTTAGCAATTGCAGGTGCTTTCAGAAAACATTTTTTTTAAGTTCCAAGAACCATCACTGAATATTTGTCGAACTTTCTTATAACACAAATCTGTTAGCTAGCAAGCTAGTGGTAAGTTTAGTAAACATCACTCACATTGTCTTTAGAAAAGGTAAAAATCCAGTTTTGATCTTTAATTCCATTTTTGTTCTGTACATAAACAATCTTATGAAGAACAAATGTCTCAAAGCCTCAGCACTCTCAGTTAATGGCCTCATCTGTGTCAGACATCCAGCGTAAACAAAATATTTTGTAACAGGCCGTTTAGCATCTATATGAGCTTCTCAGATCTCACAGCATACAATCATTTCCACGCTCAGAGTGAGTGCCAGAGAAAACAGCAGAGAACAATCCAAACGCTCCCTGATTGCTCCGTCTAATAATGCGTTCGGATAATTATCTTGGCTCTTTTCCACGAGCACCGCTCCTCGAGACATGAACACAAGTCATGTGCTGTATATACGGTGCACACCATAATCCCGGAATAAGTTGTGTGAATATTGATCTTTTGACTTTGCACAAAGTGTGAAAAAGTTCAATAGAGATGTAAATGAAGCAAAGACGCTGGAGTTTGGGAGAAAATAGAGCTTTTTATCCAGCTGTGTTAAATTGGATGTGAATATAAAAGATTTAGAAGGCCCAGACAGAGAGAGAGAGAGAGAAAAAAAGAGTAAGGGAGAAACACAACAAAAACAAATTAACATCTAAAATACGGCGGTTCCTTTCAACAGATCTCTTCAAATCTCCATCGGGCTTTTAATGGGGGGGCGAGTTCAAAGCACCACTGTTCTCCCGCAGCTCGCGAGAAAAACACGAGCGCAACACTTCCGCCTCTCTGTTCTCGCTCTTCATATCTCCTCTCCTGCAGACGATAAAGTCGGCTTGCTCTGAGATGGAAGTGAAGATGCCATCGTCTGTGAAACACTTCCCGGTAGAGTAAGTAAAAGCAAACTGAAAGCCCTAGCTGAAGACGCTAGCATTGCCCTGCAGAAATATCCCAGCATCAAAGAGAGAGAGAGAGAGAAATGACAGGGAAAAGCAGAAAGAGTGCAACCTTTATTTTCCATGGTGGCACTTCCTCAAATGTGAAATGTTTAACTCCAGCAATCTGCTCATTAAAAGGTCTTCAAAGCTTTGCACTGATGAAAAGGCATGCGTTTGGATGTGTAAGAGCGCTTAGCGGCTACTGTTCAGCGCTATCTCGCGCAGAAGTGTTTATAAAATAGCTCTGAAGGATAGCTCCTTCTCTTCGGCAGGAAGGATACAGTTACATGAGGCTATAGGCTGGAGATATGTGATGCACAGGTTTATTGTTTTGCTGACAAAGTAACAAAAGCTTATTTTGAAAAGAAAAAGTTAATGTCAGCGCATAACGCTGTATATAAAAGAGAGGATAGAGCTTTGTCACGAAGGAATATTCAGTAAAACACATTAGGAGATTTTGTCACCTTTGGCTTTCGGCTTGCTTGGTTGGAGACATTTAATTGAATATTCAACAATATTATTGATCTGCCTGCATTGACAGCATTATATATGAACTGAGCTGGACGACGGTTTTCTCCAGAGCGGATGTATATACATATATATGAACTAAATTAATAACTTTTTTACAACAGAAATGAAACATCACTGAACTTACTTCAGCTGGACTGTGACGCTATTTTCTTCTGGAAACAAATTTGTTGCATTGTTTTCCTGTTTGAAACAATCTGTAGTGTAAAAAGCACTATATAAATAAAGGTGACTTCACTTGACTTTAAAAGTCTTTAGCCACATTTTTGCCACAATAAAGATAAATGACAATGCCAAATTACTGAAAGTCTGTCGTGGTCATGGACTCTTATTTTGATATTCGGTTGTGTTTTCCTTGGTTCCTGTTTCCCTGCTCTGTTTATTTTCGGTTTCCTTGGTTTCTGATTATGTCCCTGGGCCTTTCTCAATCTGTGTTCTTGTCTGTACTTGTGTCCTTGTGTTCTTGTGAAACGTCATCTTTTGTGGCCCAAGTACTGTCCCAATACAAAGTTTGCATTTTGGCAAGAACAGTTAAAAATCCCGGATGTGTTCTTGACACGCCCATTTTACCGAGGATGCATCGGTTGGTAACTTGTGTGAACTTGACGGCAGAAATATCCCAGCATTCAATTCGGCATTCGAGGAAGGAGAGGCAGGTCAATACAGTATTTCGTTTTTCTACAATTACGTACACTATTTCATCACTAAATTCACTTCTGAGAACATTTGATGCGAGAAATCAACTGTGTAGATTTCAAATATTGGCATTTTTACGAAAATTTATGGCTAATCGAAAATGTGCTCAAACGTTTTCGGAAGTGAGAATCTCCATAAGCGCCTGCGGGTGTAACGTTAGCTATCGAGCCAACCGGCCAGTTTGCTCACAGACTCATTTTACCTCACAGTCAAGAGACCATTGCAGCCTGGCTGTTATCGTCAATAATTCTCGTTATGTTTGGGTACTGCAGACGGTGTCTGTGCGGGGGTATTATTGCTCAATACCAGCAAGAACACATCGTCTCAAACTGTCAGCAGCGTTCTGTGTGCTCGTCACCTTGTGAGTTCATTCTTCCAAGAACAACTATCAAGAGCGTTCTCCCCAAGAACACAAGTCCGTTCTTTGCATTCTTGGTTTTGAGAAACACCCCATGTGGCTAATTATTATCAGCTGTTACTTATTTAGTTCCTTGTCATCCCCTGTATGAACAGTCTTAAAGAAAACAAAATTGATGGCTAACTTGTAAGACAACTCTTTGCAGTTTATGCAACCGGCCCCACATCTGTTGACCTCAAAACTATTTTGACTTACAAATAATTATATTTAGATGAAATCACAAAATTAAGACGACACATCCATTAATGTGTTGAGATTATGTGCCATCTATAATAAAGAGAAACAAATTAAGGTCCCATCTCACCTGAAATCCAAAACACTTTAAATATTCCCTTTGTCTGTCATTGATATGTCATACAGTAGATAGTGCTTTAAACGTGTTTTCAACATTAAATGCATAATGAGTGTGTCAGGGTAGGAATCACAGGATCCAATAGCAAGTAAAAGTATTTAATGATAATGAATGCAGAGTGAACAGTGAAGACAGGAAGACTGGTGACGATCTATCTCAGACAGCAGGGCTCTGGCAGCGCAGATGACAGCAGTGGGGGAAGCGTGGTTCCGTCACTCGAAAGTCCAACACGAACCAGATAATCCACTGCAGCAGAGTGAAACAACACGGACCAGATAATCCACAGTAGCAGAGTGAAACGATACGGACCAGATAATCCACTGTAGCAGAGTGAAACGGCACTGGCAGAGAGCTGCAGGAATCCGTGAACGGGAGCTGAGAACGAGACTGACACCAACATGAGAACCGAACAGGACCAAGGAAAAACAACGATCTGACACTGAACATGACAAACACAGCACTACATATAGGACTCACAAACGAGGTACACCTGCGACTGATCTGATTGCTCGTCAGCACAGCTGACGCTCGAGGGCAATCAGATCAGAGCAGTAACACACAGAATGGGAAGGTGAACCTGTGAACCGTGACATTACCCCACCCCCTAGGAGCGTCACCTGACGCTCCCAGAGGGACCTACCTGGCGATTGTAAGCATCGATAAGGGAATGATCCAATATGTCTCGGGCAGGAACCCAACTCCTCTCCTCCGGACCGTAACCCTCCCAGTCCACCAAGTACTGGAATCCACGTCCCCTCCGCCTTGCGTCCAGAATACGGTTAACCGAATAAACTGGTTCCCCATCTACGATTCGCGGCGGTGGGGGAACCGGGACTGGCGGATTAATAGGAGAACGAAAAAAGGGCTTGATCTTAGAAACATGGAAAACGGGATGAATTCTCCGGTACGCCGGAGGAAATTTGAGGCGGACCGTCACCGGACTAAGGATCTTGGTGATGGTAAACGGGCCAATAAATTTAGGAGCAAGTTTTCTACAAGCGGAGCGGAGAGGAATATCAGTAGATGAAAGCCACACTTTTTGACCAGCGACGTAGACGGGAGGCTTCGACCTGTGGCGATCGGCCTGGGCCTTGGTGCGCAAACCCACCTGGAGAAGGGTCTCCCTGGCCGTTCTCCAGATGTGTCTGCACCTCTGGACGAATTCGTGAGCGGAGGGAACCGCGACTTCGGATTCCAGACTAGGAAAGATTGGTGGCTGGTACCCTAAACTACTCTCAAACGGAGACAGGCCCGTGGACGACACTGGTAATGAGTTATGCGCGTACTCAACCCATGAGATGTGCTGACTCCAAGAGGACGGGTTCTGTGAAGCTAAACATCGCAACCCCCGTTCTAAATCTTGGTTGGCCCTCTCCGTCTGTCCGTTGCTCTGGGGATGGAACCCAGAAGAAAGACTGACATTCGCCCCCAGCAACCGGCAAAACTCTCTCCAAAATTTGGATATAAACTGGGGACCTCTGTCAGAGACCACGTCCGTCGGGAGGCCATGAATCCGAAAAACGTGGTCTATGACAGCCACCGCTGTCTCTCTGGCTGATGGTAATTTGGGCAGAGGGATGAAATGAGTTGCCTTCGAGAACCTGTCCACCACGGTTAAAACCACCGTGTTACCCTGTGAGGCAGGGAGGCCTGTGACGAAATCTAGCGCAATGTGTGACCAGGGTCTCGAAGGCACTGACAACGGTTGAAGGAGCCCAGCCGGAGGACGAGTGGAGGTCTTACAGCTAGCACAGACGGAGCAGGTCAATACAAAACGACGAGTGTCGCGAGCCATGGTCTGCCACCAGAACCGTTGTTTAATGAGAAAGATGGTACGATTAACTCCCGGATGACAAGCTAGCTTGGAACAATGACCCCACTGGATAACGTTGGACCGCAATCTCTCTGGCACAAACAATCGACCTGGTGGGCATCCGGGCGGAGGCACTACCCCATGTAAGGCAGTGCGGACCTTCGATTCGATCTCCCAGGTCAGCATTGCCACCACACGACTCTGTGGAACGATGGACTCGGGAGAACCCGGGCGTTCAGATTGGTCAAAAATGCGGGACAACGCGTCAGGTTTGATGTTTTTGGAACCTGGACGGTAGGAGATGGAAAAATCGAATCGACCAAAAAAAAGTGCCCACCGAGCCTGCCTAGAGTTAAGACGTTTGGCGGATCTGATGTACTCAAGGTTCTTATGATCGGTCCAAACGATAAAGGGTACCCCCGAGCCCTCCAACCAATGACGCCACTCCTCCAAGGCTAACTTGACTGCCAACAATTCTCTATTACCAATGTCGTAGTTACGTTCGGCAGGAGATAAGCGATGAGAAAAATACGCGCACGGATGAACCTTGTTGTCTGCGGGGGAGCGTTGGGAGAGAACCGCGCCTACCCCCACCTCTGACGCGTCGACCTCCACCACAAACTGACGAGAAGAATCAGGGGCAACCAGAATGGGGGCTGAAACAAAGCAGTCCTTAAGTTTGGAAAATGCAGACTCCGCTGCACTAGACCACCTGAACGTCGTCATGGTGGAGGTCAAGGCGGTCAGAGGCGCGGCTAGTTGGCTATAGTTGCGAATAAAACGTCGGTAAAAATTGGCAAAGCCCAGAAACCTCTGCAGGGCCTTGCGGGAGTCTGGGGTTGGCCAATTTACCACTGCCTGAATCTTGTCGGGATCCATACGCATCCCCTCAGACGACACGATGTATCCTAGAAAGGGGACAGACTGTGCATTAAAAACGCATTTCTCCGCCTTGACATAAAGCCCATTCTCCAACAGCCTCTGAAGCACTCGTCTGACGTGTTGAACGTGTTCCTGGAGAGACGAAGAAAAAATCAATATGTCATCCAGGTAGACATATATGAACTGATCGACCATGTCTCTCAACACGTCGTTGACGAGTGCCTGGAAAACCGCGGGGGAGTTGGAAAGCCCGAACGGCATAACCAAGTATTCAAAGTGCCCCCTGGGGGTGTTAAAAGCGGTTTTCCACTCATCCCCTTTCCTGATGCGGACCAAATGATAGGCGTTACGAAGATCCAACTTTGTGAATAAGGAGGCGCCCTGCAGTCTCTCAAAGGCTGAAGACATCAACGGCAAAGGATAAGTATTCTTTACCGTGATGTCGTTCAACCCTCGATAGTCAATACAAGGACGCAAGGAACCGTCCTTCTTACCCACAAAGAAGAATCCCGCCCCTGCGGGGGAAGAGGAAGGGCGGATGAACTTGGCTGCCAGAGAATCAGAAATATATTTCTCCATGGCCTCCCTCTCGGGAACAGAAAGAGAGTATAATCTGCCCTTAGGCGGAGACGTACCTGGCACTAACTCTATCGCACAGTCATAAGGACGATGAGGAGGAAGAGAAGCAGCCCGAGACTTACTGAACACTTCCTTCAGGTCGAGATATTCCTCGGGCACGTTAGACAGGTCCACCTGCTCCTCCTGCAACACAGAACAAGACACAGAAGAACACGCAGACACCAAACAAGACGCATGACAATTCTCACTCCAAGACATGATAGAGTTCTGCCGCCAGTTAATGTGGGGGTTATGGAGGGTGAGCCAGGGGTGCCCTAACACCACAGGCGCAAAAACAGAGTCAATGAGGAGAAAACATATCTCCTCGACATGGTTGCCAGAGGTGGTCAAACTCACCGGTCCGGTGGAGTGCGTGACGGGTGACAGGAGTTGACCACTTAATGCGTTGACCGATATGGGGTGAGTGATGGGAATGATGGGAATCCCCAGGCGTCGTGCCAGATCACGGTCCATAAAGCTCCCCTCCGCTCCAGAGTCCACGAGCGCATCACAGACGTGGTGAGAGGTGGCCCACTGCAGTCTGACCGGGAGGAGCGTTGATTCGCGGGAGGTTTCTTCAACAGCAATGCCACCCGTCAGTAACCTCCTTCCTACTGACGGGCCTTGGCTTTTACCGGGCACTTGGTGGCAAAATGTCCCCCGGTCCCACAGTACAAACACAGTCCCTGGGCTCTCCTCCGCTCCTTCTCCTCCCGGGAGAGCCGAGCTCTGCCCACCTGCATGGGTTCTGGGTCGAATGTAGGACCGACCGCATCACAGGAAGGAGTAACCGGAAGGTTCTGTACTTCAGGAATCGACCTCCTCTGCATTATCAGATCTCGACGTTGCAGTCTTGAGTCCACTCGAATGGCTAAATCAATCAGGTCATCCAGAGATGCCGGAAGATCCAGAGTGTAGATCTCCGCCTGGATGCGGTCGGCCAACCCATGCAGAAAGATGTCCCACTGCGCCTCGCTGTTCCACTTGCACTCCGCGGCCAGTGTCCGGAACTCGATGGCATAGTCCGCCACTGACCTGTGATCCTGCCGAAGGTCTGCCAAGAATCTGGCCGCCTCCCTCCCTGAAGCCGCGCGATCAAATACCTTCTTCAGTTCTGCGCCGAAGGACTGGAAGGACGTCAAGCATTGATGCCCCTGCTCCCAGACAGCGGTTCCCCACAGCGCCGCACGACCAGAGAGTAGTGTAACTACAAGGGCTACTTTAGATGCTTCGGTGGGGAACGATGACGGCTGGAGAGCAAAATACAGTGAACATTTAGTCAGGAATGCACGACACAGTTGTGGCTCACCCGAATAGGTAGTAGGAGGAGGTAGGCGAGGCTCCGGACTGTTGGAAGGCTGGGCCGGGGGTGGAACAGCGGGTGGTGGACTAGGCGCAGTGGTCCCGTGGGCAGACTCGACTCTTAGCTGTTGAAACTGGGAAGAGAGGTCTGCCATCTGCGCCACCAGGGTCTGGACAGCACGGCCGGTAGCTGTGATCTGTTCATCCTGTCGATCGAAACGTGCATTGTTCTCATTGAGTATCTCTCGTAACTCGGCCACACTCGCTGGATCCATAAGGGTCAGATCGTTATGTCAGGGTAGGAATCACAGGATCCAATAGCAAGTAAAAGTATTTAATGATAATGAATGCAGAGTGAACAGTGAAGACAGGAAGACTGGTGACGATCTATCTCAGACAGCAGGGCTCTGGCAGCGCAGATGACAGCAGTGGGGGAAGCGTGGTTCCGTCACTCGAAAGTCCAACACGAACCAGATAATCCACTGCAGCAGAGTGAAACAACACGGACCAGATAATCCACAGTAGCAGAGTGAAACGATACGGACCAGATAATCCACTGTAGCAGAGTGAAACGGCACTGGCAGAGAGCTGCAGGAATCCGTGAACGGGAGCTGAGAACGAGACTGACACCAACATGAGAACCGAACAGGACCAAGGAAAAACAACGATCTGACACTGAACATGACAAACACAGCACTACATATAGGACTCACAAACGAGGTACACCTGCGACTGATCTGATTGCTCGTCAGCACAGCTGACGCTCGAGGGCAATCAGATCAGAGCAGTAACACACAGAATGGGAAGGTGAACCTGTGAACCGTGACAGAGTGTGGTAGATGTTCCCCTAAACCTAACTACGTCCTATAATATTTATACCCTAGCGCGTCTACACATCGACGTCGGCCGAGTCTAACCCTATACCCTAGCTAATTTGCTTCCTGCGCAGAAATAATCGACAAACAGACTTCAGCAAATGTCCTCTAAATGCTTTAATCACGGCCGGGAGAGTTCTCGACATCTCCTCAGAGAACGTCCCCCAAAAAGAAGCAAGGCCGGAGGATATCAGACAAATCCCATTGAGAATACCACCAGTTTTTATAGAATAAGGAGGTATGGCAAAATGACATGAATTTGATTTGTTCTTCATATGCAAACCCATCTGTTACTAGGTAAAGCAAACTTTGTTTTAATGATTACTTAATTGCTAATCACAATGTTCTAACCTAGTCATCTGTCTAGTTTCATTTCCCATATGTTTTATTTTTACACTCAACAGGGGTATGGCAACATAGGCCAACAACATTCAAAAACAGAGAACAGAACGTTTAGTACATGTCAATTTATTCTAACCCTAACCCTACCAGTCTTACTCTACTAATACTCTAATGAGAGTATAGAAATTACTTATAATGCAATGTTATTAGTCAACAGAATGTGTTAAAGCGAAACTTTTAACATGCTAAAAATAAATGTAACAACAAGCCAAACAGTTTGAGACATCATTCAATGGAAATAATCACAACCTGAACTATGAGCAATATATACTTTCAAAATCATTTCAAAGGAGTATTCTGCCTAAAACACTTCTTTTTTTTTTGCTCAAAACATTTGTCACCAACATGGGAAATAGTTCCCACCATTAAACAAGGCCATATGGAGCCAATCCCGGCTGGCGTCAGGGTCATGTGACCGTGTCTTTGGGTGGCTGCTGGGACGCGTGAGGTTTATTTGAAGCTCTGGCCGCTCTGAAGATGCATCTGTGCAATTTTTCCCCTCTCTTTCATTCAGTCGCTTTTATCCCACTGCGAGCCGGAGACATCAAGGGAGATTCCAGCAAACATGTTATTTGGCAATGATGTCATACCCATGGGGAGTTGTGTGTTTTTGTCTGACGGAAGGGGGAACGGCTCAGACTCAGTTTAGCAAGCTCCAATATAATCATGAGATGCCATAATCCAGCGGTCAGGCTGCCTAAAAACACTCGCAGACTAGATTTTCCAGTTGATGCTCGGCGGTCTCCACATCATGCTGTTGTGAAAATGGAGGAGTCTCTTCAATCATGCCTTTGCACCACGAAACTGCAAACACACAAACAGTATTCATGTATTTGAAGGATCCGTCAACACAACAGCAAGAACTAAAAACAGGATTTGTTTACTACAGATTGGTTCACTTCAACAGATAATAACAGTTTGAGTTTGAAAATTGAATCTTTTCGTACAGCAATTAACCTATAATTTGGAATGAATGAATTATTTGGATTGATGTATTGGGATTAAACCCAGCTAGTTTTGTAATAAGAAGTTCTCCAAATATTCAGTGTTGGTTCTGGGAACGTAAACAATGTCCAGTTTTCTTGACGTTAGAGGAAGGTGTTTTAGAAGGTGTGATGTTCCTCAAACGTTCTTTCAACTTAATTTTGATGAACAATGAAAAATTCTAGGAACGTTGATTTGTAACATTTCAAGAACATAAAAATGTTAATATAATGTTATTTAAAGGTTAGTGTGATGTTCCTGAAACATTCAAACACCATCTGTGAACAAGCGCTGAAGGAAAGAGAAATAAGAACACAAACTACAACTTTCTTCAGACACAGTCTTCGATGAACTGAAAATAAAAGACATTGAATTTCTGAAGATCTGATTAAACAACTCCACAAACAGCATTACCAGCTTCACTTATTACTAACCAGATTGACTTTATTTCTGTCAGACGTCTACAGAAGCTCTTATTGAGAATGGTTTAGTTGTTGATGTCTTATTGAAAATGTTTAGTTTGAGGTCACCATCATAGAGTAACCAATATATCGCACAATATCAGCCATTGGTCCACCTGGATACACTGTAAAAAAAAAAAAAAAAAAAAAAAATTACTTTAAAAAAAAAAAACTAATTTTACAGAAAGTAACTGATTTTTTGACATTCAGTGTCTTTAATTTTAAATTGTACTCAAAACTCTGTAAAATTACAAATAATATCTGTAAATGAAAAATTCTGCTGTTATTTTAGGTATTGTGACATTAATGACAAATTGCAGTGATTCGCATTTTTATACATAACATCTACTGTATTTTTCTTAAAATATTTTTTCTATTGTCTTAAATTACATTAAAATTATGTAAAATCTATAATTAAACAGTAACAGTTAAATGATAAAACAGTTGAATATCTGGCAGCCCACAAAAAACATTAAATTAAAGAAAAATAGTCTAATTCAAATAAACCGAAAAAACTGTTATTTCACAGGTATTTGCAGGAATTATTATGATCAAATACCTTCATTGTAAACAAATCTTTAAAAAAGGGGACAAATAACTGGCATATTATAAATTATGTTTGGCAGCCATAGGGCTGCCAAACAAAAAACACAAAATTAAAGTAAAATATGCTAATTTAAATAAAGTGCAACAAACTTTAACAGAAATTTGATGTCACCATGATGGAGATCAGTGTTTGCTTTTGTTGCGCTCATGACCCTTGAAGTTTAACAGTGTTTTTGATACATATTTGTTATGGCAATAAGTGCAGGAGAAAATGTTAACAGGTGATGTTGGTCACTTATTGGTGATCTGATTCACTGACATATGACAGTCAAATCTCAGAATATATGAATTGAGGTTGTATAATATATGTAGAGATAATTTAATTTTATGTATAGAGTATGAATCTCAACAATGGTGACAATCAACAAAGCATTTTTGTGACGAGTTTAGAATTGATCACAATTTTTTATTTGTCACCATTATTGCGATTCATACGCTGATTCTTGCTGTCTCTGTGAGTCTAAATGATCTTGTCAAAGCATTTTCTGTATAATTACTTCATAAAATTTTTCAGAATATCACAGCACTGCAGGATTTTCTGCAGCCGTATCACCATGCAAAATTAGCAACTAATATTTAACGTCTTAATCATATATTAGACCTCAGGTGGTGTCAATAAATCAGGCCACTACATGATGACGATCATCACTAAAAAGTGACCAACATTGTCTGATCTGAGTTTCTCTTGGATTCCTACCATAGCAAATATGTATCAGAGACACAGTTAAAGCAATCAGAGAACAACTAATATTAAAAACTGAAGGGTCAAGAGCGCAACTAAACAAACACTGATCACCATAGTGGTAACATCAAACTTTATTATTTTCAATAAAACATCAACTTCTAAACCTCTGTTAATTCTCAATAAGATTGTTAGTGTGAAATAAATAAAGTCTGGAGTGTAATAGGCCAAATAAGTCCAAATATTGAGCATAACTATATTTGCCATACTAGACACCGCGTATAAATAATATTTTCCAGCAGGGATATTAGTGCACCAAGCTTCTGCAAGCCATTACGTTATTGTAAACTATTGGAATCATTTTTATTTTGATGCAGTTGATTGATATACCATGCGTCTCTCAGGAAAAGAGACAATCCCTAAAACCATTTTAAATCCTAATTTCTCCTTTTCACTCTCCTTTTTTTTGCTCTCCACCTTTGAGCACTGTGTAGTTAAACAGCAGAAGTATGAGTTATCCGAGCAGCAGCAGATTCTCGATCCTCGAGGAGAATAAGGAGTGTATTGTTGGCCACAGGTGTGTGCTTGTGCCAGTTGCCCTCATACAGGATAAGAGAACAATGCGTTGTGTAAGCGGACACCCTGAGTCAGCGTACAGAGGTGAGAGAGGCAGATGGACTGAGATTACACTGCTCAAGGCTCTTGAGAGACCAGTAAAACAACACACATGAGGGATGTATATTGGGGTAACACTTTAGAATACTGTTCCTTCATTAATGAATAACTAGTAGTTCTCTGGTAGGTATGAAAAATAGTAGTTATTGATTAGCTAATAGTGAACTACCACATTCGACTGAACACTATAATTTACTAATTTGTTAATCAGTTTATTGTTAGTGAATAGTAGTTTCTAGAATGGTTATATGGTTACTAATCTGTTCCTGTGATTTTAAAGTGTTACCCATATTAGTTACATGACAATTCCTGCATTGAAACACAATATACAGATGTGATCTATATTATTGCATGCTTGCTGAAACTAAACAACTCTCTGCTGGTACTGACCTTTTATTGATCATCAGTATCAACTAAATGTCTATTCATGTAAAATGAGAGGAAACCCAAGTATTTTAAGGCATTTCATTAACTCAATATCAGAACGCATTATGACAATCTCCTCCAAATCTGGAGGACAAATCATGAGAAATATTGACTGTAAACATATTTAATTCAATACTGAGAAATATTAATAATCTAATTAAAAATGTACTGTTTTACCCAGTATTTATGTGTGCTGTGTTCTACTTGAGCTTATGTGAGAATTGCGTTGTTAGATTAGCAACATGCTAACATCAAACTACTGGATTCATTTGTGAGTCAAGTCTCTGGTGTGCTTCGAGTGAAGAGTGCTATTTTTGTGTTGTGCGGGTTGTTGCTGCCTAGAAAGAGCATTTTAGATCAATCACTTATGTTTCTGTAGACAGCAGACACCAAACAGCTCACTAGATTTTTCCAGAACAGAACTGACGTAAATCTGGGCTGAAATCACTATGAAATCAAAACCAATTCTTACAATTCTTATTTTGTTTTATATTGTAGTGTTTATTATAAATTATGTTCTCCATATTATGTTTTTAAACATGATGTGCCCTCGTAATCTTTAACAAAGTCCCTTTCAAGCAAGTCATTTTCACTTGGCGGCCATCTTTGAAACACCTCAGCTATTTCAGTCATGAAAGTACAGCTCCTGTCTCTCTGAGTGGGGAAACATCAAATTCTCCAAACTTATGATTAAATTTCATATTTGAAACCACCAATGAAATCTGTCAACAAATGTCTCATCAATTTTGTTTCTAAACATTTAAATCATGACAAAACTGCATTTTTCAGGCTGGACCAGCAATGCGCAAACACAGCTTCTTTAACCAATTCACCCTTTTCGCCGGGAGTTTGATTGACAGACGATCTGACCAATCATAACATCGAATCCGCCATTTTGTCCAACAAACAAACCAGACAGGAGAGTTAATAGATTGGACTTGAACTTGAAAAATGGTTTGTATTCATCAGTGGTGGGTAATCCAGGGGTCAAAGAGTAAAAGTCCTGCCATATGTTTATTCCACCCATGAACTCAGTCAGCTGATTTCACAAATTAGTTCTATCTCCTGTCTGAATCAGCAAACCCAGGTGATTGGAACAAAATACTGAGGAGGACTTTTACTTTCTGAACCTGGACTTTAGACCTCTGCATAGCAATGCCACATGTCATTGAATCAATGTTACAATGTGATGTTGGTTTAACATCATGCTTGCACTCTCAGAGAATGAAACACAACAACTACAACTGACTTAAAGCAACACAGCCTGAAATCAAATGGAAATAAAAGAAGACGATACATTTCTCAAGATCTCAGCCGAAGTTCTTTTTGAGAATTAACAGAGGTTTCAACGTTGTTGATGTTTTATTGAAAATTGTTGGTCACCATTATGCTGATCAGTGTTTGCTTTAGTTGGGCGGTTTGACTCTTGCTGTTTTTTATGTGAGTTTGTGGTCTTTGTAACAGTGCTTATCAAAACACATAATTTGTTGCAAAAAAAGTCAAGAGATGATCAGGTGATTTTTTTTTTAGCATTATAAAATAGGAGAAATTACTAATATTGTCCCTGATCAAAGGTCATTATTTGTTATTAATATATTATATTCACCAACAGTACTTGCCACAGATCAGACATTCTGAATAATTTAAATAAGTTGCAGGAGTTTATTTTTTGCAGACTTTAAGGATCAGCAGATGAATCTCAACAATGGTGACATGTTTCATGCTGCAATGCATGCTGGGAGCCACAATAGTATAAAACTAATGGCTCATGTCAACTACAAGCCAATTTTACTTAGAACACTTTATGCTTTTAAGTATATCTCGGCCAAAAGATTGAGTACTGTCTGTCACAGTCTCCAGTGATCTACTCCAGCATATACTGTATATACAGTGTGATTCTCCAGCATCTGATTCCCTGTGTTTTGTCCTGCATCATGCATCTCCAACATGTGTTAGGAAAAGACAATCCATTTATACCCATCTCCATTCATCAAAAGTCTGATTGCACTTCTACTCACCTGTTACTGCCATTGCGCTCTGATAATAAATATCCACTTACTGCACGTCTCTGTTTCCGAGTCTGTATTCCGTAACAAGCACAAGTATAGGCCAAATATACTTAAGACATTTCTGACAGTATGTCAAGTATACTTGTAATTTAATTTAAAATGACCTGTAAGTGTAATTTTTTGTATATTTATGATAAGTACATAAAAGGTATATTAAAAGTATACTTTATTTTTTTACTTTAAAAGAAGTATACTAATAGCACACTTGAGTAAACTTCTTTTTCCAAGAGTTGGAGGTCCTTGGATTGGTAGAGAGCTGCAAAGATGATCAAACTTAAGCCCGGACAGCAACATAGTGTCGGCCCACATCTGGGCCGCATTGAACCCACATGTGCCGGATGTGGCCCGGATGTTGTCTGGATTGACTATCTGAAGGATTCCTAACAGAAGATGTCGTTGAGCACACCTGTTTATTTGTAATGTCTTATTACAAATGCATCCAATATTAAACACTGTAAAAAATGGCATATTAAAGCATGTGCTCCACTGGTGTGGGAATCAAGACACTTTTATTTATATAGCGCTTTATACATCACGAACCAACAAAGCCCTTAAGGGGCAACTGGCACCGCTGAGAGGGTGATATGGTCTAATTAGGGATGTGCCAGGTTCACCGCAGAGGAAACCTGTCAGAAGATCATGTTACAAACACAAGTAAGCTGGATTCCTGATGAGTTTAAACACACCCAGCGATCTCAAGTCTCTCTGTTTGTTTACCTGCGACTCACAGCCCTGCCTTTGTTTAGAGGAACTGACTTGTTTTGTCCAAAGGAAAGAGGGTGATGAATTCCTGTTTCCAGTCTGTCATCAGTGTGTGTGTGTGTGTCATGAAATCTGCCTCGGAGGTGTGTGTTGAGTTGTGACAGCACTACACTGCAGTGAGACACACTGAGCCGAGTGGACGAGTCCTTATTCCAACATGAAGAGATATTTCTATAGCGTTCTCTCAATATGCATGACTTTCTTCTGGAAACAAACTTTGTTGCACTATTTTCCTGTTCTCTCTCTAAAGCTGCTTTGAAACAATCGCTAAAAAAAAGCGCTATATAAATAAAGGTGATGACTTTATTTAAGAACTGATAAAAATGTAAATGAGTACCTTGAAACGCAATGTAAGTTGCGTTGAATAAAAGCGTCTGCCAAATGCATACATGTAAATGACTTAATCTTGGTTCCCTCAAAAGATGGGAATGATAGAGACTTCAAAGGATTATACCAAACTTTGTGCCCTAACTCAAAACTTAATAAACTGTTTATTTATATATCATATAGACTTATGGAGATGTAAAAATACTTATAAATACTTGTGTAAAGTGAGTTGCTAAGCTTAGGCCGAGCAGAATCCTCTGTCACTGGTAGCTTTAGCATCAAGCTCAATGGGAAACAGTAATCCCACTATGACTAGAGATCACCTATACCAACACAAATTTGGCCTACTGGGTGAACGTCACACAACATAATTAATATTCATGAGCGGAGCTATGCTTAGCAGAGTTTGAGCCTGAGCCACTGACAGAAACTAAACTACCATGCTAAATTTATGCATTTGGTTACATTGCGTTCAAGGCATGCATTTTTATCAGTTCGTTCTCTCAATCCCATGACCTCCACCTTGACCTTAGCGCTATACTCTACAGTTTTACACGGTTAAAACATCAACCCCGGTTTCACAGACGAGGCTTAAGCTAGTCCCAGACTAAAACTCATGCTTGAGCGGTTTTAACAGAAAGCATATCTTAAAATATGTCAGATGCACATCAGTCTTAAGGCACGTTTATAAATGCCCTGATTGAACTAAGGCCTAATCCTGGCTTGATCTAAACCCCGTCTGTCTAAACCAGGCCATTGACTAATAGTTGTAGTATTTTTTCTGAGTTTTGAGTGTTGTAAATATATTTAGTTCATCATTGTTGGTCCTATTTTGGATCAAGCACCACCAGCCAGGAAACTGGAGGGACTTTAGAAACCTCTTTCAACAGACTTCGCTTCTGAATGTAATCTTCCCTAACAAAGCATCAAAGCAAGGAACAGTTTAAAGACAGCACAAGAATACTTTTCAAACAAAACATCACACACACACACACACACACACACACACACACACACACACACACACACACACACACACACACACACACACACACGCGCACACACACACACACACACGCGCACACACACACACACACACACACACGTATAAATGTTACTGGTAGTCACTGTATGAAGAGTTTTTGGGTATAATATGTCACACTTTACTTTATTTTGCTCTCCTCGCTTACATAAATGAACTATATAGTGTCCTGCACACACTAGTAAACAAAAATATCAAAAATAATCTGGTGTCTGAATAATCTTTGGTTTGACTGTACATGGAAAAGCTGATAAAGACACAAAGGCTGTGTTTCTGCAGCTTTCTCTACCATGAACGAGATTATAGCGTTATTCCCCGATGCTGACGTACAGATCAAACGTTAAATCCGAGGTGGACATATATGTATCTCGGTTGTTTACTTTCCTTTTTGGTTTGACTGTACATCTAGGAAGGCTTGAGAATGAGTAACTCATGGGGTAATTTCATTTTTGGGTGAACTATCCCTTTAAGTCTCCAAATACTTTTTGGTATTAGTGCTGGCGTTCGTATCTGAAGTAATAAAGCACGTGTCTTCTTATAGTGCATAAGGCTGATGGTTGGGACGTCGGCTAATTAAAGTGTGTGTCCCAGCGGGGGATCGACACACACACACACACACACACACACACCGGACCATGATTGATTTGGACTGTCACACACTCAGCTGGGCATCCCCCGTGCCCTCTCGAATAAAGGATTACAACGTCTAGCCATAACTTTCCAAAGCATTGTTTGCCCCGACATCAAAGCACAACGGGGCACATTAGCATTTTTAATCAGTCGCAGGGCTCCAAGCTGGCACAGGACGGTAGATCGCTTTCATCAGATCACCCCCCACCCCAACACTACTCGCTCTCTCGCTCGCAGGAAAGCCAAACAACACCCCTCCGTTTGAATGAGCAAAGTGACCCGTCGCAGGACATTAGCGAGGCCCTTCAGTGTGTGTCATGTGTTACGGGCAGTTCAGGCGCTGTTCATCCTGCAATGGCTGATGGGAAGGCTTCCCTTTATTTAAAGGTGCATTGTGTAATATTCAGGAGGATCTGTTGACAGAAATGCAATATCATATACATAGCATATTTGACCAAAAAAATGATGTATAGTTTAAAAAAATTCTGGGTTGTTTCAACCCAATTTTGGGTCAAATATGGACAAACCAAAACGTTCAATACGAACACCAGCGCGCTGGGTCAACAGCGTAACATAGGAAGTGTTTTCTCCTTTTAAATGCTGACTATGCATGATAATGGGGTTAGTTGCATTTATTATTATTATTTTTTATCATCAAAACAGATGCAGACTGATGAACTCTGGTTTGCGAACCAGCAGTTAAGAATCACCGCTAAACTAGAAATATGAGGTTAAAAGCTGAAAAAAGTCTAAGATAATATAAGATAATATCGCTGAATGTTTTCGAACATAATATTTATTTCAGCATTTGTATGCACTGGCAACATAACATCTTAATAAACTAATTGTATATAAATAAACAAAAGACTAATGTAATAATAGATGTACTGTTGCAGTGAGTCGGGGCGACCCAGCATCATAAAAGTGCATTGTCGGTATGGACAGGGCCGCAGTTTTTCTGTAAAACTGCACAAAAGGCAAATATAGGTCAGATCCCCTTCCCACAACACACGTTTGCAGTCAAAGGGGGAACGTGCTTTGGAAAACACATGCCATCTGCTAAACAATGCGTGTCACAGGCCTATTAAAACTTCATCACAAGGAAGCCGCCTTTAAAGACAGCTGTACATGAACCTCGAATGAGCTCGGCGCTGCACACAAAGCCAGCAGAAACACACATCCAGACGAGTCCGGCTCGTCGTTCTGTTGTTGAACGTGTCATTTCCACTCAAGCTTCATAACTTTTGGCAAAGACATGAAAGCAGAGGATTAGGTGGCCTTTGAAAAGCAAATGCTAATTTATATGTAAGTGTGACACTAGCGTGGAACTGAATAGCCAGTGCGACTTCAGAGGCGTTATTATCCCGGCGAGGTGTGTTATCTCTCACACACCGACCCGCATCTTCTGCACCACTGGCGAACGCTCGGAACAGAGCCGGCTTTCATTCAGGACACACTATCAGATTTACAGAAGTCTATCAGCCACCAGTAACACACACACACACACACACACACACACCGCCTGCATTCAGTCGACATGCTGCTGTGTCTTTGTATCACATTCTTCTCCATCTCATTATTGTTTAGCTGGAAATGTGGAGCTTTTGAAGTGTGTCTTCAAAGAAGGAAGAGCTGTACGCTCGTTTTCGCGTAGCTCCTGTTTTTAGAGAAACTACACCTTGTTATTCTGTGCAACGTCTGATCAGAACGTCGAAATGATGGAAATGATCAGAAATGATCACCTGACTGCCCAGTGTTCGGTTCAATTGCGTTCTTGAAAAGCCTTTACTTTGCATGTAGTTAAAACCACAAAGGATTATTTTGGGTTAAATACTCATTATCAGTTATTACGGAGCAAAATATGGGAATACACTGCAAAATGCGATATATCACATAATTTCCATGGGAAGCTAGTGCTTACATTTTTCAATATACTGCAATTGGCTGTATGTCTATATATTAATTCACATTAAATAGTTATAAATGAAGACACAAATGGCATTACATGTAATATTCACAAAGTTTTAAAATATATTACACATGCAGTACCATATCTGATCACATATACATCTATATATCATGAAGTGTATTACTGAATATAAAATGACATACATTATGATATATTAGTAAATATTTGTAATATATGAAAAGCGGCAATTCCTTACGTATTATTCAATATATTGTAATATATTAACACAATAAATTATTCTGTATATTTTCAATACTGTTAATCCTGTAATATATTGATCATTCATATATAAGGAAATATATTTTGTGTGAAAATTTAAATTCTTATGAATGAATGAGGTGACAACACAGCAAAATCACCAGTGTTAAATTAACACTGCTCAGTGTTTATACGAGTCCACACTCAGAGAGTGTTAAATGAACACTGAAGCAGTGCTAAAGTTAATGAGATAATTAAGTAATTAATTGAGTGATAATTGAGCATTATCGACGACACCTGATGTTAACAAGCAGAATCACTGATGGAGAAAATCGTAATTGGTATGTTACCATTATGGAGATCAGTGTTTGCTTTAGTTGGGCTCTTGACCCTTAAGTCTTTAACTTTAGTTCTTGATTTGGCTGCTGTACTTGAGTTATAACAGCCAAATGAACAAAGAGAAAATGTGATTTGATGGTGTTGGTTGTGTTTTAACATTATCATTATCTCACAATCATTTGACCTGAATAGAACCCAATTTTTGAGTTACATTTACTTTATTGATTATAGCAGCACCGCCCTTGACAATCATAATATTTGCAACTTTTACAATGTAATCCAAATAATTTCTTAAAAACTTTTCTTAAATCACATACAAAACTGTTTTTTTTAAAACAGACATCAAGAACCAGCCTGTGACTCTCAACAATGGTGAGAATTATAAAGCATTTTGCAGTGTATTCTGGATGCCACCAATCAAATCTCATTCATGGCTCCCATCATGCATTGCTGCATGAATAAATAATAAGCTTATGTTCAGAGGTCATCTGTTTGTCACCATTGTTGAGATTCATACGCTAATTCTTGATGTCTGTAAGTGCCTACCTGAAATACTTTTTAAGGTGTTTTTTTTTGTAATGATTTGATCATTTGGATTTAATTGAAAAGGCTAAAAAAATGCATACTCTACAATGACAGTGCTGCTATAATCCATAAGGTAAACTCAACTCTGAAATTATGCTCTCAATGAGTTCAGTGATTTAGGCTAACTATTGATTATGTTAAAACACAACCAAAACCATCATATCACCTTTTCTCTTTGTTCATCAGGCACGTATAACTCAGGTATAGCAGCCAAACAAAGAACTAAAGTTAAAGACTTAAGGGTCAAGAGCCCAACTAAAGCAAACACTGATCTCCATAATGGTAACATACCAATTACGATTTTCTCCTTCAGTGATTCTGCTCGTTAACATCAGGTGTCGTCGATAATGCTCAATTATCACTCAATTAATTACTTAATTATCTCATTAACTTTAGCACTGCTTCAGTGTTCATTTAACACTCTCTGAGTGTGGACTCATATAAACACTGAGCAGTGTTAATTTAACACTGGTGATTTTGCTGTGAAGGTTGGCCTTTTACCCCACACAGTATTGATACAAATAGCAAAAAAATGTTAAAATCTAAAATGTCACTACCGTATTTATTTACGGTAAATTTCTGGCAACAAATTTCTGCCGTTTTTTTTTTTACCGTAAATCTAACAGATTTTTTTTTTACAGTTTAGAAGAACCGCAAAAGCTGTCATGATTAAGACTTGTTCTATGCATGTGACAAATTTCACAACTTCTGACCAGAGAGAGACGCTGATGATTAGCACAATACGTGTATTAGATACAATAGAATAGGTGCCTACAACACCTGCAGTGCTTGACCCCAGACAAATACCCAGTGCACCTTTAATTAGCCATTGCACAAAAGCACTGATCCTCTTCTTCCTTGTCCATTCTGCTTTTCCAACCCTTTGACACGATCACTCCTTCCTGTCCCGTCTGACATCTGAGAGAAGAGAACAAACAGTGAGCTCAGTCCCTTTCAGCAGCATCCGGCCTGATGGACTTTAAAGAACAGGAAGACTGCTCTTTTCATGGCCAGCGCCAGCTCACATCGATAAAGACACGAGGACGACCCAAGAAGAGCGGAGAGCACAGTCCGGTCTGGGTCCTGCTGGGTTATTTCAAGTTTTAACATAAAAACGTTCATTGAGACAAACTTTAAGTTGGCTTGTGAAAGTCGGACCAGAAAGTTTGAAGAAGTTTTAAAAGCTTGAAGTTTAAATTAGTTTAAAACTTAAAGTTTGACAGACAGACAGACAGACAGATAGATAGATAGATAGATAGATAGATAGATAGATAGATAGATAGATAGATAGATAGATAGATAGATAGATAGATAGATAGATAGATAGATAGATAAACAGACAGATAGATAGATAGATAGATAGATAGATAGATAGATAGATAGATAGATAGATAGATAGATAGATAGATAGATAGATAGATAGACAGACAGATAGACAGACAGACAGACAGATAGAAAGATAGACAGATAGATAGATAGATAGATAGATAGATAGATAGATAGATAGATAGATAGATAGATAGATAGAAAGACAGATAGATAGACAGATAGAAATAAAGATAGATAGATAGATAGATAGATAGATAGATAGATAGATAGATAGATAGATAGATAGATAGATAGATAGATAGATAGACAGACAGATAGACAGACAGATAGACAGACAGATAGATATATAGATATAGATAGATCCATTTCATTCTTAACAACTTAACCGAGTAAAACTGGAGCGTTTGAGCAACCGAACACACACTCCAACCCATATTGCTCTGTGTGTCAACGCTCGCTTCATGATTCGATATGTATCGAAATCAATACTTTTGACACTAAATTGCACTTAGTTTATTTTTTCAGATGCCTTTCCAAAAAAACTACAATTAAAGACTGTATATATATATATTATATATATAAAATTCACCCCGCCAAAGTGTCTATAGGAGTGACATTGCTATACACACCACCACTGAAATACACACACATTTGTCGGATGTTAATGTCAAGCCCTGCGTGGAATAAAACAAACTGTGATTGGTTGCTCTACCAGTCAGTCAGACGTCCTCTCGGCCAATGGAGACCAGCTTCCAATCAGGGGTTTATTAGGAGAAATGCGATTACTCTTTTAACATGTCATAAGTACATGTTCCTCAGCCGTTGGTTGTGGCAGCCTGAAACACACAGGTAGCGTTACAGCAAAGGAAGTCTGTCATGCTTTGACTTAAAAAAGCTCAGAAGACCAACTATTTTAAAAACACCTCTTAAATCGCACACACACACACACACGCGGTTTGCTTTGTCCCCGGTCCCCCAGCTGGTCAGGGTCACACAGGCTCGGAGATCTTCATATCTTGCGATTAGCTTGTGTGCCTGTGAAGGAAGCCTTTGAAGCGACACCAAAGTCAGCCTCGTGTATCTCTCATCTCGGATCTTTCTTTTAACACCAGAGTAGCGACATTTCAGGCTTCGTCTCTTTGTGTGCATTATGCTTTGAATTCTTTTTAAACACTAATTTCAACATCTTCAAGGCTGTGCCAAAGCCTCATAGTTAAGATTCTTCCCTTTGACATCTTCCTTTCGAGCCAAACAACAAACGTTCAAAGGTAGCTGAGCTCTTCAAACGCAGCGGAGAGAGATGTGTGGCGTTTTGATGTTCGAGGTCATTGTCCTTTGGCATCTCTGTTGCCATCTGGTGCTTCAGAATCAAGCTCATTATGTCCTATTAATACAGGCAGATAACTTTACTTAATAAAGATAATCGGAAAGGTCTCACCCTCACAATCACACCATCGGGTTTATGAAGTAGCTCAGTTTTAGAGACTCAGAAAACAACTACATTTTGACATTCTCTGAAGAAATTGTCACTTGTGGTTTTTTTCCACGCAAAACTCACTGTCACAATGTTAGGGTTGCTAGGGCTTTGCTATATATCTATACCTATATATATACTTTTTTATAACTGAAAGAATAACCTGCACACTAACCTGTTTAATGGCCTTTTGAGAAGTTTGAGAGCACATTTTAACATCCAAAATAATTGAATTCACCTATGCGGCAGTATGAAGTTTATGATTTAAATATTTAATAACAAAGAAATCGTAATCACTTCAGATCTTTGTTGATTTCAATAGGGCTGATTTAATGTCAACCAATCCAGACTGATTGTTGTTGTTCTGAAAACTGCCCTTATGAATATGTAATTTGTGACATATTTGTCTCTATCTAGAGTAATATTGCCAAATACGTCGTCTATAAGGTGACCTATTATTATCACATGAATGAGGATACACTGAGGTCTGAACTTATTTATTTGTTTGTTTGTTTGTTTCTCTGTTGGAATATTAATTTCCATCTAGGCACCAGTAGTGCTTATTAAAAGAAAAAGAAAATCATAAACAGTCAAAATAGTCATCAGAGATAAGTATTTTGGGCTCTCAAAGCAGTGGCATCTGTGAATTTTTCTATTAAATCATAAAAAAAAGAGGAATTGCATCAGTTGATCCCATTTAGATATGAATATTAAAAGGTAAAATCATCAAGTTATTATTATTTTTTATGTTTAGATATGTAAGGCAGAAGGCCATGTGAGAGAAAAGAGACTGTATTCAGGGATTACATTTGAGATTTTTTTTTAAATAAGTAGGCCTACTAAACAATGTACATAATAATAATATATAATAATAACATAATAATCTCATAATGAGCAGACAACAAAGTCATTTTAAAGTTTAAGTTGTCTTTCCTTGCCATCGACAAATAATTTTTAATTTAATGCTTATTTAATTTAATTAATAATTGCTAAATGTAGATTGTAAATGTAAAAAACAACAACATCTTGTCACAAACCTGGTTTGGTGGGTCAGAGTCATATATTTATGACAGATAAAAATATCTATATATTTGCTGCATTCTCATTTCTGCAGTGTTTTAGTGAAAGTATAAATCTGTTTCGACTGCGATCCTCTATTTGAGGATGCCTGTTTTAAATTGTAACATATCTGATAAATATGATAATCATCCTGCACATGCTAAACATAAATCTAAATATTAGTTTGAGAGATGAGAGATGATTATGCATCAGCCAATGTTAATAAGGGTAATTAATAGAAACATTTGTAAATTTAGTACATTTTCCACACTGAGGTACAAGAAGTCTCCTTGACTAAACATTTAAAGAATGTATAAATTACTTTGGTAACACTTTACAATAAGGTTCGTTAGTTAACATTAGTTAATATATTAACTAACATCAACTAATCATGGGCAATACATTTGTTACAGTATTTACTAATCTTTGTTAATGTTAGTTAATAGTGTTTGTTCATTTTAGTTCACTCAAACTCTAGCACCTTTAGCATGCAATCTGCAAGCGATCACATCATCACCGCACGGCACGAGCTGATTGGCCTCTGCTGATCCTGCAGCCAATGAGATCGCCTGCTCAACATTTAAATGGTCTGGTTCAGTGTTCAGTGTTCACCTCCCCAGCTCCTGCCTAGATCTGCTATGGGATTTGCGTATGTCTATTATTATTGTTATTGTTTATACAGCAGATCGAAAGAGCAGCATATCTTACATGCTCACAGCAGCATGTTCGTGTATGACTTGCAATTGGCAGTAGCAAGTTCATACTTGCTCTATAGCAGCAATAATCAATAATCAGATCTAGTTCGCCAAAACCAAACAGTATCAAAAGCTTTATATGTGCATATGTTAACAAAATGTATGTTTCATTTTTTCATGATATTACACGTACATGTATTGCAGGTGGTGAGTGCGAGTACAAGTTTGTGTGTGTGCGTGTTCACCCTGCGATGGACCGGGAGCCAGACAAGCAGTTTTCAAAATGGATAAATATTTAATTTTCATGTTTTATAATCAATGTTAAGGTTACGTGACATGATTATATATGTTTGAACCAGCCGTGACGTGAGCGTATATGGCGTTTGTTCAAATCTCTAATCCTACTTATGATCAGCAGTAGCCTAGTAACCTTATCAAACACTACTAAATATTGTAAAATATTTCCTCACATTTGCGTAAATATGAATCGAGGATCAACAGTTTCATTACAAGTCAAGTCAAGTCAGCTTTATTTATACAGCGCTCTTTACACTACAGAGTGTTTCAAAGCAGCTTTACAGAGATAACAGGAAAATAATGCAACGAAGTTTGTGTCTAGAAGAAAATAGCGTCACAGTCCAGCTTAAGTAAGTTCAGTGATGGTTCATTTCTGTTGTAAAAAAGTTATTAATTTAGTTCATATATATATATATATATATATATATATATATATATATATATATATATATATATATATATATATATATATATCCGCTCTGGAGAAAACCAGCTCAGCTCAGTTCTCATATAATGCTGTCAATGCAGGAGATCAATAATATCGTTGAACATTAAATTAGTCTAGTCTAGTATAGCTCAGATGCATGAATATTAAGATCATAACATGGACTCTAAGAGGAAACTCAACAACATTCAAGGCTGCCGGAAAAAAACAATCATCTTCCCACTAGCTTTTGTCACTCAGCCCCTTCTGCATCCACATGTGAGAGCTAATTTTCCTGTTTTCGCAAGGAAGATTTTACAGTTCACAAGATCAAACGCTGGCATAAGCACTCGGTTTGTTTACACCAGCCCACCAGTGAGAGCTGAGAGCGAAACAGCTCATTTGGGGAGATTGGGGGTCTTTCTCTCTCTCTAACCATTATCATCATCCCAGGGGAACTATCACTTCCACTGCAAAGTGGTCACCCAAAGTGATTCTCCCTTTATATCCACAAAGCCTCATTCTTCTGGTGCACACGGGCCTTGCATTCCCTTCAGATCACTGTTTCTGAGCATTGATCACCCTCGCAAATCATTCCCCCTCTCTCTTGAATCTTGTTTCCGTTGCTGTGTGTAACCTTTTCACTCTACTAAAGCATAACAATACCATAATATGTTTGCATATATTGAGGAAACATGCTAAGATCACATACTGGTCTCTCTGAAAAACACTTCTACAGCGAGTTATTTCACTGTGAATGTGAGTTTCCAGGCTGGAATGTGTGTTATTGTTTTGGTCTGTGATAGTGCACGTTGTCCATTGCGCTCGTTCCTGTTGCTTGAGCTCATGGCGACCCGTGCGAGCGTCGAGTCTGTGGAGGCGGGGTGGGAGGAACAACGATCTCTGGTATTTTGAATTGGACTGCAGTTCGTATTTCGACCACTAGGTGCTTTTACATTCTTACAGACTGCACCTTAAAATTAAGTTTATTTTTCTTACCCCAATAGCAGATCATTTTTCTTGTTTCAAGCAAAAAAAAAACTCATTTCATTTTGATTCCCCCCCCCCCCCCCCCACCCCCCCCCATCAGAAAACAAGACATAATATCTTACGGCAAGTAAATGCATCTTGATTTCAGGGTTTTTAGATATTTGGACTGGAAACAAGACAGAAATCCCGAGTAAGAGAAGCCTTCTTTGGCCGTGTGAAGAGCTCGTGGTGCGAGGTGAGGAGGGTCGTGTGATCTCTGTCCAAGCCGGCGGCTCTGGATGTGGTGTTGATGGGAGTGGTTGATCAGTGCCGAGGAATCCTGCTGTTTCCCGCCTCTGATTCCCAGCCAGCAGAAGAGCTGGATGACTTCGGAGGAATGTCGGAGAAGTTTGGAACAATGTTAAACATTACCTCACACATTACAAACATAAGACAAACTCCAGTAACCCATCAAGGAGTCTGTGCTTTCCCAGACAGCAACACAGTGCCGGCCCAGATCCGGGCCTTATCCGGTACATGAGCGTGATTCAATGCGAACCAGATGTGGGCCGGATCTGGGCCGACACTGTGTTGTTGTCTGGGCATTTTCCCCCCATCTAAGACAGTTTTGTCAAATGACCTGGGGCCTCATTTATAAACGTTGCGTACGCACAAAAGAAGGCGTAAGCCGCTCTCTACGCAATAATTGGTATTTATAAAAAGCAAACTTGACGGTAAAATGTGCGGTCCTTCACGCAAGCTCTGACCCAGGCGTACGCACAAAAACGGGTGAAATGAGAAATGGCGACACCGTCGGCAGATGGAAGAAACACGTGAAAGTGTGTGAAACTGTAGACCGTTGTGTAAAATAAATGGCAATACTTCCTCTCCTAAATAACACGAAGACTTCACAAAGCAAGTATTACAATTAACAGCCAACACAAACACCCGTTTGATCGATCTGCAACAGAATTGCAAATTAACACATATTTGCAAAAAGAAAAGTGAAATATGTTCTGCAATAATATTGGCATGTTATACAATTCATCCTCATAAATAAGATGGTAAACAGAACGAAATAATGTACAAAACTGATATTCTCGCCAATGTGTCCGTCTGGCGGAGCAGATATAGCTAGATATAGCTAGATAGTCAGTCAGATAGATAGATAATTAGGGAGAGATAGATAGATAAATAGATAGATGTATTATTTGTCCACTGGGGAAAGTTGTTTTCATAGTAAAAATGTCTTTATCAGCTACGGAATCATGGTATTCATGCATATGCCTTTAGTTTGTTTTATTTTTGATAAAATAACGTATGACGTATGTCTCAACCATTCAGAAAGCTGCAAGAAATTACATTTGCGCTGAACTATTTCCCATTTCCAAGTAGATTATAACCGACATCTGTAGCTTGTCATTTCTTTTTTATTTCGGCCACAGTCCGAGGTTGTGAGGCTACAGCATACGGCGTCTGCAACCTTTTGCCACTCAAGTGCCTTTTTGGCATTAGTAGGCTAATGCCCACACTGTGCCCTCCAAACAACATTTTTTCTCCTCTTTTCCACCTCGCCAACGATAACTTCTACTTCACATTGAATGAAGTTACGTTTTTTTGATTTCCTCTCTATGTTTGCCATGATTTCGCAATCGATGAATATTAACTTTCAGGCGTTTCACGGACTATTTATGGGCAACTATGGGTGTGACATGAAGCCGCAAAAGCTGCGCTACATTTAGAATTGATTGTGATTTATTAAGGGAAAAATGCGTAGGATGTGCGTGCGCACGGTTTTATAAATCCGAATATTTCTGTGCGTACGCACGTCCTATGTTTCATCCGTACGCCACTTCTGACGCAAATCCTACGCAAAGTTTTATAAATGAGATAAATTTTTAAATAAATTAAATTTAAAATAAAATAAATTATTAATTAAATTAAGTTAAAATAAATTTTTTTTCAAAATTGAGAGTTCATTGGAGGGGTCCAAGATCACAGGACTTTCGTCGCACTTGAACCATGAATACACACAAAAACATTTTTTTTTATGGATTCGAGGAGTTTTGAAGTAACAAATTCTTCCCTCGCGGGTCAATTTGACCTCCATAGGAATGAATGTAATACGAGGAATGCTTCAGTACACACAGAAAAACCTAAAGATGCTCAGAATTCAAACTAAAAAGGCTAAAACTTTACCAAAAAGTTATTTAATAATGTATACATGTGTATCTGAATGCACACTGAAGAAAAACTGGCTTTAGGACCCAGAGGAACAGCTCATTTGCATATAGAGCTATAAGGCCATCTAGTGGCTAGACTCATGAAATATCATGTTATATTATTATTTTTCCACAAGAGGTCGGCATAGTAAGCCAATGTAAGATATTTTGAGCTGAATTAAAAGGTTTATGCATGAAATTGTGAGTTATTGTAAATTTAAGTTGAAAGAATGTGAGGAATGTGCTTACATTACCATTTATTTATTATTTATTGATCAAATCTAGTAATTTATAGGTAAATATAACAACAACAAAAAAACATGCATAAAAATTGCATTAAAAAAATGTTATCAAAATGAAATAAAACAAGCTAATTTTAGGGCTTCGGGTCATTTTGACCCGCGAGGGAAGCATGAGGGTGATTTGGGTAATTCTTTGGATGCTAAAACACTGTCTCCTATCGCTGTTTAATGTGCAGATGCAAAACAGATAAGACAGGAGAAATGAAGAGCGTAAACACATTCCCAACCTTTTTTTCTGTGAGCATGTCAAATTCTGGCTCCACCAATGGCATGAGTTTGGCGTGCGAGTAACAGTTTGACCAAGCAATGAAACAATGTCAAAGTTTTCAGATTTCAGCCCTAGTTTGTGTAGCTGACTTCAGATCTGTGCATGTGTAACGCTCCCAGGTGTCCCGTCCACAGTGCCCGTGATGGCAAACATGACCACACGAGGGCCGAGAGGGTGTTGGAAGGGTTACGAATCTCCTAATCACTGATGTTTCCCAACATACCAACAACATTGCATCTCCTTCCTCCACTATACCCTGTGCATTAATGTGTGTGTGCAGCCATGATCACATGATGGGGTATTTTGTTGTTCCTCGTATGAGGGCGTCGCAGAAGCCGTAGTGTTTAATCATCGAGGGGATGTTTGGATTTCCGTTGCACTTCACAGGGAAGAAACATGGCTGCTTCATCTTAACCCTTCAAACAAAAACCACATGTTTTTCTCTCCCACACCAACTACCAGCCCCTGTCCCCCGAACTACCCATAACCCACCCCCCCACTGCCTTTCCATGAGAAATAGAGGCCCAGATATCCAGAAACACATGTGGTTAGCCATAAAAATGTGCACATGTACTCTTCCCCTCTCGAAGCCTGTGACCCCTCAACCATGTGCCCTCGCAGAGCCGAGGAGAGAGAGATGAAGAAGACAACAACAACAACAAAAAATGAGGTCATGAAAAGAAAGACAAAAAACAATAAGAGGAAATGACTATGGACAACAATCACACAGATCTTTCATCAGATGGAAGTAAACAGACTGATTTAAACAAGGCACCGAAATCATAGGACAGTTTTCTTTCAACGTGATGTTTTCTCTTCCCGTTGTTCACGACTGTCAAACATGGATACGTGGAAGCGACAAACAATTCTGTATTATAGGAAGGCCTGACAAGTAGTTTGTTGAGGTCAATTTGTAGAGAAAGACTGCACGCCTGCGCACATATATATTCAAACGCTCATATCTATAGACTAAACACGTATCAATCAATCAATCAAAACTGACTTTAGCTGGACAATAACTTTATTCTAGAGCTGCTGTAAAGCCACACAATCTCTGTTACTGTAATCTCCTATTATCACTGTAAAGCTGCTTTGAAACGAGCTATAATGGTAAAGCGCTGTATAAATGAAGGTGACTTGGCTCGACTTACCCCAAGGTACCCTGTGAAAGAGCCTATGCCTGTGTGTGGTCTCACTCGAGGCAAACAGAGATCCCGTGATGCCTACAGTTCAGAGAGTCAAGACAATGAAGATCACTTCTGTTATTAATGTGCCATTGCAGGAACCAATAATCAGATTGGTGATTGATTGGTGCATCACAAGTTATCAGGACCTTAACCAAAGGTACGGTGGAAGAGATGCTCTGCTTTACTGAGGCTGTAGTTTCTGAACAGCTTTAACAAGTCAAGTCTTCATTTATACAGCGTTTTTACCAATATAGCTCGTTTCAAAGCAGCTTTACAGTGATAATAGGAGATTACAGTAACAAAGATTGTGTGGCTTTACAGCAGCTCTAGAATAAAGTTATTGTCCAGATAAAGTTAGTTTTGATTGATTCACTTCCGTTGCAAAGATAGTTATTAACTTAGGGGCCGCTAACACGACACCGCTCTAACTGAACACTTTTACTGTGTTCTGGCCGTTCATCCGCACAACAGCAGTGTTTGGGGCTCGAGAACGCAAACCTAGAGACACGCTCAAAGGTTAAAATCTTGTGAAAAACGTTATCATCTCCGCGTAAACTTCAAAAACGTGAATCTGTGCGAACGCTGACGGCGTGCACATGCGGATTACGTGTTCATTCAATAGGTATCGGTAACAAATCATTCTCGGTAGGTAACTTTGGGAGTATGGGATCATACATGTTTATATATACTCTTTACTTTTGACTTAAGCACTTGAGCTTTACTACTAAACTAAATTGTAGTTGAAACATATGGGCCTGTAAAGGTTTATTTAACCAGGCAAGTCACTTACGAACAAGTTCTTATATTCAACAACAGCCATGGCACAAACATACATACATACACACACATATACATTAATTTAAAACATTTACAAGTGGTGATAAAACAGTAGTTTTTAAAATGCAGAGATTGAAATAAATGACTTATAAATGACTTAATGACTAATTTCAATGATTTTGTAGCCCATTCCAATAATTTCAAACAGCAAAGACCGCACAGTTTTATTTCTCGGGATAATCAAAAGAATGTGATTAGATGATCTGGCTTAATATGTACAGCAACTCTTGCAGATATTTGGGTAATAGACCTACCGGGACCTTATGAATAACAATGCACCTGTGTATTATGCCACTCTGATTGGCTGTTCAAATTAGCGAACAGAAGAAAAAAATCAAGAGTTGCGGTATAAAGGCTGTTAATCGTATCATCTTATCTGAGCATTCAACTACGCACACATCTTTATAACAAAATGGCCGCCTGGAATGAAGAAAGTGAAGACGCACTGATTACCATGATATCTGCAGTTTCGGTTTACCTTTTTGAAGGGTGAATATCGACTAGCATTATTGTGTGGAAGAACGTATGTGCAAGTTTGCTGTTGGATGTATTCTGGCTTCAAATGAGCTTTTTTGCCCAAATGCAAGGCAACAGACGATCAGATTGTGTCACCTCGAGTTCTTTGAGGTCGGTTTGGTGAGTTATGGCCTTCAGTTTACATACTATATAGGATTACAAATTAAATTGTTGCTCCATGGACTTCCTCCTCAACCCAAGTTTTCTCCTGAAGTCTGGAAGAAAGAAACGAAGAAAGACTTGCTCAAGGGAACACTTGACTCGACAATGGCAGCCGGCACAGTCGCTTGCCTTTAAAGACTCTTCAGGTATACAGCTGACCTTTCATGATGAAAGTGCAGAAAGTGGTATTTTAACAATACCGTGATGACCTTTCAATATAAAAGACAGTATAAGAATTGGACAGAGAGAGAGAGAGAGAGAGAGAGAGAGAGAGAGAGAGAGAGAGAGAGAGAGAGAGCTGTTAACTAGCTTTTTAAACATACTTATATTAGATGTTGCTCTCATTATTCCTTTTTTTTTGTAAACAAAATTACTAATAAAAAAATTAGTTAAAAAATGTTTTGACTTTGTTAAAAAAATTAAATAAATCTTTAGGACAAAGGTCCTTAAATCCTATGGCAATAAACTATGTTAAGAAAACTGTAAGAAACTAAAAGAGAAGTGTGGCAGTGTGCTATTTTGAACTCAGCCACGAATTAACTTCACTAATGTTTATTTTGAACATGTATTAATATCTGTATATTATAAATATGTTTTGTATCATTCTAGAAATAAAGGGAGATGAAAAAAGTAAAATTTGTCAAAAAGTTAATAAGTTTTGGTTTCAGATTTTTCACATTGAGTAAAATCTTCTTAACTTAGTTAAGTAAAAGTAATTAAGAAAAAAGTAGCTTTAACTTGGTTAACCAGTTAACGTTTGAGTCATTTGTACTTAGTTGAAGTATACTATGCAATACTCAAGTTTCAAGTATACTCAAACAATTTAACACTGAAACAAGTCACGCCTTTAAAGTGTACGCTTTACTGAGAACATCTACATAAATAATACAGGAAATATTGTGTAACCAAGTAATATGGTATCAACTCGAACACAAAGATCTCAATACTTGTTACACAATAGCGGTAACATTCTTCGGATAATGTTGGAGTATGATTGTGTCATTTTGAGTAGAAAATTAACAACAGATGTCACAAAACAGCCAGTTATAAAACCAGACAACACATATAATTATAACACAGAGTAAATACAGCTGGAAAATGCAACATTATTAGTTATGTATGGCCTATTGCATGATGGGTTGAAGTTGAGTAGGTTTTACTTAATTTTATAACATTGATATTTACGCTTTAATTTCTACAAGCTTAATTTGAGTACTAATTTACCTTTTTTTTTCTCACCACAGAATCATTCAGTTATGTTATGTATGTTCAGGCATGGGGGTTTTGGATGAGTTTTAGAGGGGATATGACATAAAAGTAGCCGGCAGACCATCATGATGAACGAGGAACTACAGCTAGTGAAGACACGACATGTTCTCGAGTCAAGTCAAGTCATCCTCATTTATATAGCGCTTTTAACAATGTAGATTGTCTCAAAGCAGCTTTACAGAGATAAACTTAATATAATTTAAGGTAACAGAGATTGGTTTGGTTTTATAGCGGTTCTTGAATAATGTTATTTTCCAGCTAAAGTTAGTTTTGATTGATTCACTTCCGTCGAAATGATCATTTGTTATTAAATAAGGGGCCACTAAGACGACATTGTTCTCTCTAAACAGACTTTAAACGCGAACCTGTGATAAACCCTGATGGCGTTCACATGCGCATTAAGAATTGAGTCTATAGTTATGTGCGTTTGAATATACACTCACCTAAAGGATTATTAGGAACACCTGTTCAATTTCTCCTTAATGCAATTATCTAACCAACCAATCACATGGCAGTTGCTTCAATGCATTTAGGGGTGTGGTCCTGGTCAAGACAATCTCCTGAACTCCAAACTGAATGTCAGAATGGGAAAGAAAGGTGATTTAAGCAATTTTGAGCGTGGCATGGTTGTTGGTGCCAGACGGGCCGGTCTGAGTATTTCACAATCTGTTCAGTTACTGGGATTTTCACGCACAACCATTTCTAGGGTTTACAAAGAATGGTGTGAAAAGGGAAAAACATCCAGTATGCGGCAGTCCTGTGGGCGAAAATGCCTTGTTGATGCTAGAGGTCAGAGGAGAATGGGCCGACTGATTCAAGCTGATAGAAGAGCAACTTTGACTGAAATAACCACTCGTTACAACCGAGGTATGCAGCAAAGCATTTGTGAAGCCACAACACGCACAACCTTGAGGCGGATGGGCTACAACAGCAGAAGACCCCACCGGGTACCACTCATCTCCACTACAAATAGGAAAAAGAGGCTACAATTGGCAAGAGCTCACCAAGAGCTCACCAAAATTGGACAGTTGAAGACTGGAAAAATGTTGCCTGGTCTGATGAGTCTCGATTTCTGTTGAGACATTCAGATGGTAGAGTCAGAATTTGGCGTACATGGCGTACAACATGCCTTGTTACCACTGTGCAGGCTGGTGGTGGTGGTGTAATGGTGTGGGGGATGTTTTCTTGGCACACTTTAGGCCCCTTAGTGCCAATTGGGCATCGTTTAAATGCCAAGGCCTACCTGAGCATTGTTTCTGACCATGTCCATCCCTTTATGGCCACCATGTACCCATCCTCTGATGGCTACTTCCAGCAGGATAATGCACCATGTCACAAAGCTTGAGTCATTTCAAATTGGTTTCTTGAACATGACAATGAGTTCACTGTACTAAAATGGCCCCCACAGTCACCAGATCTCAACCCAATAGAGCATCTTTGGGATGTGGTGGAACGGGAGCTTCGTGCCCTGGATGTGCATCCCACAAATCTCCATCAACTGCAAGATGCTATCCTATCAATATGGGCCAACATTTCTAAAGAATGCTTTCAGCACCTTGTTGAATCAATGCCACATAGAATTAAGGCAGTTCTGAAGGCGAAAGGGGGTCAAACACAGTATTAGTATGGTGTTCCTAATAATCCTTTAGGTGAGTGTATTTGCGCAGGATTGTAATTCCCTACAAACCATGCCTAAACAAACTACTTGTCTTGCCTATAAATTTTGATACAGAATTTTATTTTATTTTATCACTTCGGGGTACGTGGACCGTAATTTCCACAAGGCTTTATCTGTAGAGTGGGAAAGGGATCCTCCATAGGGAGAGGCTAGTTGGCACTTCAGCACTGCGTTGCCATCGGGTCCAGGCGAATCTCCTTCGTCAGATCTGGATACGGCCTGGATCCGGCAGGCTGCGGGAAAACCTCGGGATAAACAAAGACACTAAAGTCATTGAGCGTCTGCACTTACAGAGACGCCACAGCAATGCCATGTGTTCAGCTTCATTTGATCTACATGCAGGAGCCACAACTTCTCTTTATTTAGCTCGAGTTCGGTGTTGCTGATTTCAAAATAGTCTTCATTTATACAGCGCTTTACCATTATAGCTCGTTTCAAAGCAGCTTTACAGTGATAATAGGAGATTACAGTAACAGAGATTGTGTGGCTTTACAGCAGCTCTAGAATAAAGTTATTGTCCAGCTAAAGTTAGTTTTGATTGATTCACTTCCGTTGCAAAGATCATTAGTTATTAACTTAGGGGCCGCTAACACGACACCGCTCTAACTGAAGACTTTTACTGTGTTCTGGCCGTTCATCCGCACAACAGCAGTGTTTGGGGCTCGAGAACGCAAACCTAGAGACACGCTCAAAGGTTAAAATCTTTTGAAAAACTTTATCATCTCCGCGTAAACTTCAAAAACGTGAATCTGTGCGAACGCTGACGGCCTGCTCATGCGTATTACGTGTTCAGTCTATAGATCTGAGCTTTTGAACATATATGTGCGCAGGTGTGTAGTCTTTCTTCACCAATCGACCTCAACAAATTACTTGTCAGGCCTTAAAAATTCACAAAGTACTTCATTAAAATAAAGAGAATGGGCCAGAAAATGCAAAGATTGTGAGTCGAGAAGACGGCCGATCAGACCAGAGCCGATGGGTAAAGGCTCAAAGCCGAGCAGAAGAACATGTGTGTGTGTGTGTGTGTGTGTGTGTGTAAGCATGACCTGGTGTCCGCATCTCCTGCGCCGACACACCCCGCTGTCGCTCTCAGACGCGAGATGGGGATGTGTGTGTGCCCTCGCAGGACTGCAGGCTGGCTCCACACTTCTGTCTGTGTCTCTCGCTCTTTCTCTTCGTCTTCCTGCTGCAATTCTTTGCCTTCAGAAACCATTAGTGCCCATTCAAAATAAACATCAAGGGAGCGCTTTGATGTGTCTCTTGGCAATAGCCCATGTCTCAGTCTCTGTCGCTCTCTTTTCCTTCTTTTTTCTTCCTCATTTATCCTTTAACCCTCCTCCCCCAGACACACACACACACACACACACACACACACACACACACTCTTCGGTTTCTCCCACGTTTCACAGCCGAATGTTTTTACCTGGCAAATAAATCTATCAACAGAGAGCCATTTTTTTGGCAGAGCCGGTTCTCGCTTAAGTGTAACAAAAGTGAAGTAGCACAATAGCGCTGGCCTGCCATGCGAGCTAATGTTGGCTGGGAAGTGAACTAAGGCAGCTTTAGCTGTCTCTTTCTCTCTCTTTCACACACACTGACGCTGGTTAAAGCCGCCAGAGTAGCGCTTAATGCCAATTACCACCCCACACAATGAAGTGAATGCAACAGTTAGCGAGCCGCTGGCACACACACTGCCTGATATGGTTACTCTTCTGCCTCCCACGTGCTCCGCTTTGTGCCGTGAGAAGCGAGAGAGCACTGATATCATCAATCTAACGTCCAGACATCATTGGGAACGACTTGGGAGTTTAGTCAGCCAACGTTAAAGTCTCCCTGCGTTGACACCTGCAATTTCCACGACAGCATTGCAAGTCACCTTCATTTATACAGCGCTTTACCAATATAGCTCGTTTCAAAGCAGCTTTACAGTGATAATAGGAGATTACAGTAACAGAGATTGTGTGGCTTTACAGCAGCTCTAGAATAAAGTTATTGTCCAGATAAAGTTAGTTTTGATTGATTCACTTCCATTGCAAAGATTATTAGTTATTAACTTAGGGGCCGCTAACACGACACCGCTCTAACTGAACACTTTTACTGTGTTCTGGCCGTTAATCCGCACAGCAGCAGTGTTTGGGGCTCCAGAACGCAAACCTAGAGACACGCTCAAAGGTGCAAGCGTTGAAAAACTTGGAGAAATTCCTGTAGCTCAAACAGGAGAGAGCGCTGGCACTTGCAACGCCAAGGTAATGGGTTCGATTCCCAGGGAAAGCAAGAACTGATAAGAATGTAAATGTAAGTCGCTTTGGATAAAAGCGTCTGCCAAATATGTACATGTAAATGTGAATCTGTGAGAACGCTGACGGCGTGTTACGTGTTCAGTCTATATGTGTGTTTGAATATATATGTGTGCAGGCGCGTAGTGTTTCTTTAGTCAAGTCACCTTTATTTATTATATATTTTTACACTACAGAGTGTTTGCTTTACAGAGATAACAGGAAAATAATGCAACAAAGTTTGTGTCTAGAAGAAAATAGCGTCACAGTCCAGCTTAAGTAAGTTCAGTGATAAGCCACTTTGGCTTCACTCGTTTAGTGAAGCCAAACAATAAATCTAGTGCAGGATCTAGCAAAAATCTTATTGTAATTAAACCAGAAAATCTAAATATCAGTGAACAAAAAGAATTTCTAAAGCTAGGTCTTCTAAACATTAGATCGCTCACACCTAAAGCGGTTATTGTAAATGAAATGGTCACAGATAATAATTTCGATATACTTTGCCTTACTGAAACCTGGCTTAAACCAAATGAGTATTTCGGTCTAAATGAGTCTACTCCGCCAAGATACTGTTATAAGCATGAGCCCCGTCTGACTGGTCGTGGCGGCGGTGTTGCAACAATCTATAAAGATATTCTTAATATTTCTCAGAAAACAGGTCACAGATTTAATTCGTTTGAAGTACTTATGCTAAATGTTACGCTCTTAGATGTAAGAAAGAAATCCATATTATCTCTAGCCTTGGCTACTGTATATAGACCTCCAGGGCCATATGCTGAATTTCTAAAAGAGTTTGCAGACTTTCTCTCGGATCTATTGGTCAATGTCGATAAAGCAATAATTGTTGGAGATTTTAACATACACGTAGACAACAAAAATGATGCCTTAGGGGCTGCGTTTACAGATTTATTAAACTCCTTTGGGGTCAAGCAAAACGTCCGTGGTCCCACTCATCGTCTAAATCATACACTAGATTTAATTATATCATATGGAACCAATCCAACTGATATAGATATTATACCGCAAAGTGATGATGTCACTGATCATTACATGGTAACGTGCATAATACGTACTGCTGAAATATGTCATGTTGCGCCACGTTATAGACCAGGCAGAACAATCCTTCCAACCACTATAGATAGATTCTCAAATAGCTTACCTGATCTATCTCAGCTGCTCAGTGAACCCAAACTAACAGATGAACTAGAGGAAATGACTAGCAGTTTGAGCACCATTTTCACTAATACATTAGATATTGTTGCACCAATTAGATTAAAAAAGGTTAAAGAGAAAACTAAAGCACCATGGTACAACAGTGTTACGCATGATATCAAGAGAGAAACTCGTAACCTAGAGCGTAAATGGAAACAAACTAATTTAGAGGTCTTTAGAATCGCGTGGAAAGACAGTATGTCACGTTATAAAAAGGCTCTAAAAGCAGCCAGGGCTGAGCACCTCCGCAAACTAATAGAAAATAACCAAAATAATCCAAGGTTCTTATTTAACACCGTGGCTAGACTAACAAATAAACAGACATCACCAGAGCAAAATATACCGTTACAGTTTAGTAGTAATGATTTTATGAATTATTTCAATGAGAAAATAGAAAGCATTCGAAACACAATTATAAATGTACAATCCTCTATGGTCTCTTATGATTCAGCCTCAATTATCGTCCCTCAAGAACAACTACACCGCTTTGCAACGATAGGACAGGAAGAGCTAAATAAACTTATTATTGCATCTAAACCAACAACATGCTCATTAGATCCAATACCCACTAAACTACTGAAAGAAGTGTTACCTGTAGTGGAAGAGCCTCTTCTTAATATTATTAACTCGTCTTTATTCTTAGGTCATGTTCCAAGAATATTCAAGTTGGCAGTAATAAAACCTCACATTAAGAAACCGCAACTAGATCCAAATAACCTAGCAAATTACAGACCCATTTCAAATCTTCCATTTATGTCCAAAATACTAGAAAAAGTTGTATCCGCTCAACTGTGCTCTTTTTTGCAAGAAAATGATATCTATGAAAAATTCCAGTCAGGATTCAGACCGCATCATAGTACAGAAACTGCGCTAGTTAAAATTACAAATGATCTACTCTTAGCTTCTGACCAAGGCTGTATCTCAATACTAGTCCTACTTGATCTTAGCGCCGCGTTCGACACTATAGACCATAAAATACTCTTGGATCGACTACAAAACTACACTGGTGTTCAGGGACAGGCATTAAGCTGGTTTAGATCGTACTTATCTGACCGTTATCATTTTGTCTCTTTACACGGGGGAAAATCAAAGTTAACGTCAGTAGACTACGGAGTACCGCAAGGATCGGTGCTAGGCCCTCTGCTATTCTCAATATATATGCTGCCACTTGGTAATATTATAAGAAAACATGGAATTAATTTCCACTGTTATGCTGACGACACTCAATTATATATTTCATCACGACCAGATGAAAACATTACCTCATCTAAATTGACAGAATGTCTCAAAGATATAAAATGCTGGATGACGCGTAATTTCCTGCTATTAAATTCAGATAAAACGGAGGTATTACTTATTGGTCCAAAAAACTACACACAAAACCTCTTACAATACGACTTTAATATAGAAGGATGCCCTGTTACTTTTTCCACTACAGTAAAAGACCTGGGTGTTATACTAGACCGCAACTTGTCTTTCGAAAATCATATTTCATCTGTTACAAGAACAGCCTTTTTCCACCTTAGAAACATTGCTAAATTACGTAACATGCTATCTGTTTCTGATGCAGAAAAGTTAGTTCATGCATTCATGACCTCGAGACTAGATTACTGTAATGCTTTATTAGCTGGTTGTCCTGCATCCTCAATAAACAAGCTACAGTTAGTGCAAAATGCAGCCGCTAGAGTTCTTACTAGATCAAGAAAATATGATCATATAACACCGATTTTATCATCTCTGCACTGGTTACCTATTAAGTTCCGTATCAATTACAAAGTACTACTACTGACCTATAAAGCCCTTAATGGTTTAGCTCCTATGTACTTAACGGACCTTCTTTCGCCCTACAATCCACCGCGTTCTCTAAGATCACTAAATTCAAGGCTTCTGGTCATTCCTAGGATATCGAAGTCCACGAAAGGAGGGAGGGCATTCTCGCATTTAGCTCCAAAACTCTGGAATAGCCTTCCCGATACGGTCCGATGCTCTGACTCGCTGACACAGTTTAAAACTAGACTAAAGACGTGTCTCTTTAGTCAAGCATTCACATAATGCTTACCTTTTAGTCCTCTGCTATGCCATACGGAACCGTTTGCCACTGAAACTGCTTAACGCACCAGTGGGGCTCGACAGCCTTATAGACAAACGGGTCGGTCCGTATGGTTGCGGTTGGGTTGCGGAGAGTTTGGGTTACGGAGAGTTGTGAGATTATGGTTTTCTAACACCTACTCCCGTGTAATGGAAATCATTATGAACATCAGCTATGCTAATTATTTCCCATCTGCCTTTCTGCTGTTATCTCGGGACGCTTGTCCCGAGAAAAATGGCGTTCGTAGGCTCCAGTTTGGTATCCTGCCTCTCACGGGGATTTCGGATGCCTCAACGCCTGTGATGAGAAGACCAACGCCTGTGAAGAGACGACTCAACGCCTGCGAAGAGACGACTCAACGCCGGCGATATGTTATCCCCTAAATATTACATGATTAACTAAATGTATTTTTTCCAGGTACTCTCTGATATGGACTTACTGTAAAGCTTCTTTAAAACCCTATGATTGTTAGCCAGAGGAGAACTGGCCCCTGACTAGCCTGGGTTCTCCCAAGGTTTTTTTCTCCATCCAATCTGATGGAGTTTTGGTTCCTTGCCACTGTCGCCTTGCTTTTGGCTTGCTTAGTTGGGGATATTTAATATTCAACAATATTATTGAACTGTGTTGTACTACTTTCATGTTATCACTGTGAAGCTGCTTTGATGCAATCTGTATTGTGAAAAGCGCTATATAAATAAATGTGACTTGACTTGACTTGACTTGATAGTTCATTTCTGTAGTAAACAAAGTTATTAATTTAGTTCACATATATATATATATAGCCGCTCTGGAGAAAACCAGCTCAGTTCTCATATAATGCTGTCAATGCAGGAGATCAATAATATTGTTGAAAATTAAATGAAATGTCCCCAACTAACCGACCTCTCCAGGATTGCGGGATGTGGTTACGGGAGCGTTTAGGTCACGGCCGTTCAGGGAAATACAGCTAAGAGTTTCCTAGATGATTCCACGATCAAAGCACAGGAAACTTTAAAATAGAGTTCACTAGAAACGAAGGACAATTAGGAGCCGGGAAGTGACAAGTCGAGGGTCATGCGCGCTCTGATCTCCGCCAGGCTTTATTTGTCTGTAAAAAACCCTCTCCCGTAAGACACTTCGCACTCCAGCCTATCTCTAAGCTCGTGCGGGCTCTACAAACAGGGCTCTTGTGGCCAAATTACTGCTGCATTTATTAATTTTCTACGAGGGAGCAAATTAAAGGCTGATAATGGGAACAAATATGGCTGGGATTTCTCACCAGGGTCTGAAGTAGTTCATTATGCCGAGGCATTGTCTCTAAGCATGCTGGGCCAGCGGTGATTCCAGGGGCATTTAATCCTCCAATTAGCCCCGGGAAAAACCAGTTGCCCCGACTCTGGTGAAGCGCACATCTCTAGGGCAGAGGAGCAAGTGTGGAGAGGCTCAAGAAACGCATGTCCTCCCTCCACTTTATGGTGAACAGGGTTTGATATTAACACAGTTGTAAAAATCAACTGTGGTGGGTAACGCTGTCAAATCACGAGTTTCAAGTTACTTTATTATGCTACTCAGTTTGCTGGGGAAGTGTGTGAGATGTGCAGTGTTACTTTATTTTATTCACATTCAAATTGATCATCGCCTTTACTCTGATCAGGGTTTATAGTAATGATGTGAATACTCTACAAATGAAGCATTTGTAGAGGTTTATATCTGAGTACAGGGTTTGAAACTAGCACCCGCCAACCGGGTAAAAATCAACTGTGGCGGGTAACGCTGTCAAATCACGAGCCAATTCGGCGTGTTAGTTATGTTTACTCAGTTTGCTGGGGAAGTTCGTGTGAGACAAATTTAGTGCAAATACTCCTGAGTCCTCATGATATATTAAACATAGTATATCGCGCAGAATCTGCTCATATCTGACTTACCTGAACACACACGTCACTACGCAACAAATAACGGCACGCTTGTTCATTTGCATTGAAGCAATAGCGAAGATTAAAAAGCATTTGGTGAACAGAAAAGACATTATTTTCCAACATCCGACATGTTTTTGATGTTCTTTGTACTGTATTGATCTGTCCATCTAAAACACATTAATGGTGAAAATGAAGAGGAAGAGAGAAGATGCTGGATGACAGGATTTAGTTTGAATAAGAAATTAATTGTATAATATATCTGTATCTCTAAGCTGTGACGTAGTTAATCTGATTCTTTTTTTTGGCAAGTAGAAGTTCTGAATGGCCGGTAACTAAAATTGTGTAGCCAAATTGGCCCGTGAGTGAAAAAGTTAATTTCAAGCCCTGATGGTGAATACTTGAAACTACTAAATTCTGGCAACAGATTGCACTGTCCAAAACACACCTGACGTCTGAATTATATATATATATATATATATATATATATATATATACCATAATGGGCCGTTCTTGAGCTCGAGGGAAGCTTTGGAGGAAGGTTTTCTGGGAAAGGCCTTCACCTTGGAGTTGGTTTCTCATGGAAGGAGCTACAGGGGGGGGATTTTAATTAAGCATGGAGGTGCTGGGGGGAATGATCCATGAACAAAGCCTTCAGTGGTGTACAAACAGCCCCAGCGCTACCCCCCACTGGCAGGAGCCCCGCGTGCACTTTAATGGATGGGATTAACAGCCAATCAGGGAGTCTCTTTATGATACCCTCATGCTATCATTCATCTTGTCCTTACCAAACTTCCTGTTAGATACCCTAAAACTGGTCTCAGAGGGGTCTAAAACCACGAGGAGGAGATCAACTGGTAAAAGTAGAAGTATTACTTTAAGATCATGAGCAGGTTAAAGCTAAATATGAAGACTTGAGCATTTTTTGGTCCAGATTTTAGGGGAATTGTGTGGAATAGTAAAAGTTATACAAGTTTCACTTTAGGGTGTGAGGATGTACTCCAAATGGTGACTGAAAACAGTTATTTATATTTTTATTTCAGGATTCTTTGATGAATAGAAAGTTCAAAAGAACAGCATTTATCAGAAATAGAAGCTTTTGTCACATTAAACACTATAACGTTTTAAAAGTTTGGGGTCAGTAAGAATTTTTATTTTATTTTTTGGGGGAAAGAAATGAAAGAAATCAATACTTTTCATCAAGGATGAATTAAATAGATCAAAAGTTACAGTAAAGACATTTATAATGTAACAAAATATTCTATTTCAAATAAATGCTGTTCTTTTGAACTTTCTATTCATCAAAGAATCCTGAAAAATTATTTTACACAACGGTTTTCAACATTGATAATAATAAAAAAAATTTTTTGATTATCAAATCATCATATTAGAGTGATTTCTGAAGGATCATGTGACACTAAAGACTGGAGAAATGATGCTGAAAATTCAGCTTCGATCACAGGAATAAATTACGATATAAAATATATATTTTTTTAAATTGTCATAATATTTAACAATATTACATTTTTTTTGTGGTATTTTTAATAAAATAAATGCAGCCTTGGTGAGCAGAAGAGACTTCTTTTAAAAATGGTCCTGATCCCAAGCTGGTAGTGTAGATTTAGTGTGGGCCTCTTCATGGGTCTGATTCCCAGGGAATACACACCGTACACACACACACACACACTGACCACTCAAACTCAAAGGAAAACCAGTGAAGGTGCAAAAATAATTCGAACAAACGCTCAACCAAACACAGACACACAGTAGTTAAGCACACAAACATGCTGGTGTTCATTTAAAAAATATAACTTTTAATAAAGGCTACATCTCTTCATAATTACAATAATTAAAGTACCAAGTCGTCTTTAAAATGAAGCTCTATATAATGCATAATTTACATTTTAAGTGGAACACAAACAAAATTTGGGGAGGAAAACACTGAAAAGTAATGTCATGATTACAAGATATCCAAAGCATAAAAAACTTATTTTAAACATAAACCCCTCAGAAAAGCAAGGGAATATTCACACCCTGAAACAGGGCAGCACACAGCATGGTATCCATGTAGGCACAGGTACTGTATAATACACTAGCGATGGCATGTTTTTATCCGCTCATGCCAATTTATCCAACTCCAGGCCTTTTCCATTCGACGTTTACACAGGACATTAACCCTTTCCATGCACACTCTCGGATCTCTCTCAGACCGTGCTGAATTTAAGTTTTAAAATAGTATAACTTCCTATTACTGTTGTTTTTTTTGTTTTGTTTTTTAAGAGTTTTGGAACAGGTTCCAGGACAAGGCTATTGGTTCCTGTGCAATGTCTGGACCTTAAACCAAAGGCACTATAAAGATGCAACAACTATTAACTGGGCGTTAAAGGTAGAAATTTCCACCCAATCAGCAGAGAGGTTTGGAGAGGGTTCGTTCTCATTGGCAAGAGGACACAATTCCTGGTACAAGTCTTTTGAGTTAAGGTGACGTGACTCTAGACATCCGTCCATGCATGTATAACATTGGAAAGATCTCCCAATCAAATAAGCAGCTTGTCCATCATCTGAACACAGGTATGAGGGGAATGACAGTTTAATAAATAGCAATAAAGTCTTTAACTTGTGACAGAAGCATATTATAACTTTGTGTACATATGAGCACCTCTGTATTACACATGCACACATTCTCGCATTCAACACATGTATACACATTTATAATTATCACAAATGCTGGTCAGCAGTTCATAGTAAGGTAACACACCAATGTTGGCATGTTGTAGTCCAAACAAGCAAGTGGTTTGACTGCATCTTCATTGGTCATAGTTTTCCCAAAGCAAAGGAACGATTTCTCACGATGCATTGCTGGTTCAGATCCCTCTGTACTTCATAGGCTAGTATTCCTTCAATAGCTTGGTACGCCAAACGTCTAAACTTCTTAAGCTTCATAAAAACGTCTATTTTCTGCTCTTCGAGTTAAGTCTTGAGTGCTGGGTAAGTCCACATGTGGGCTGTCGTGTTCATCTAGTCCATTCTCTCCACTTTGCCGAGGATTTTGCCCTCATACATGGGCAGAACTGTGCAGTCGTCCCAGACCTCCTCAAACACAGCGCCGCATTCAAACTCATCACTGGCCTTCTTGAAGTAGTACCTGAAACAGAGAACATGTACGATCAACAAACTGCTGATGGCATTCAAAAACATGTAGATCTATAGGTCAAAGGGCATTCTTCCATTCCAGAAAACAACAAACGTCTGTGTTTCAAGCCTATGGACCAATTCATGTTGACTTTAAATATCCGGTAACACTTTATTTTGATGGTCCCTTTTGAACATTCGTTTGACCATAAGCAACTTTATGTCAACTAACTCTCATTAGAGTATTAGTAGACTCTCTGCTAACTCTTTATTGTGATGATCCTCCAACAGACATTATACTGACTTTGCAAGTACATGTGAACTTATTCTAACCCTACCAGTCGACTAATACTCTACTAACACTCAAATGAGAGTTAGTAGACATGTAGGTGTGACGCTACTTATAGTCAACAGAATGTGTTAAAGGGACCATCAAACTAAAGTGAAACCAAATATCCGTATCAGACACTTATGCGATCCTGCATTGCACTCCACTATTTGGGGGACAAAGAGTTGCTTTAGCCTAAATTAGAGGGTCTGTTAAACAGCACCACCAATCTACCATCAGGCTTCTTGTGTCTAATTGGGAGCTCTGTGAGCAAATGACGGGGATCTTTCACAAGGGTTGACATTTCTGGGTGCCGAGGAGTCTACACTAACTTTTTTCATTACCACATTGTGATGGGGACGAGTCTGAGCTTAATCTAGTGTTTGACCTTGATGGATAGCCTCTTTGCCTCATTTCTATTGTCCGATTTGTCCCTTTCCCTCCACCTCTGATGCACTAATGATCTCCACCTCCTCCAGAAGAAAGAGAAAACAGTGGGAGGGGAGGGAGTGGTGAGGTTTGCCTCAGTAATTGGCTTTGTAATGGAAAATGCCCCCTCTTACTAAATTGCGCTGCGGTGCATGCTAGGTTTTTACAAGCAAACACCACCAAGTCATAGAAACAGTTCACATAAAACACACACACAGGAATAACTATGAATCAAAACAACAAGCAACGAGAACAAAGTTTCTTTTCTTCTTTCAATATGTCGGAAACGATCCATTGTTTTCCCACTGCCCAAGCTTAACTTCATAAATGAGGGACAAACTAGAATACTTGCAACATGGCACATAATTACATCCTTATTTCTGGAGAATAAGCTAAATCCTCCTCCGCAAAATCTTCAAAAGGGCAGCATGGCTCTTATTTGTTTGAAAAAAAAAGAGAGAGGGAGAAGAAGAAAGAAAAAGAGAAAGAAGTCTTTCCATTGGAGCATGTTTTATATGGCAAGATTTTCTCTTCGCAACATCTGGCACCAATATCGTCTGGCAACTCTGGCAGTACTGTTCTTTGTTGAATTTCTGCCATGTTGAAATGACCCGACTCCACACATTTTCTGCGATTAAAACCTTCAGCTTTGAATTCCCTTTTCCTTGAAAATGTGCATGGTCAGAGAAGGGTCCTTAACATTGGGAATTTTTCAATATTCATATAGAATACAGGCCTCAGACAAACTATTTTATACAGAGTTGATAAACTAGGGTCATCTAGATGGATAACCCTGCAACCGCATGTTCAACATGGCGCATTAAAGCTTTTGGTCAAAGGGGATTTAAAAGCTATAACCAGCGTAGTTACCAGCAAAAGTTCCTCAATTGTTCCGGTGTGCTTAAATGGGCTTTTATGGAGACAACATGCACAAGGAAAACCATTGGCGGCCATCCGACAATACCCCCATTCAAATAAAAAAGGGCAAAACAAAGAGAGCCTTTGATATAAATGAGAAGTAATCATTAAAAAAATAATAGTCTTATGTAAACACACACAAATGTATGAGAGCAACATAGCTTGATACAATTGTTGAAAAATGTGTGCGAGTCTTTGTGCATCAAATGAAAGGCCTGGGCTTCAAAGAGCTGCTTATTAAATGTGCCTTAAGATGAAATCAATACCAGATGTGACCAAACGGCTACAGTTAAAATTCCCTCATTCTTTCTTTCTCTGTGCAACCACCCCTCTCTCTTTCCTGTCGTCTTAACTCCATACTTGCTGCTAATGTGAATGTTTACAGTAAACATCGTAGTCTTGCAGAGACCCAACACAACCAGTGTTAAAACACATCAACAAATACCTTGCAAGAATATTTTTTGGGGTCAGCCAATTGCAAAACTAATATACAACGTCTTCAGCAGCCTTAATATCAACAACCACCAAACATAATTTCTCTAGTTGGAAATGGAATTGGGAGTATACCTGTAGTTGCCTTTTTTCCGTAGTTGTTCCTTGAAGTGTCCAAGTGTGAGGCTGTGTGTTTTCATCATTCTGCGGTACGGGATTTCCTCACCGCAAAAGAAGTACGTGACCACTGTCTCTGAGCCCAAACTACTGTGGCAACCTGACATCTTCTTGGGATCTTTCGGCCTGTAAAGACAAACAGAGATGAAAACAATTGTAAAGATAAATCACAGGAGAGTAAAATGTTAGCTAGGCCTTTAAGATCAGAACAAGGTGGTGTTTGCCAAGGCAAGAATCACTGTTACTATTGCTCATGTAGGATTAATGACTTGAACTCTAAACCCTAATCATCAAACTTCAAGATTGTTTTAAATATTAGTTCATGACTAGGTTAATATTTGTCTAGGTTAAGCACACTAAAAAAAAACAGAACAATGTTTTAGTCAATAGTTTTCGCAATAGTTGATTCAAATGCAGTACTTTGGGTTTAACAAAGTGATGCTGTCAGAGTTGGATAAAGAGAATGATGGCCAATATTAGACAGATCAATAATGCCCTACATTGGCCCCTTTCCCCACATCGTAGTGCTACATCAGAAAGTGCATCCCAGCCTTAGACTGTGACAGAAGGTCAGCCAATTAAAAATGAAAAAGGGTTTTGCCATCAGGTGGCCAAAGCACTTTAAATACTAGCCAGGCCCAGAAACCAAGAGGAAGACCAACCAGATGTTTTTGAAAGAGGGGAAGACTAATGGCTGCAAAACATTTTAAGGACTGTCGCGCTGCATGCATGAGTGTGTCATTCATCATTGAACAATGAATTATAGTGTGCAGGAGGATGACAATTAGGAGATACGTACTCATCCGTTTGAAGCACTGAACTGCCATTTTGAACAGGCACTGGGTGACTCTTGTCTCTCTGAAGGCTTGATGTTGAATGCCTGTAAAGTGGAACCCATATAATCAATATTAACATCAATCAAGAGTTTTTAGAAAGAAATTGCATACAAAGTGTTAAAAAAAAGAAAAGAAAAGACTGGATCTCATACCTCTGTTTAGAGGGTTTGGAAACTTCCTCCAGGCGTCTACGGGCCTCTTCCAGCTGTGCGAGGGTGTTGGGAGGGGGTAGAGGAGGCATGGCAGGGTCCTGAACGAAGGGGTGTGCGGGCTGATGGGCACGGAGATGCCCGCTGCTTCCACCACCTCCCCAGGTGTGTGTGCGTGGGGAATCCAAACAGTGCAACTTCTTTACATTTTGAGTGCTGCAACAATAGACAATTTCACCGTGTAAGTAAATGGCACAAAGACGAGCAGAGGCCAGATGGTAAACCTTTATCTTCAAAATTATTGCTCAATACAGTAACGAAAAAAGAGAATGCTTCTCCCTAGGGGTGTAACAATATATCGTGTCACAATATATATTGCAATAGAAAAATGCAACAATATGTATCGTGGATAGTTCACCCAAAATAACATTTCTGTGTGATGAAAAAAACAATCATGTTTTCAGAGTTTTAGTGTCAGAACTACAATAAACTGCTATATATAATGTTGAATAATGCAATGGGGGAATATTTGTGGGTCCTGATAATGCCAAATATCTGATGTTACCAGTAAAAAGTGGCCTCCATTATTTTGAATATATTCAGTCATTGACAGAGTTCAAGCATATTTGTCTAAAATAATTCTGTATTTTCAGTTTCAGAATCAGGAATATGTTGGTGTCACCATTGTCCTGTGCTTTGGGTTTCCAGCACCAAGTCCAAGCCTATTCATTTACACCCCCAATGTAATATCAAATTGAGCATTTTAATCAACAGTTTATTTTTTGTTAACCTTTTACCAAATGTCTTGGAGTATCGCAATAATATCGTATCGTGTACGGTGTTTATCGAGTTCAGTATCGTGATATGTACGGACATGATGGTATCGTTACACCCCTATTACTCCCTTATCCCAACTAAACATTGGTAGTAGTAAAGGCGCATGCATAAGAAAAAACTTACAACACAGACATGACAATAGTTGCAAGACAGACCTGTGGGGCTTGTGCTTGGTCTGTCGGTCGCTCTCCAGGATCCACTGCCAAACGTTTTGAGAGCGGTCTGTACTGTCAGCTGGCAACTGAAGGAGACTGTTCTCCAACCCTTCCGTGTTCACCTCCTCTCCAGATTTACACAAACGCTTGGATAAAGAGCTGCAATGCCTAGCAGCAAGAAAAGAAAAGAAGTTGAAAAGCAAGTTCTATCTATTGACACCAGGACGCCACAATTAAAAAGAAAACGTATGTAAAGAAAAAAAGTTGTAGTATACCCCAAGGCCACTTCTGCAGGCTTGCCACACTGGTCTCGGCCCAGACTCCGACTGCGAATGTATGGGGCAGAACAGCAATCTGAAGACCCATGGCACAGGCACTGCACCCGCTGGGTCGCCTCCGCCTCGATCTGCTCCTTGCTTTTGGGCCCAGCGTGGTGATGGATGTAGTGGTGATGGATGTGCTTGGTTGACTGTCTGGAGATGAAGGCCTTGGCTGGCACGTGTCCATTCACAGAGCCAGACTGCGATCTGGTGCTGGGACCTCCCCGAGGGAGTGGGCGCTGTTCAGGAGAGCGGGAGCGTGGGGAATGCCGAAGCATTCCTGGAGACTGACAGCCAGGAGTCTTGAGGACTCGGGAAAGGTGCTCGTCCAGGATGGCCTGGGGGTCCTCCTCGTAAGAGCCAGGAGGGAGCAAAGGCAGAGAGTGGGATGCACTGCTTCCAGACACCTCAGATTCATCCCGCTCCTCCTCCTACAAGCGCACACAGAAACACGATTTTAAAAAGAAATACTTGCACACAGCCATTTAGGGGAACTGTTTAAGGCAGTGGTCTCAAACTCAATTCTTGGAGGGCCACAGCTCTGCACGGTTTAGCTCCAACCAGCTCCAACTCACACCTGCAAGGAAGTTTCTAGTAATCCTGAAGACATTGATTAGCTAGATCAGGTGTGTTTGCTTAGGGTTGGAGCAAAACTGTGAAGAGCTGTGGTCCTCCAGGAATTGAGTTTGAGACTACTGGTTTAAGGAAACAGAACTCAACTCTTTAACTGTTTAACTATTTTACATCGTGACAACATTTCCAGAGAATTGCAGCTATACAAACCTCCTGAATCTGTTGAAGTCTCTCCTCCAGGGAGCTCATGGTTTCCTGTTCCCGCTTCAGACGCTCCAGTCTGGCTATCAACTGTGCTGCAAATGCTGCTGGCTCCACGGGAGTCATCTCCTTAGGTGGCCGCCGCGTCCTCTGCACAACCAGAGAGAGAGAGATACAGATTAGCAAGAAGACCAGACAGGACAGGAGGGGTTGATTTCTACAGCTGCCCTCCCTGCATAAGTCCACTGCCCATCCAATGCACACACAAACACAGACACATGCCCCACACCACTGGCATGGGCCGCTGCCGGCATGAGCAGTTGGTCACGCTCTAAGGAGCCTCGGCTTGTTCCCTCTGTAGTGCAACCAAGCCATCAGCCCGGCCTGTGAAGTGAGGCAGCTTCAAAGAGCCCTCGTCAAATATCAAACGCTCACCAGGGGCGGCAGGGACACTGGCTTTACATCTAGCAATAAAAGTCACATATCGACAGGGGGAAAAAGGAGGGAGGCAAAGAAAAAAGGAAAGAGAGGGGGATTAAAAGAAGAGAAAGTAAGATGGTGAGATGTGTGCCGCCACTAGAGGAGTCAAGCGGTGGGAGATCAGAAGCGCCGAGGTAATTTATTCCCCCCCAACGACAGCGGGCACCTTTGAGCTACAGTAGCCACATTATCCTCCTTCCCCATGTGTGTGCATCTCACACAAGGATTTTCAATCACTTTCTTATTATTTTTATTATTATTTCGCGCCCTGCCTTTCTTGATTTGGCTTCCTCTTTCCATCTCTTTGTGGAGATGAAGGGAAAGACGAAAGAGAGAAGAAAGGAAGACGAGTTGCTGGTGAGACTTGCAGCAGCTCTAGGCCCCTGCTGCCTAAAAGTAACATCCCGGGAGAGGCAGCCAGTCAGCACCAAATCAGAAGGGAAATATTACAAGATAGAAAAAAAGGGAGGGAAGGAACGAGAGAGAGACAACACAGAAAGTGGGAAGTTTTTCCAACACAGAGCTTGAAATTGCATGTATGGGAGTACAAGTGCACAAAGAGTGACCAAAGTGACGGGGACGAGGAAAAAAGAAACAAAAAGGAGAGTAAGAAAGGATGAGGAGGCATGGGGAGGGCGGATACGGGTTTGTTTGACTTGATTAACAAGTTGTCTTTCCAAACCCTCTCTCCAAACACAAATTGACCCTCTCTTTTTTCTGCTTTGAGGGAGACGGGGAGGAAACGAGGGAGAGGGGGATGGAGGGTGCTTTTGGAGGACTAAAAAGGGTGCAGCTCAGTTGGAAGTTGTCACTTCCCTTGAAGTCAGCCCCATTCATCCGCTGATCAAAGCGCTCTCAGAGAGAGACAGTTGATTTTGGTGCCTCAGGATAAAACAGACTCATTTAGTGCGGCATGGCAGTTTATTAAGAGTCATTATCCGAGAAAGAGCACAACAACACAAACGGTCCACAACCGTGAGAGGGTAATGCTTTTTAATTGGGGGTGATGTTGGAGTTGTGTGTGTAGTTCAGAAGAATGGCAAGGACACTTACAGGGAACGGAGGTAGAGACACTTGGCCGTTCATCCTCATGTTGCGCTGCATCTCTCGCTGTATTTGTTTTTTACTTCCCAGCTTGTAAGGAGGGATGGCATCTCTATCAGGACACATAGAGAACGATGAAGGTTATTCACTGCCCATACTCACACACAAACATACACATGCTGCACAAACATCTTTAGCACCAATAGAGTGTTTCAAAGGAACTCAAATACAAACAGATCAACACTTAATATGTTGTGGAAATAATGGCCCAGAAAACAGTGCACTCTCACCCTGTGCAAACTCTTCCCCACCACAGACGCCCGGGGTCACGATCAAACCCGAAAGGCAGCAAAACAAATGTTGCTACTAATGCCAACGCACAATCAAGCACAGCTACCGACATCTATATGACGTTACCAATAACAATATAAAAAGACGTCTCGTGTTTCCATAAACACTCCTAATCCATCTAATCCATGGCAGAATGTTCCTAAACCTCCACCTCTTCAATCTTGCCCTTTCTTGCCTCTAAATCCAGACATCTTTCTCATCCTTCTCTCTGCTTTTTTTTCCTCTTTTTTTTTTAAAGCCAGGCCAGTTTCCTTTGCTCTGTTCTGACTCTGAAGTGTATGACCTAGCCCAAATGCAGTTTCCAGCACGTCTTTGAAAGCTCACAGTCATGCGCATAAAGCCGTCGCTCCAATCTTCATTTGGCAAGCGCTCGGCAGTCAGCCTCTGATCTTGCGCACATCAAAAGGCTGGTTTGTAAGATAAGGTAATGTTTGAAGTCGGCGCAGCGGCATTCCCTAGCGTCCAAGTAAATCCATAAATAAGATATAAGCAAAATTTCCCCCACTTCTCCTCCCCTCCCTCGCTCCCTCCCTCCCTTTATCTGGAATTCAGATTCTGATTTAACGCTGTGCCTTTTAACTAAAAAAAAAACGCAGCTATTCCAATCAAATCAGCCTCCAAATAAAGAACACAGAGGCTGTTTTTCCCACCGCGTATGCTACTTCAAAGTGGCACAAATAAAAACAAAAATGCAATGAAATGCAATGGCCAAAAATGGGTAAAATCATTGGACAGGAGCATGTAGATAAAACAAAATTCTGTAAAAATTGTTTTCAGAACAAGTAAATGTTAAATAAACTTTTTTTTCCCCCTGACTCATTTAAATTAATGTTGTAACCTTTTAAGTACTATACTGCAGTTTCTACTATACGTCAAATGGGAGATGATTTGAGTTCAGTATGAGGACGAGTCACCCAAAAAAGCTGTTGCACATTTAGTTTAAAAAAAGTGCTGAATGGTTGCCCCTATCAAAATATTAATCTTTGGTTCAATCAGCCCACTGTCCACAGACACTTTCTCTGTTCGGAGCTTTGGGGTGTCACAGGCTGGCTGTGCTTTATGGGAATCTCCTATTCACTTGTGCAAGTAATTTTCAAAGCAGCCAGCCACCCTCTTATCCCTCTAAGCTCCCGGGGCCTAACAATGGGCTGAAAGCGATTCAGTTAAGCCTTTCATCCAGCATGCACTTTATTTCTCACTCTCTGCACTTAGCTATGCACTCGCACAATTGCCTCTGCCGCAAACACAGAGGGGGGGAGGGCTGCTTTCAGGCTGAGGTGGGGTTGAATGGGTGGCGTACGTGAGCGTCTGGGGGATGGGGGTCCCAAACACCCTAATCCCAGGTGACCTGCTCTTGTGCTCCAGAAATGGCTAACCTCTCAAAGGCCTAGCTGACACTGAATCCCTCCGTTCCAGCCGCGGTGGGCTCATACCAAACCTCCCTGCGAGTTGAGATTCCTTTAATTTACTGCCAAAGCACCTCGATGAGTGTCTTATAGTCCACATGGCGAGTTACCCCCCATCCCTCCCTTTTTTCCTGGGACAATGGCAAAACCAATAAATAATGACTGTCTTTGGTGACTATGTTGTGCAAAGTCTGAAAAGAAAGCCCTTGAAGATCAAAGCTATATAGGAAAAGAACATGAGCAAAAAAGGAGGACAAACTAGCCAGTATCATTTCCTGTTGAAGAATTTGCAAACACTAGCTTTAATTAACGGATAGAGGAAGCACATTATCTCCATCTACACTTGGGTCCACTCCAAGCCCCTCCAGACTCCAGCAATGCATTAAAAACATCTCATAAACACATTTAAATGTCAATGTATCACCTGAATGTGTACCATCTCATTACCATGACTAAACGACTAGCCTAAATACTTAAACCCAATGTCTGCTAACAGCTAGAGAGAGAAGTTAGTCTTTGACCACAGGCTGAAGATACACTGTACTATGAATCTGTCGATCTAATTTTTAGGCATCATTCAAATTTGTCTATGATAATCAACAGTGCTATCTAGGTAGGCAGCTTTTTTCTTATTTTCTTATTACTTTGGTATGAGACATGTACACACTTACACACTACTGTCTGCCATAGACATAGAGTCATCTGTCAGGGCATCACTGGAGACCTCACTGTCATTGGCACTGGTGGCAGGGGCAAAACTATAACCGGACGTAACACGATAGTGGTTTCCAGGGTCATTGCGTCTGTAGGACCTACAGGGACAGAAAAATATTTTGGTTTTTAGTTGAAAGGATGGTGTAGTTGTTAAACTCAAGGCTGGTAACTGGAAGGTTGCTTGGTTAATTCATGAATTCACAGCTGAGCAAGACACTTATCCTCAGGTTACTCGGAAGGGACTGAACCTATAAGGTTCAAAAGTGTATCGCTTTCCGAAATGTGTTCAGCTGCACTCTCAGCCTTGCCACAAAGGGAACTACAGCGGCTAATAGCGTAAAACTGACAGTTTTCTTTTTCAGGAAAACTACTGTCATGGCAGAGCAACAGTTTGAAGGGGAACTTAGCTAGCTATAAACAGCTTGACTAACTTTGCCACCTTAAAAAAAGGTGACGCATCCTGTTAATGGGACAGACATCTGAAGGTAACCTGTTTGCCATCTCCACAACTGAGGCTTGTTACCACCATAGTAAAGCAAGAAAGTATGTTAAGTACTTGCATAGACTATGATTCTGGCCTTAACTATGTGGATTAAAACATCAGTTACATAAATAAATAAAAAGAAAAATGTTACGATATCATCCAAATATTAGTTTTGCCATTTAGAGCAAAAAAAAAAAAAAAAAACATTGCAAAAACGCTTCCACCATGGCCTCCCTTATGTTTGTGAAACCGGTCCAGCTATTTTTACTAGTCTTTTTTCTTGGTGGGGGGGGGGGGAGGGAGGGGGGGGACTCAAGCTCAGTTTGTCTTTTCTCTTCTCTTCCCTTTCATCTCTCTTGCCCCACCTCCCCCCTGGGGCAGCCCGGTGAGGGCTGATCAGGGGGAAAGTTAAGTGAGCAGCACATCTGTGTGAATTGCCAATGCCACTTCCCCTCAGTGGAGCATATCTGGGGCCTTTTGTCTGGGCCAGGCACCCCGTTCCTCACTTTACCTCCCCCTTCCAAACTTTCCCGTTTCATGTCATTCCTTCTCTTGTGCTGTTTCCTCTGCTAGGGCACCTCCTCCACATACCCACCCCTCCCAATCTCTCTCTCTCTCGCTCTCCATACCCCTCTCTCCTGCTGTGACACATTCCTGCTCCACTGGAATAGGAGGAGGAGGAGGAGGTAGAGAACCTGAGTCGGACCAAGAGAGTGAGAGAGAGGGAAATAAAGAACATGAGAGAGCGGAAAGAAAGAAGAGAAGAAGGGGGAAGGAGGGCCTCCTCTTTATGAGAATGCCTACTGCCAGCAGCGCTGTGAGGGGAGACCCAGCAGGACTATAGCCTACGGCCCCAACTCAAACCTGACCTTTGGAAGCTCTCGCTCAGAGTCAGGTATTTAGCACAGCTGGGTTCACATTCTTCCCTCGCTCACCCCCTCATTCATGCTTTCTTTCATGAGGTGCCTCGCCCCCCTCTGTCCTTCTTTTCCGCTCACTCAAAAAGTGTGCTTATTCTCCATCCGTCGGGGTTTTTTTCCTAGATAAAAGTGCGAAGAGAGGCAGTTGAAAATCAGAGGAGAACGGTGGTAAATAAGAAACGGAGGAGATGAAGGCCACGGTCTCTGTGACTCACAGAGGAGCCGCTGCTGCGTGTTGTTTTGTGAATAACTCGATTCAGAAACACAGAAAGAGAGAGAGAGAGAGAGAGAAATAAGTTCCACATGCTTCAGATGAACAAAAAAGTGCCCCGAGAGAGAGGAAAAACAGACTGCTCAAGGAGCATTCTTCAAAAAGAAATCAGGGAATAACATCAAAAAAAGAGAGAGACTTTGCTTACTCTCGTCTAGTTCTTAATCATCTCCTACATAAACAACCAGACAAAGATAAGCAGAGATGAAAGGTTCTGTCACCTTCTTCAAGATCACCCTCCCAATGGGCTGTCTTTGAGACAGATAAACATTTGTCTGGCACCACACCTTGATGGGTCACCTCATTTACAACCTCAAGTGCTGTGACAGGTATTCATTCATCAAACCAGATTTCCCCTGGTGTTTGGTTAAACCCAGACTATATACGTCTTTGAACAACCAAACCAACAGCTCGTCAAGACATCTAAAGGTGTCAAACACACATTACATAGTATAATAACTGAGACTATTTCAATCAAAATAAGCTAAATCTTGTGAGTTAGGTACTTTTTTTTTTGTTAATAAAGCAAATACAACAGTTTTATTTTTGAAGCGGTGACATTTTTTGGTGTGTGCCACTTGTTTTATCTATTTGACGGCTGAAACCAATTTTGCATTGTGAACTAGCCTTGATCCTTGAAGATGATCCTCTAACGGCGGAAGAATTTCAAAGCAGAGGAAACTGTGTGGAGCCAGCAGAGGGCCTGGTGCAAGACAATATTTACATGAAAGGAAGAGCTGCTCTATTGATGTTTTTTTTCCCTTCTCTCTCTCTCTGCGTAATGCAAGCCAGGTGAGAGCAAACCGCTCCAAACTTGCAAGAAAGGGCCTCTCATGTTTAAAGCAAGAATTCAGTGCAATAGCTACATGAAACAGTATAATACGCTTAAAACTCATTACCAATTTATTAGTTTGTCATTAACCTGATCAATGTATCCAAAGCGACTGGCATTACACTCACAGAGAGAGAATTTATCCTTCTGGAGTAACCTAAGAGTTAGTGTTGCTCAAGGACAGTGATAGCTCATGGATCAAACAATCTTTGTGATGTTTCAACCCACAACAGTTACACCACTGGGTCTTTAATCACTAGGCTGCGTGATACACGAAGCAGTACCAAGCATGTAGCAGTAGCAACTTTGCAGGATTATGAATTTTTAGTGGTATCATATAGGGAAAAAGAGATTTTTTGACGCCTTACCTGTAGCTTTTCTCTAATGCTTCCGCTGCAAGAAGGGAAGGTGGTGACCGTAACGCTTTGGCAGACAGACCCACTACAGTGGCCAAAGCTTTGGCTTTAAAGTCATTACAACTCCATTCTTCCTCTTCGTTTAGAGTCGGCATCGGCAAGTATCCGCACACCAGTTTTAGGCCTCCTAGTCCATTGGGATTCACATGACTTGGGTTCTCGCATCCGGTCCTGACGTACTCAAGGTATATGTCTGAGGTCAGGAACATCTGATAGGCATTCTCCTCCATAGCCGTCTGGATCTCCAATTGAGCCTGATCAAACATCGCGGAGTCAATCTGCTGACGCTTAATATTATCCCTAATAAAGGTCTTAGTGGCAGGTTTAAGCTGCTTGGCCACAACGCTGTTGTTCTCAATATACCGCTTGTAAATGGCTTTGGCAACTCTGTGCGTTTTGGTATCCTTGAGGTCCATTTGCCTGAAACCATTGCAGGCGAACCAAAAATCTAAAGTGTCCTCACATTTCTCACGTTCAAGATATGCCCGGAAAAGTTGAGCACCGTCCTGGTCCCCAAGAAGGAAGTGCAAAGATTTGGTCCACCGGGCAAGAGGGGAGTCCGGTGATGCACTGCCCTCCGGTTCCCCAAGTCCATCCTCATCCCTCCTGGTTGTTGAACAGCGAGGATCAGCCATAATGGTTTTCACAGGATCCTTCGGTCTCATCATGGCCAGTTTGCTGGGATGGTGGCATGTCGTCTCACCCTCTTCCCCTGGGACCGGTGGACGTGGGTCATCTTCTCTGAAGCTAGTGACCATAGGATCTGTTAGTGTCCTATTCATGGCTCTTGCAGCTCCAGCAGCAAAGCCTTCAGTGTGAAGCTCAGCTGTAATCTCCTCTCTCTCTTAAATCAGCAGGGGAGCTTCTCTCTGAAACACAAAGTATTGATCTCATCAAAACCAGATCCGCCCCAAAACTTCAAAAGAGTCACTTCAGACACACATATCTACATTGTGCGCACTTGCGGTGTACAATCGGCTTCGTCGAATGCAATCAAAGCGACCTGGTTTAAATTCAATGCAGGCAAGATATGAGATATTTATAACTTTAAAAAAAATTAGATCATATCAAATATTTTCGTACCGGGTTACATTCCTTTTTTTTTTTCTTCTTCTTGCATTTAAGCCCAGTCTGAATCACCTCGACGCGATGAAACGAGAAAAACTTCAAAGAAAACTGAGCCTAGTTTGGCAATTTTTAACAAAACTAAAACGACCAAACATCCCATTCTCGGTTGTATGAATAAAATAAAATCTACAACGGTCTAAAAAAAAAAAAAATCAAGAAGCTCATAACTCAAAACTCAGATGGTTTTAAAACGGCGGCATAAGAAAACCGCATTTCACTTTACCGTTCACAATGTTTAATTGTGCAGATAAAATAGCGTAAATGTCGACTCGTTGCGCTGAAACCGAATCGCAATAAAGCGCAAAATAACGTGAACCCATTTAATCGATAGCATGCTTACTTACAGTATCTGTACAGTACAGAAACTTGCATTAGCCAATATCATCAATTCGAGTTCAGAATGACCTCTCTTAAAGAAGGTATAATTGCGTAATGTACATTAAAACTACATACAATTATAATACAAAAACAACAATAATAGCATAGTACAAAGCTACACTTTCAATGAAAAAGGCTCTATAATGCATCATACAACTGCATCGAAACACTAAACAGAAGAGTCTTTAAAAACACATTCAGACGCGTCTCTAAACTATTCGTGCAGTTTTAAAGAATTAAACAAACATCGGAAATTTCCTTACGGATATAAAGAGTGCTCGGATATCCAATCCATGAGAAATGAAACAAAAACATGCTGCATTCAACTTCAAACCCATCAAGAAAAACAAAAGTGTGAGATCACAGGGGGTGAAGTCTCATAACACCACCATGAATACACTTTAAACACTCTAATCTAACGTCAAAACAACACAACACAAACCCAGACCCAAAACACGCGCTTTAACGCAGTGTCTATCACAAATACTTTATTTCACAGCGACACATGACTTCAAAGTCGGTAAACAGCACATCAAAGCAATAGCATGGGGCCAGCGCTGGGAGAACACACACACACACACGCACACTGCTCGAACTCACCATCCATCCATGAGTTCAGTCCCCAAAAGTCCCAGTTTTCCAACAACAGAACAAATATAATCCACAATATATATCCAATTGCGCGCAGTCCTCTTGTCCTCTGATGTTGTTTAGTGTCAAACGCAGATTTGAGGTTTTCCAGCGTACACTTCCTCCAGTAAAGAGCACACTAGATCCCTGTATAGTGTGTGTGTTTGAATGCGCTCTGGTCTCTTATTCCAGTGTGGACTGAGCTCAGGGTTTAAGAGCGGACATCAAAGCGCGCAGCCGACCGCACGGTCCCGACAGATACATACAACACTATTCCTCTCCTTCCCGCTTTAAACCCACACAGCTCGCTCCAAAAAATGTCTAAACGCACTTATTTATTATTATCGATGCTTCTAACCCGAATGCGCTCAATGAGTCACTGAAAGTGCCCGTTCGCTAAAGTCCGTGAGAGGAAAGTTTCAACCGAGGCGCGAGGACCTTATCAAAGCGCAGAGATCTTGAGCCGACTCCCCTCGAGCTGTGGAGCGTCAGGAGTAAGTGATCCTGCTGTTGCTACAGAAACTTTAAAGACACAGGCCGCTTTTTCCCTCTGAGGACTCGCAGTTAACTCCTTCGTTACCATATGCACAGTTAACCCCTTCGTTACCGCATACACATTTAACCCCTTCGTTACCATATGCACATTTAACCCGTTCGTTTCTGCGTTCAGAATCTGAATCTGAGTGAGAACGAGCTTTATTCGCCAAGTGTGCGCAAACACACGAGGTATTTGTGACCCTGGACCACAAAACCAGTCACTTTTTTTTAATTTGAGATTTTTACATCATCTGACATTAATATTTGGCCGAGATACAGCTATTTGAAAATCTGGAAAAAAAAATCTAAACATTGAGAAAATCGCCTTTAAAGTTGTCCATTTCGTGATTTCGCTACATCCACTCACAAAAATATTTATATTTTATATATTTACGGTAGGAAATTTACAAAATATCTTCATGGAACATGATCTTTATTTATTATCCTAATGATTTTTGGCATAGAAGGACATTGCTGCAAATATACCCGTACTTGTGACTGGTTTTGTGATCCAGGGTCCCATTTGTTGTGGTTTTTACAGGAGCTCTTGGTACATGCATACATATGAGAACAGACATTTAAATGAGACTAAGGAAAGAACATAAATAAATAAAATAAACAATAATAATAATGTGGTATACATCTGAAACAGAAGACTACGGTACGTACAGCTCTATAAATAAAATGTGTATATGTATTTACAATGTATGTATTACATATGTATGTATTCACGCATAATAGAGCTGTAAAGTTTGCTACCCCTAAAAGCTCGAGGAGAATAAGCCTTAATGATCCATTTGGAATTTCCTTTGGGTTTTTATAAAAGCAGTTTTCACTGAATTTTCCATTTGTGAGTAAATTGTGACAAAAAAAAAAAAGTATAAAGTCAAAAAGAAAAACCCTAATGCAGACATATACATTGATGATTAAAGTTAATGTTAAAAATTAAAAGATTGCCAAATATAAAAAAAAAAAAAATTATAATTCTGTCATCATATCATGTTGTTCCAAATCTCTACGACTTTCTTTTTTTCTTTCTTCTATAACGCAAACGAAGATATATTTAGAAAAATGTCTTGGTGTTGTTTTTCCTTTCAACACAATGCAATACTATTCAAAGAAAGACATTAAAATATCTTCTTTTGTGTTTAGAAGAAGAAAGAAATGCGCACAGGTTCTGAACAACACAATGGCGGGACTAAGTGAGTGACATTTTTGTGTGAACGAGCCCTTTAAGACCCGACGGGGTTAGTGAAAACAGCACAGAAGTTTGAAGTAGGTTACTTTACAGTAGCAGTATAGTTAAAAGTCCTTCTCAAGTCGAAAAGTGAAACTACCAGAAAAGCTTGTCCTGCATTTTGAACTAGTGAGGGAGGACGTTCCACTGATTCCACTTATGATACTTCAAAGGCTCCAGCGCTTCCTTTGATGTTCTACATTCACTTTAAGGAGCAGGATATTATAAAATACATGCATTAGTGCTAAATGAGAGGAATTTAAAGAGCAGATGTGAAGCTCTGTACACATCGCTGTCATATATATGGTGAGCAGAACATAAGAAAAGGACACATTTTTAGACCAAAGGACTTTCAACACAGCTCACAATAATCGAAGGTTTTCTCTACAGTCCACAAATGAAACACACACTCTAACGCTCTATTCTAATTCTAATGACTTTAGGAAGTCATTGTCCAGGATGGACCATTTACAGGCTCATTGAGATTCATAGATATCGTTGGACAACACTGCAAACTATTTTGCTTTGCGTGCAATTGCTTATTACTAGGGGTGTAACAATATACCGTGTCACAATATATCACAATTCGAAAATGCAATGTATCGTGGATAGTGATAATCTGTATTGTATAAATTACCAAAAATAAAAATTACTGTGTGAGGAAAAAATTCAAGTTTTCAGAGTTTTAGTGTCAGTACTACATATATATATAATGTTGAATGTATAATAATGCAATATTTGTGGGTCGTGATAATGCCAAATGTTACCAGTAAAAAGTGGCGTACGTTATTTTAAATATATCTAGTCAGTGAAAGAGTGCAAGCATATTCGTCTAAAATAATCCTGTGTTTTCAGCTTCAGAATCATGAATATTGTTATTCTGGTGTCTCTATTGTCCTGTGCTTTGGGTTTCAGCACCAAGTCCAAGACTATTCATTCACACACACACAATGTAACACCAAATTTAGCATTTTAATCAACAGTACATTATTTGTCAACCTTTTACCATATGTCTTGGAGAATCGCAATAATATTGTATCATGAGTTCAGTATCGTGAAATGTATCGAATCGTGACATAATCGTTACACCGCTATACTTATTGCTGATCAGACCAAGCTAAACATGTTTAATAACTAACAATTAGGAAGAAAATGCTTTTAAATTCCTCACTTTATAAGTACTTTTTTAAAGTTAACCGCCAATGGCCAAAGCTCTTTTTTAAATAATTTTTCTTTTTTTATTCCCGTTTGGTAGTTGCTGAGTGTTCATTTTGCAGCGGCTAAAGCGAGCGCGTCTGAGAGCGTGATGAACGCTGTGATCAGTAACTGCGCTCAATGACTGTATTGTCTGCCTGCTCTTTCAGCTCAGGGCTAAACTCTCAGCAGTTTGCTTTGAAGTGATTATCCCTTTATCACAAGCCAGAGCAAAGACTTTAGGGAGAACAATGGAAAATGAAAGCAAGTAGGAGGCTTATGGCAATTATCACAGACGTCCACCAGGAGTGAAGTGTGAATGTCCACTTTGTGAATGTGTGTGAATGTGGGGGAGGAGGAAGGCATAGACGCAGGGAGGCAAAAGAAAATGAGACAGATCATCATTTGCATGGCATACACAGAGCAACGACCATGCTTTTGGAGGAAATGATGTGGCTTAGGCAAATAAACAAGACAAAATCATTAAAGAAATGAAAGTTCTGCCATCATTTACTCATCCAGTGTCTTTCCGAACCCTTACGACTTTGACAAAAGAGGAATTTCCAAGCTACTCTTTTCTATACAGTGAAAACATAACGTGAGCAGGGTTTGTCAAGCTCTAAAAAGAACCATAAACATACCTTAATATAGCACAATAACAGTAGAGTAAATATAACATTATATTCCAAGTCTTCTGAAGTTGTGAAAGCTTTGTGTGAGGAACTGATAAAAAGTTTCTCTGAAATCCCTTCCTTCTGCATAGTCAAATCTGTTCAAGTGTTGTGGCATAATGCGGGAACTACACATTTAGACAAAATTGAGATAAGGAATCAGGTATCTGAGATTATAATCTGTAAATGGATTCGTAAATGGAGTGCGAAAATCAAGATCTAAGCCTAAGGAGTTAAAAAAATCTGTATAGTGTAGGTCAGCATTGTTTTTGTGACTTGAGAAGATTTGTTGTTGAATGGACAAGAACACCTGGCCTCATTCTGCTAAACTTCTCCTTTTGAGTGGAACTGGTTTGGTTCACTTAATAACACTTGTTGGATTTGTACGGGTCAGATGAAGTCTGAGCATTGAAACGGCTTCGTCTCCTACTTCTGCTCTTTCCTGGTTTCTCAGTCAAACCTCATAATGACAGTCAGAAGACTGTTAATATAGTTTTGGATATGAGACAAATATCTTCTAGCAGGTATTCTGCGTCTGGGGTCAGATCTGATATTTCTGACGTGGAGATCCATCCAATCTAACAATTTGGTGTTGTTGGCACAATCTAACAAGAGAAAAAGTCTTACTGGTTTTGAGTGAAATGAGATTGAGTAAATAATGAACGAATTTTTATTTATTATTATTTTTTTTAAATCTGTCATCATTTACGCACCCTCAAGTCGTTCCAAACCCATAAGAGTTTTGTTAATCTTGGAAACACAAATGAAGATGTTTTTAATGAACTCAGAGAGATTTCTGTCCCTCCATTGACAGACTAAGCAACTACCAATTTGACGCTTCAAAAAGTTCATAAAGAGATCGTAAAACTAATCCATATAAATAGAGCGGTTTAGTCCAAATTTTCTGAAGAGACTCCATCACTTTATATGATAACATTAAGCTTGTATTCAAATATTAATATTCAGCAACTTGCACATCAGTTGTGGTAAACGGAAGCTAAAGCAAGAACCAATGAGGTTCATTCTTGTGTTACGCAGCACGTTTGAGCTTCAGCAAGAACCAATGAGGTTCATTCTCATGTGTTACGCAGCACGTTTGAGCTTTTGCAAGAACCAATGAGGTTCATTCTCATGTTACGCAGCACGTTTGAGCTTCTGCAAGAACCAATGAGGTTCATTCTCGTGTTACGCAGCACGTTTGAGCTTCAGCAAGAACCAATGAGGTTCATTCTCATGTGTTACGCAGCACGTTTGAGCTTTTGCAAGAACCAATGAGGTTCATTCTCATGTTACGCAGCACGTTTGAGCTTCTGCAAGAACCAATGAGGTTCATTCCCATGTTACTTAGCACGTTTGAGCTTCAGCAAGAACCAAAGAGGTTCATTCCCATGTTACGCAGCACGTTTGAGCTTCAGCAAGAACCAATGAGGTTAATTCTCATGTGTTACGGAGCACGTTTGAGCTTCAGCAAGAACCAATGAGGTTCATTCTCGTGTGTTATGCAGCACGTTTGAGCTTCTGCAAGAACCAATGAGGTTCATTCTTGTGTTACGCAGCACGTTTGAGCTTCAGCAAGAACCAATGAGGTTCATTCTCATGTGTTACGCAGCACGTTTGAGCTTTTGCAAGAACCAATGAGGTTCATTCTCATGTTACGCAGCACGTTTGAGCTTCTGCAAGAACCAATGAGGTTCATTCTCGTGTTACGCAGCACGTTTGAGCTTCAGCAAGAACCAATGAGGTTCATTCTCATGTGTTACGCAGCACGTTTGAGCTTTTGCAAGAACCAATGAGGTTCATTCTCATGTTACGCAGCACGTTTGAGCTTCTGCAAGAACCAATGAGGTTCATTCCCATGTTACTTAGCACGTTTGAGCTTCAGCAAGAACCAAAGAGGTTCATTCCCATGTTACGCAGCACGTTTGAGCTTCAGCAAGAACCAATGAGGTTAATTCTCATGTGTTACGGAGCACGTTTGAGCTTCAGCAAGAACCAATGAGGTTCATTCTCGTGTGTTATGCAGCACGTTTGAGCTTCTGCAAGAACCAATGAGGTTCATTCTCGTGTTACGCAGCACGTTTGAGCTTCAGCAAGAACCAATGAGGTTCATTCTCGTGTTACGCAGCACGTTTGAGCTTCAGCAAGAACCAATGAGGTTCATTCTCATGTTACGCAGCACGTTTGAGCTTTTGCAAGAACCAATGAGGTTCATTCTCGTGTTACGCAGCACGTTTGAGCTTCAGCAAGAACCAATGAGGTTCATTCTCGTGTTACGCAGCACGTTTGAGCTTCAGCAAGAACCAATGAGGTTCATTCTCGTGTTACGCAGCACGTTTGAGCTTCAGCAAGAACCAATGAGGTTCATTCTCATGTTACGCAGCACGTTTGAGCTTCAGCAAGAACCAATGAAGTTCATTCTCATGTGTTACGCAGCACGTTTGAGCTTCAGCAAGAACCAATGAAGTTCATTCTCATGTGTTACGCAGCACGTTTGAGCTTCAGCAAGAACCAATGAAGTTCATTCTCGTGTTACGCAGCACGTTTGAGCTTCAGCAAGAACCAATGAAGTTCATTCTCGTGTTACGCAGCACGTTTGAGCTTCAGCAAGAACCAATGAGGTTCATTCTCGTGTTACGCAGCACGTTTGAGCTTCAGCAAGAACCAATGAGGTTCATTCTCATGTGTTACGCAGCACGTTTGAGCTTCAGCAAGAACCAATGAGGTTCATTCTCGTGTGTTACGCAGCACGTTTGAGCTTCAGCAAGAACCAATGAGGTTCATTCTCATGTGTTACGCAGCACGTTTGAGCTTCTGCAAGAACCAATGAGGTTCATTCTCATGTGTTACGCAGCACGTTTGAGCTTCAGCAAGAACCAATGAGGTTCATTCTCGTGTTACGCAGCACGTTTGAGCTTCTGCAAGAACCAATGAGGTTCATTCCCATGTTACGCAGCACGTTTGAGCTTCAGCAAGAACCAATGAGGTTCATTCTTGTGTTACGCAGCACGTTTGAGCTTCAGCAAGAACCAATGAGGTTCATTCTCGTGTTACGCAGCACGTTTGAGCTTCAGCAAGAACCAATGAAGTTCATTCTCGTGTTACGCAGTATGTTTGAGCTTCTGCAAGAACCAATGAGGTTCATTCTCATGTTACGCAGCACGTTTGAGCTTCAGCAAGAACCAATGAGGTTCATTCTTGTGTTACGCAGCACGTTTGAGCTTCAGCAAGAACCAATGAGGTTCATTCTCGTGTTACGCAGCACGTTTGAGCTTCTGCAAGAACCAAAGAGGTTCATTCTTGTGTTACGCAGCACGTTTGAGCTTCAGCAAGAACCAATGAGGTTCATTCTCATGTTACGCAGCACGTTTGAGCTTCAGCAAGAACCAATGAGGTTCATTCTCATGTTACGCAGCACGTTTGAGCTTCAGCAAGAACCAATGAGGTTCATTCTCGTGTTACGCAGCACGTTTGAGCTTCTGCAAGAACCAAAGAGGTTCATTCCCATGTTACGCAGCACGTTTGAGCTTCAGCAAGAACCAATGAGGTTCATTCTCGTGTTACGCAGCACGTTTGAGCTTCAGCAAGAACCAATGAGGTTCATTCTCGTGTTACGCAGCACGTTTGAGCTTCAGCAAGAACCAATGAGGTTCATTCTCATGTTACGCAGCACGTTTGAGCTTCAGCAAGAACCAATGAGGTTCATTCTCGTGTTACGCAGCACGTTTGAGCTTCAGCAAGAACCAATGAGGTTCATTCTCGTGTTACGCAGCACGTATGAGCTTCTGCAAGAACCAATGAGGTTCATTCTCATGTTACAGAGCACGTTTGAGCTTCAGCAAGAACCAATGAGGTTCATTCTCGTGTTACGCAGCACGTTTGAGCTTCTGCAAGAACCAAAGAGGTTCATTCTTGTGTTACGCAGCACGTTTGAGCTTCAGCAAGAACCAATGAGGTTCATTCTTGTGTTACGCAGCACGTTTGAGCTTCAGCAAGAACCAATGAGGTTCATTCTTGTGTTACGCAGCACGTTTGAGCTTCAGCAAGAACCAATGAGGTTCATTCTCGTGTTACGCAGCACGTTTGAGCTTCAGCAAGAACCAATGAGGTTCATTCTCATGTTACGCAGCACGTTTGAGCTTCAGCAAGAACCAATGAGGTTCATTCTCTTGTTACGCAGCACGTTTGAGCTTCTGCAAGAACCAAAGAGGTTCATTCCCATGTTACTTAGCACGTTTGAGCTTCTGCAAGAACCAATGAGGTTCATTCTCATGTTACAGAGCACGTTTGAGCTTCAGCGAGAACCAAAGAGGTTCATTCCCATGTTACGCAGCACGTTTGAGCTTCAGCAAGAACCAATGAGGTTCATTCTCGTGTTACTTAGCACGTTTGAGCTTCTGCAAGAACCAATGAGGTTCATTCCCATGTTACAGAGCACGTTTGAGCTTCAGCAAGAACCAATGAGGTTCATTCTCGTGTTACGCAGCACGTTTGAGCTTCTGCAAGAACCAATGAGGTTCATTCTCATGTTACGCAGCACGTTTGAGCTTCTGCAAGAACCAATGAGGTTCATTCTCATGTTACGCAGCACGTTTGAGCTTCAGCAAGAACCAATGAGATTCATTCTCGTGTTGCGCAGCACGTTTGAGCTTCAGCAAGAACCAATGAGGTTCATTCTCATGTTACGCAGCACGTTTGAGCTTCAGCAAGAACCAATGAGATTCATTCTCGTGTTACGCAGCACGTTTGAGCTTCTGCAAGAACCAATGAGGTTCATTCTCGTGTTACTTAGCACGTTTGAGCTTCAGCAAGAACCAAAGAGGTTCATTCCCATGTTACTTAGCACGTTTGAGCTTCTGCAAGAACCAATGAGGTTCATTCTCATGTTACAGAGCACGTTTGAGCTTCTGCAAGAACCAATGAGGTTCATTCTCGTGTTACTTAGCACGTTTGAGCTTCAGCAAGAACCAATGAGGTTCATTCTCGTGTTACTTAGCACGTTTGAGCTTCTGCAAGAACCAATGAGGTTCATTCTCGTGTTACGCAGCACGTTTGAGCTTCAGCAAGAACCAATGAGATTCATTCCCATGTTACAGAGCACGTTTGAGCTTCTGCAAGAACCAATGAGGTTCATTCCCATGTTACAGAGCACGTTTGAGCTTCAGCAAGAACCAATGAGGTTCATTCTCGTGTTACTTAGCACGTTTGAGCTTCTGCAAGAACCAATGAGGTTCATTCCCATGTTACAGAGCACGTTTGAGATTCAGCAAGAACCAATGAGGTTCATTCTCGTGTTACGCAGCACGTTTGAGCTTCTGCAAGAACCAATGAGGTTCATTCTCATGTTAAGCAGGACGTTTGAGCTTCAGCAAGAACCAATGAGGTTCATTCCCATGTTACAGAGCATGTTTGAGCTTCTGCAAGAACCAATGAGGTTCATTCTCATGTTACGCAGCACGTTTGAGCTTCTGCAAGAACCAATGAGGTTCATTCTCATGTTACGCAGCACGTTTGAGCTTCAGCAAGAACCAATGAGATTCATTCTCGTGTTGCGCAGCACGTTTGAGCTTCAGCAAGAACCAATGAGGTTCATTCTCATGTTACAGAGCACGTTTGAGCTTCTGCAAGAACCAATGAGGTTCATTCTCGTGTTACTTAGCACGTTTGAGCTTCTGCAAGAACCAATGAGGTTCATTCTCATGTTACAGAGCACGTTTGAGCTTCTGCAAGAACCAATGAGGTTCATTCTCGTGTTACTTAGCACGTTTGAGCTTCAGCAAGAACCAATGAGGTTCATTCTCGTGTTACTTAGCACGTTTGAGCTTCAGCAAGAACCAATGAGATTCATTCCCATGTTACAGAGCACGTTTGAGCTTCTGCAAGAACCAATGAGGTTCATTCCCATGTTACAGAGCACGTTTGAGCTTCTGCAAGAACCAATGAGATTCATTCCCATGTTACAGAGCACGTTTGAGCTTCTGCAAGAACCAATGAGGTTCATTCCCATGTTACAGAGCACGTTTGAGTTTCAGCAAGAACCAATGAGGTTCATTCTCGTGTTACTTAGCACGTTTGAGCTTCAGCAAGAACCAATGAGATTCATTCTCGTGTTACGCAGCACGTTTGAGCTTCAGCAAGAACCAATGAGGTTTATTCTCGTGTTACGCAGCACGTTTGAGCTTCATCAAGAACCAATGAGGTTCATTCTGATGTTACAGAGCACGTTTGAGCTTCTGCAAGAACCAATGAGGTTCATTCTCGTGTTACTTAGCACGTTTGAGCTTCAGCAAGAACCAATGAGGTTCATTCCCATGTTACAGAGCACGTTTGAGCTTCAGCAAGAACCAATGAGGTTCATTCTCGTGTTACTTAGCACGTTTGAGCTTCAGCAAGAACCAATGAGGTTCATTCTCATGTTACGCAGCACGTTTGAGCTTCTGCAAGAACCAATGAGGTTCATTCTCGTGTTACTTAGCACGTTTGAGCTTCAGCAAGAACCAAAGAGGTTCATTCCCATGTTACAGAGCACGTTTGAGCTTCTGCAAGAACCAATGAGGTTCATTCTCGTGTTACTTAGCACGTTTGAGCTTCAGCAAGAACCAATGAGGTTCATTCTTGTGTTACGCAGCACGTTTGAGCTTCTGCAAGAACCAATGAGGTTCATTCCAATTTTACAGAGCACGTTTGAGCTTCTGCAAGAACCAATGAGGTTCATTCCCATGTTACAGAGCACGTTTGAGCTTCAGCAAGAACCAATGAGGTTCATTCTCGTGTTACTTAGCACGTTTGAGCTTCCGCAAGAACCAATGAGGTTCATTCTCATGTTACGCAGCACGTTTGAGCTTCTGCAAGAACCAATGAGGTTCATTCCCATGTTACTTAGCACGTTTGAGCTTCTGCAAGAACCAATGAGGTTCATTCCCATGTTACTTAGCACGTTTGAGCTTCAGCAAGAACCAATGAGGTTCATTCTCATGTTACACAGCACGTTTGAGCTTCAGCAAGAACCAATGAGGTTCATTCTCATGTTACGTAGCACGTTTGAGCTTCAGCAAGAACCAACGAGGTTCATTCTCGTGTTACGCAGCACGTTTGAGCTTCTGCAAGAACCAATGAGGTTCATTCCCATGTTACAGAGCACGTTTGAGCTTCTGCAAGAACCAATGAGGTTCATTCCCATGTTACAGAGCACGTTTGAGCTTCAGCAAGAACCAATGAGGTTCATTCTCGTGTTACTTAGCACGTTTGAGCTTCAGCAAGAACCAATGAGGTTCATTCTCATGTTACTTAGCACGTTTGAGCTTCTGCAAGAACCAATGAGGTTCATTCCCATGTCACTTAGCACGTTTGAGCTTCAGCAAGAACCAATGAGGTTCATTCTCATGTTACTTAGCACGTTTGAGCTTCAGCAAGAACCAATGAGGTTCATTCTCATGTTACGCAGCACGTTTGAGCTTCAGCAAGAACCAATGAGGTTCATTCTCGTGTTACGCAGCACGTTTGAGCTTCTGCAAGAACCAATGAGGTTTATTCCCATGTTACAGAGCACGTTTGAGCTTCTGCAAGAACCAATGAGGTTCATTCTTGTGTTACGCAGCACGTTTGAGCTTTAGCGAGAACCAATGAAGTTCATTCTCATGTATTACACGGCACGTTTGAGCTTCAGCAAGAACCAATGAGGTTCATTCTTGTGTTACGCAGCAAGTTTTAGCTTCAGCAAGAACCAATGAGGTTCATTCTCGTGTTACGCAGCACGTTTGAGCTTCAGCGAGAACCAATGAGGTTCATTCTCGTGTTACGCAGCACGTTTGAGCTTCAGCAAGAACCAATGAGATTCATTCTCGTGTTACGCAGCACGTTTGAGTTTCCGCAAGAACCAATGACGTTCATTCTCGTGTTACGCAGCACGTTTGAGCTTCAGCAAGAACCAATGAGGTTCATTCTCATGTTACGCAGCAAGTTTGAACTTCAGCAAGAACCAATGAGGTTCATTCTCATGTTACGCAGCACGTTTGAGCTTCTGCAAGAACCAATGAGGTTCATTTCCATGTTACTTAGCACGTTTGAGCTTCTGCAAGAACCAATGAGGTTCATTTCCATGTTACTTAGCACGTTTGAGCTTCAGCAAGAGCCAATGAGGTTCATTCTCGTGTTACGCAGCACGTTTGAGCTCAGAACGTTTGACCTTCAGCAAGAACCAATGAGGTTCATTCTTGTGTTACGCAGCACGTTTGAGCTTCAGCAAGAACCAATGAGGTTCATTCTCGTGTTACGCAGCACATTTGAGCTTCAGCAAGAACCAATGAAGTTCATTCTCGTGTTACGCAGCACGTTTGAGCTTCAGCAAGAACCAATGAGGTTCATTCTTGTGTTACGCAGCACGTTTGAGCTTCAGCAAGAACCAAAGAGGTTCATTCCCATGTTACAGAGCACGTTTGAGCTTCAGCAAGAACCAATGAGGTTCATTCTTGTGTTACGCAGCACGTTTGAGCTTCAGCAAGAACCAATGAGGTTCATTCTTGTGTTACGCAGCACGTTTGAGCTTCAGCAAGAACCAATGAGGTTCATTCTTGTGTTACGCAGCACGTTTGAGCTTCAGCAAGAACCAATGAGGTTCATTCTCGTGTTACGCAGCACGTTTGAGCTTCAGCAAGAACCAATGAGGTTCATTCTCATGTTACGCAGCACGTTTGAGCTTCAGCAAGAACCAATGAGGTTCATTCTCGTGTTACGCAGCACGTTTGAGCTTCAGCAAGAACCAAAGAGGTTCATTCCCATGTTACGCAGCACGTTTGAGCTTCAGCAAGAACCAATGAGGTTCATTCTCGTGTTACGCAGCACGTTTGAGCTTCAGCAAGAACCAATGAGGTTCATTCTCATGTTACGCAGCACGTTTGAGCTTCAGCAAGAACCAATGAGGTTCATTCTCGTGTTACGCAGCACGTTTGAGCTTCAGCAAGAACCAATGAGGTTCATTCTCGTGTTACGCAGCACGTTTGAGCTTCAGCAAGAACCAATGAGGTTCATTCTCATGTTACGCAGCATGCTTGAGCTTCTGCAAGAACCAAAGAGGTTCATTCCCATGTTACGCAGCACGTTTGAGCTTCAGCAAGAACCAATGAGGTTCATTCTCATGTTACGCAGCACGTTTGAGCTTCAGCAAGAACCAATGAGGTTCATTCTCGTGTTACGCAGCACGTTTGAGCTTCAGCAAGAACCAATGAGGTTCATTCTCGTGTTACGCAGCACGTATGAGCTTCTGCAAGAACCAATGAGGTTCATTCTCATGTTACAGAGCACGTTTGAGCTTCAGCAAGAACCAATGAGGTTCATTCTCGTGTTACGCAGCACGTTTGAGCTTCTGCAAGAACCAAAGAGGTTCATTCTTGTGTTACGCAGCACGTTTGAGCTTCAGCAAGAACCAATGAGGTTCATTCTTGTGTTACGCAGCACGTTTGAGCTTCAGCAAGAACCAATGAGGTTCATTCTTGTGTTACGCAGCACGTTTGAGCTTCAGCAAGAACCAATGAGGTTCATTCTCGTGTTACGCAGCACGTTTGAGCTTCAGCAAGAGCCAATGAGGTTCATTCTCGTGTTACGCAGCACGTTTGAGCTTCAGCAAGAACCAATGAGGTTCATTCTCATGTTACGCAGCACGTTTGAGCTTCAGCAAGAACCAATGAGGTTCATTCTCGTGTTACGCAGCACGTTTGAGCTTCTGCAAGAACCAAAGAGGTTCATTCCCATGTTATTTAGCACGTTTGAGCTTCTGCAAGAACCAATGAGGTTCATTCTCATGTTACAGAGCACGTTTGAGCTTCAGCGAGAACCAAAGAGGTTCATTCCCATGTTACGCAGCACGTTTGAGCTTCAGCAAGAACCAATGAGGTTCATTCTCGTGTTACGCAGCACGTTTGAGCTTCTGCAAGAACCAATGAGGTTCATTCCCATGTTACAGAGCACGTTTGAGCTTCAGCAAGAACCAATGAGGTTCATTCTCGTGTTATGCAGCACGTTTGAGCTTCTGCAAGAACCAATGAGGTTCATTCTCATGTTACGCAGCACGTTTGAGCTTCTGCAAGAACCAATGAGGTTCATTTTCGTGTTACGCAGCACGTTTGAGCTTCAGCAAGAACCAATGAGATTCATTCTCGTGTTGCGCAGCACGTTTGAGCTTCAGCAAGAGCCAATGAGGTTCATTCTCATGTTACAGAGCACGTTTGAGCTTCTGCAAGAACCAATGAGGTTCATTCTCGTGTTACGCAGCACGTTTGAGCTTCAGCAAGAACCAAAGAGGTTCATTCTTGTGTTACGCAGCACGTTTGAGCTTCAGCAAGAACCAATGAGGTTCATTCTTGTGTTACGCAGCACGTTTGAGCTTCAGCAAGAACCAATGAGGTTCATTCTTGTGTTACGCAGCACGTTTGAGCTTCAGCAAGAACCAATGAGGTTCATTCTCGTGTTACGCAGCACGTTTGAGCTTCAGCAAGAACCAATGAGGTTCATTCTCATGTTACGCAGCACGTTTGAGCTTCAGCAAGAACCAATGAGGTTCATTCTCGTGTTACGCAGCACGTTTGAGCTTCTGCAAGAACCAAAGAGGTTCATTCCCATGTTATTTAGCACGTTTGAGCTTCTGCAAGAACCAATGAGGTTCATTCTCATGTTACAGAGCACGTTTGAGCTTCAGCGAGAACCAAAGAGGTTCATTCCCATGTTACGCAGCACGTTTGAGCTTCAGCAAGAACCAATGAGGTTCATTCTCGTGTTACTTAGCATGTTTGAGCTTCTGCAAGAACCAATGAGGTTCATTCCCATGTTACAGAGCACGTTTGAGCTTCAGCAAGAATCAATGAGGTTCATTCTCGTGTTACGCAGCACGTTTGAGCTTCTGCAAGAACCAAAGAGGTTCATTCTCATGTTACGCAGCACGTTTGAGCTTCAGCAAGAACCAAAGAGGTTCATTCCCATGTTACGCAGCACGTTTGAGCTTCAGCAAGAACCAATGAGGTTCATTCTCGTGTTACTTAGCACGTTTGAGCTTCTGCAAGAACCAATGAGGTTCATTCCCATGTTACAGAGCACGTTTGAGCTTCTGCAAGAACCAATGAGGTTCATTCTCATGTTACGCAGCACGTTTGAGCTTCTGCAAGAACCAATGAGGTTCATTCTCATGTTACGCAGCACGTTTGAGCTTCAGCAAGAACCAAAGAGGTTCATTCCCATGTTACTTAGCACGTTTGAGCTTCTGCAAGAACCAATGAGGTTCATTCTCATGTTACAGAGCACGTTTGAGCTTCTGCAAGAACCAATGAGGTTCATTCTCGTGTTACTTAGCACGTTTGAGCTTCAGCAAGAACCAATGAGGTTCATTCTCGTGTTACTTAGCACGTTTGAGCTTCTGCAAGAACCAATGAGGTTCATTCTCGTGTTACGCAGCACGTTTGAGCTTCAGCAAGAACCAATGAGATTCATTCCCATGTTACAGAGCACGTTTGAGCTTCTGCAAGAACCAATGAGGTTCATTCCCATGTTACAGAGCACGTTTGAGCTTCTGCAAGAACCAATGAGGTTCATTCCCATGTTACAGAGCACGTTTGAGCTTCAGCAAGAACCAATGAGGTTCATTCTCGTGTTACGCAGCACGTTTGAGCTTCTGCAAGAACCAATGAGGTTCATTCTCATGTTACGCAGCACGTTTGAGCTTCTGCAAGAACCAATGAGGTTCATTCCCATGTCACTTAGCACGTTTGAGCTTCAGCAAGAACCAATGAGATTCATTCTCGTGTTGCGCAGCACGTTTGAGCTTCAGCAAGAACCAATGAGGTTCATTCTCATGTTACAGAGCACGTTTGAGCTTCTGCAAGAACCAATGAGGTTCATTCTCGTGTTACTTAGCACGTTTGAGCTTCAGCAAGAACCAATGAGGTTCATTCTCGTGTTACTTAGCACGTTTGAGCTTCTGCAAGAACCAATGAGGTTCATTCCCATGTTACAGAGCACGTTTGAGCTTCAGCAAGAACCAATGAGGTTCATTCTCGTGTTACGCAGCACGTTTGAGCTTCTGCAAGAACCAATGAGGTTCATTCTCATGTTACGCAGCACGTTTGAGCTTCTGCAAGAACCAATGAGGTTCATTCTCATGTTACGCAGCACGTTTGAGCTTCAGCAAGAACCAATGAGATTCATTCTCGTGTTGCGCAGCACGTTTGAGCTTCAGCAAGAGCCAATGAGGTTCATTCTCATGTTACAGAGCACGTTTGAGCTTCTGCAAGAACCAATGAGGTTCATTCTCGTGTTACTTAGCACGTTTGAGCTTCAGCAAGAACCAAAGAGGTTCATTCCCATGTTACTTAGCACGTTTGAGCTTCTGCAAGAACCAATGAGGTTCATTCTCATGTTACAGAGCACGTTTGAGCTTCTGCAAGAACCAATGAGGTTCATTCTCGTGTTACTTAGCACGTTTGAGCTTCAGCAAGAACCAATGAGGTTCATTCTCGTGTTACTTAGCACGTTTGAGCTTCTGCAAGAACCAATGAGGTTCATTCTCGTGTTACGCAGCACGTTTGAGCTTCAGCAAGAACCAATGAGATTCATTCCCATGTTACAGAGCACGTTTGAGCTTCTGCAAGAACCAATGAGGTTCATTCCCATGTTACAGAGCACGTTTGAGCTTCTGCAAGAACCAATGAGGTTCATTCCCATGTTACAGAGCACGTTTGAGCTTCTGCAAGAACCAATGAGGTTCATTCCCATGTCACTTAGCACGTTTGAGCTTCAGCAAGAACCAATGAGATTCATTCTCGTGTTGCGCAGCACGTTTGAGCTTCAGCAAGAACCAATGAGGTTCATTCTCATGTTACAGAGCACGTTTGAGCTTCTGCAAGAACCAATGAGGTTCATTCTCGTGTTACTTAGCACGTTTGAGCTTCAGCAAGAACCAATGAGATTCATTCTCGTGTTGCGCAGCACGTTTGAGCTTCAGCAAGAACCAATGAGGTTCATTCTCATGTTACAGAGCACGTTTGAGCTTCTGCAAGAACCAATGAGGTTCATTCTCGTGTTACTTAGCACGTTTGAGCTTCAGCAAGAACCAATGAGGTTCATTCTCGTGTTACTTAGCACGTTTGAGCTTCAGCAAGAACCAATGAGATTCATTCCCATGTTACAGAGCACGTTTGAGCTTCTGCAAGAACCAATGAGGTTCATTCCCATGTTACAGAGCACGTTTGAGCTTCTGCAAGAACCAATGAGATTCATTCCCATGTTACAGAGCACGTTTGAGCTTCTGCAAGAACCAATGAGGTTCATTCCCATGTTACAGAGCACGTTTGAGTTTCAGCAAGAACCAATGAGGTTCATTCTCGTGTTACTTAGCACGTTTGAGCTTCAGCAAGAACCAATGAGATTCATTCTCGTGTTACGCAGCACGTTTGAGCTTCAGCAAGAACCAATGAGGTTTATTCTCGTGTTACGCAGCACGTTTGAGCTTCATCAAGAACCAATGAGGTTCATTCTCATGTTACAGAGCACGTTTGAGCTTCTGCAAGAACCAATGAGGTTCATTCTCGTGTTACTTAGCACGTTTGAGCTTCAGCAAGAACCAATGAGGTTCATTCTTGTGTTACGCAGCACGTTTGAGCTTCTGCAAGAACCAATGAGGTTCATTCCCATGTTACAGAGCACGTTTGAGCTTCAGCAAGAACCAATGAGGTTCATTCTCGTGTAACTTAGCACGTTTGAGCTTCAGCAAGAACCAATGAGGTTCATTCTCGTGTTACTTAGCACGTTTGAGCTTCAGCAAGAACCAATGAGGTTCATTCTCATGTTACGCAGCACGTTTGAGCTTCTGCAAGAACCAATGAGGTTTATTCTCGTGTTACTTAGCACGTTTGAGCTTCAGCAAGAACCAATGAGGTTCATTCTCATGTTACAGAGCACGTTTGAGCTTCTGCAAGAACCAATGAGGTTCATTCTCGTGTTACTTAGCACGTTTGAGCTTCAGCAAGAACCAATGAGGTTCATTCTTGTGTTACGCAGCACCTTTGAGCTTCTGCAAGAACCAATGAGGTTCATTCTCATGTTACGCAGCACGTTTGAGCTTCAGCAAGAACCAATGAGGTTCATTCTCATGTTACGCAGCACGTTTGAGCTTCTGCAAGAACCAATGAGGTTCATTCCCATGTTACTTAGCACGTTTGAGCTTCTGCAAGAACCAATGAGGTTCATTCCCATGTTACTTAGCACGTTTGAGCTTCAGCAAGAACCAATGAGGTTCATTCTCATGTTACGCAGCACGTTTGAGCTTCAGCAAGAACCAATGAGGTTCATTCCCATGTTACTTAGCACGTTTGAGCTTCAGCAAGAACCAATGAGGTTCATTCTCATGTTACGCAGCACGTTTGAGCTTCAGCAAGAACCAATGAGGTTCATTCTCGTGTTACGCAGCACGTTTGAGCTTCTGCAAGAACCAATGAGGTTCATTCCCATGTTACAGAGCACGTTTGAGCTTCTGCAAGAACCAATGAGGTTCATTCCCATGTTACAGAGCATGTTTGAGCTTCAGCAAGAACCAATGAGGTTCATTCTCGTGTTACTTAGCACGTTTGAGCTTCAGCAAGAACCAATGAGGTTCATTCTCATGTTACGCAGCACGTTTGAGCTTCTGCAAGAACCAATGAGGTTCATTCCCATGTTACTTAGCACGTTTGAGCTTCTGCAAGAACCAATGAGGTTCATTCCCATGTTACGCAGCACGTTTGAGCTTCTGCAAGAACCAATGAGGTTCATTCCCATGTTACTTAGCACGTTTGAGCTTCTGCAAGAACCAATGAGGTTCATTCTCATGTTACTTAGCACGTTTGAGCTTCAGCAAGAACCAATGAGGTTCATTCTCATGTTACGCAGCACGTTTGAGCTTCAGCAAGAACCAATGAGGTTCATTGCCATGTTACTTAGCACGTTTGAGCTTCTGCAAGAACCAATGAGGTTCATTCTCATGTTACTTAGCACGTTTGAGCTTCAGCAAGAACCAATGAGGTTCATTCTCATGTTACGCAGCACGTTTGAGCTTCAGCAAGAACCAATGAGGTTCATTCCCATGTTACGCAGCACGTTTGAGCTTCAGCAAGAACCAATGAGGTTCATTCTCATGTTACAGAGCACGTTTGAGCTTCAGCAAGAACCAATGAGGTTCATTCTCATGTTACGCAGCACGTTTGAGCTTCTGCAAGAACCAATGAGGTTCATTCTCGTGTTACGCAGCACGTTTGAGCTTCAGCAAGAACCAGTGAGGTTCATTCCCATGTTACTTAGCACGTTTGAGCTTCTGCAAGAACCAGTGAGGTTCATTCCCATGTTACTTAGCACGTTTGAGCTTCAGCAAGAACCAATGAGGTTCATTCTCGTGTTACACAGCACGTTTGAGCTCAGAACGTTTGACCTTCAGCAAGAACCAATGAGATTCATTCTCGTGTTACGCAGCACGTTTGAGCTTCAGCAAGAACCAATGAGGTTCATTCTTGTGTTACGCAGCACGTTTGAGCTTCAGCAAGAACCAATAAGGTTCATTCTCGTGTTACACAGCACGTTTGAGCTTCAGCAAGAACCAATGAGGTTCATTCTCGTGTTACGCAGCACATTTGAGCTTCAGCAAGAACCAATGAAGTTCATTCTCGTGTTACGCAGCACGTTAGAGCTTCAGCAAGAACTAATCAGGTTCATTCTCGAGTTAAGCAGCACGTTTGAGCTTCAGCAAGAACCAATGAGATTCATTCTCGTGTTACGCAGAACGTTTGAGTTTCAGCAAGAACCAATGAGATTCATTCTCGTGTTACGCAGCATTTTTGAGTTTCAGCAAGAACCAATGAGATTCATTCTCGTGTTACGCAGCACGTTTGAGCTTCAGCAAGAACCAATGAGGTTCATTCTCGTGTTACGCAGCACGTTTGAGTTTCAGCAAGAACCAATGAGGTTCATTCTCGTGTTACACAGCACGTTTGAGCTTCAGCAAGAACCAATGAGGTTCATTCTCGTGTTACGCAGCACATTTGAGCTTCAGCAAGAACCAATGAAGTTCATTCTCGTGTTACGCAGCACGTTTGAGCTTCAGCAAGAACCAATGAGATTCATTCTCGTGTTACGCAGAACGTTTGAGTTTCAGCAAGAACCAATGAGATTCATTCTCGTGTTACGCAGCATTTTTGAGTTTCAGCAAGAACCAATGAGATTCATTCTCGTGTTACGCAGAACGTTTGAGTTTCAGCAAGAACCAATGAGGTTCATTCTCGTGTTACGCAGCACGTTTGAGCTTCAGCAAGAACCAATGAGGTTCATTCTCGTGTTACGCAGCACGTTTGAGTTTCAGCAAGAACCAATGAGATTCATTCTCGTGTTACGCAGCACGTTTGAGCTTCAGCGAGAACCAATGAGATTCATTCTCGTGTTACGCAGCACGTTTGAGCTTCAGCGAGAACCAATCAGGTTCATTCTCGTGTTACTTAGCATGTTTGAGCTTCAGCAAGAACCAATGAGGTTCATTCTCGTGTTACGCAGCACGTTTGAGCTTCAGCAAGAACCAATGAGGTTCATTCTCGTGTTACGCAGAACGTTTGAGTTTCAGCAAGAACCAATGAGGTTCATTCTCGTGTTACTTAGCTTGTTTGAGCTTCAGCAAGAACCAATGAGGTTATTTCTCATGTTACGCAGAACGTTTGAGTTTCAGCAAGAACCAATGAGGTTCATTCTCATGTTACGCAGAACGTTTGAGTTTCAGCAAGAACCAATGAGGTTCATTCTCGTGTTACGCAGCACGTTTGAGTTTCAGCAAGAACCAATGAGGTTCATTCTCATGTTACGCAGCACGTTTGAGCTTCAGCAAGAACCAATGAGGTTCATTCTCGTGTTACGCAGCACGTTTGAGCTTCAGCAAGAACCAATGAGGTTCATTCTCGTGTTACGCAGAACGTTTGAGCTTCAGCAAGAACCAATGAGGTTCATTCTTGTGTTACGCAGCACGTTTGAGCTTCAGCAAGAACCAATTAGGTTCATTCTCGTGTTACGCAGAACGTTTGAGCTTCAGCAAGAACCAATGAGATTCATTCTCATGTTACGCAGCACGTTTGAGCTTCAGCGAGAACCAATGAGGTTCATTCTCATGTTACGCAGCACGTTTGAGCTTCAGCAAGAACCAATGAGGTTCATTCTCATGTTATGCAGCACGTTTGAGCTTCAGCAAGAACCAATGAGGTTCATTCTCGTGTTACGCAGCACGTTTGAGCTTCAGCAAGAACCAATGAGGTTCATTCTCGTGTTACGCAGCACGTTTGAGCTTCAGCAAGAACCAATGAGGTTCATTCTTGTGTTAAGCAGAACGTTTGAGCTTCAGCAAGAACCAATGAGGTTCATTCTCGTGTTACGCAGCACGTTTGAGCTTCAGCAAGAACCAATGAGGTTCATTCTCGTGTTACGCAGCACGTTTGAGCTTCAGCAAGAACCAATGAGGTTCATTCTCGTGTTACGCAGCACGTTTGAGCTTCAGCAAGAACCAATGAGGTTCATTCTCGTGTTACGCAGCACGTTTGAGCTTCAGCAAGAACCAATGAGGTTCATTCTCGTGTTACGCAGCACGTTTGAGCTTCAGCAAGAACCAATGAGGTTCATTCTCGTGTTACGCAGCACGTTTGAGCTTCAGCAAGAACCAATGAGGTTCATTCTCGTGTTACGCAGCACGTTTGAGCTTCTGCAAGAACCAATGAGGTTCATTCTCGTGTTACGCAGCACGTTTGAGCTTCAGCAAGAACCAATGAGGTTCATTCTCGTGTTACGCAGCACGTTTGAGCTTCAGCAAGAACCAATGAGGTTCATTCTCGTGTTACGCAGCACGTTTGAGCTTCAGCAAGAACCAATGAGGTTCATTCTCGTGTTACGCAGCACGTTTGAGCTTCAGCAAGAACCAATGAGGTTCATTCTTGTGTTAAGCAGAACGTTTGAGCTTCAGCAAGAACCAATGAGGTTCATTCTCGTGTTACGCAGCACGTTTGAGCTTCAGCAAGAACCAATGAGGTTCATTCTCGTGTTACGCAGCACGTTTGAGCTTCAGCAAGAACCAATGAGGTTCATTCTCGTGTTACGCAGCACGTTTGAGCTTCAGCAAGAACCAATGAGGTTCATTCTCGTGTTACGCAGCACGTTTGAGCTTCAGCAAGAACCAATGAGGTTCATTCTCGTGTTACGCAGCACGTTTGAGCTTCAGCAAGAACCAATGAGGTTCATTCTCGTGTTACGCAGCACGTTTGAGCTTCAGCAAGAACCAATGAGGTTCATTCTTGTGTTACGCAGCACGTTTGAGCTTCAGCAAGAACCAATGAGGTTCATTCTCGTGTTACGCAGCACGTTTGAGCTTCAGCAAGAACCAATGAGGTTCATTCTTGTGTTAAGCAGCACGTTTGAGCTTCTGCAAGAACCAATGAGGTTCATTCTTGTGTTACGCAGCACGTTTGAGCTTCAGCAAGAACCAATGAGGTTCATTCTCGTGTTACGCAGCACGTTTGAGCTTCAGCAAGAACCAATGAGGTTCATTCTTGTGTTACGCAGCACGTTTGAGCTTCTGCAAGAACCAATGAGGTTCATTCTCGTGTTACGCAGCACGTTTGAGCTTCAGCAAGAACCAATGAGGTTCATTCTTGTGTTACTTAGCACGTTTGAGCTTCAGCAAGAACCAATGAGGTTCATTCTCGTGTTACTTAGCACGTTTGAGCTTCAGCAAGAACCAATGAGGTTCATTCTCAAGTTACGCAGCACGTTTGAGCTTCAGCAAGAACCAATGAGGTTCATTCTCGTGTTACTTAGCACGTTTGAGCTTCAGCAAGAACCAATGAGGTTCATTCTCAAGTTACGCAGCACGTTTAAACTTCAGCAAGAACCAATGAGGTTCTTGCATATTAAACAAGTATGGTTGAGCTTCTGTTTATGTTCACTGAACAATGTTTATGAAAACATTGTGAATGAAAGCCTAAATTCAATCTGTACAAGTGATTGTCTCTTCAGAAAATTCGGACTAAACCGCTCGATATGGATTAGTTTTACGATCTCTTTATGAACTTTTTGAAGCATCAAAGTCGTAGTTGCTTAGTCTGTCAATGGAGAAACAGAAATCTCTCAGATTTCATTAAAAATATCTTTCTTTGTGTTTCCAAGATGAACGAAACTCCTGCAGGTTTGAAACGACATGAAGGTGAGTAAATTATGACAGAATTTACATTTTGTGGGTGAACTAACCCTTTAAGTGTGCATGGCTCAAATAAAGGGATGACTGGACCGAAAAAGAGAAAGAAATGTTAGTGTTAAGTGCAGTCAGCAGAATCAGATGGCATGCAGGGTGTCGGAGAAGATACAATTAAAGTGTGGCGTTAAGATGGACTTTGAAGTTAGACATGGTGTCTTACACCCCTCCAGATGAAGAGAGCAACAATTCAGCTGCTTGTTATGGGCTTTTAAGAGGATCTTGTTAGAAATGGGAGATTTGAAGAAAATTTACTGTCAGGAACACGGTTGCTGTTTGAAGCTGGTTTAGTCTTCTGGCGGGGAGGGGGGTGAGGGGTTGGGTTCTGAAGGTTATTTATCAGCATTTTTTGTTGTGTTTTAATCCCATTTTGCGCATGACTTTAAAGTCAAACAATACATAGAAACAATGTCTGATGTTCTCTCTAATCCCTTTTTGGCCATGAAAGGGAGCACATCTGTAGAAAAGATTTTCATTTCCTCTAACAGAAGATGTAGACATCCTAAAGGTTCTTCCTCATCCTCTTTATTTCTTCATTTGTTTTGGAGGAGAGGCAGGTTATGGCCACAGTCACGATCAGTCAGTTTTGGCTGCTGGTTTGGTGTCACTTCATCAATTTTTATAGCTAAACAGACCACCAAAAGGACAACCATTCACACAATGACACTTGTACCAAAGAGAAAGCTGAGAGTTCACTTGTTCCTCTTAAAGTTGTGATGAAACAGAAGTATAGCGACAGATCTTTTCTTATTGTGACACATCTGAGAGTAACAGATTGTCAAAAGAGAAAAAAAAATGTAGGGCAGGGATTTGGTTCTATTCATCTGTTGTTGATTGGATTGTGGACGTTGCACTCAAAAATGGAAGTAAGTTGAACATGAGTTAGAAAATAGACGGTGAAATTTAATTTCATGCTGACTCTTGATCTACATTCACAGTGGGCTTTGAGTCCAGAAAGATGCTATCAAATTGCTGGGGAGCTTTCATGTGTCAATGCAAAATAAGATGATGGTACTGGACGCTGGTAACATTACCGGGACCAATTCCAGAACACAGTGTGTTGTAGTGAAGGCCCACCACCAATAAATAAGTAAATAAATTAAGAAATAAATCAGCCTTCTTATAAAAAACGTGACTCTAGCTACATTTCGGCAACATTTACAAAAAACATACCTTTACATACAATTCACTATTACAGTTGAAATGAACACTAGAGGCAGTAAAACGGCAACGACTTTATCCCTTTTCCTTTAAAGGGCCAGATTATCAATTAAAGGGGTCATGAACCGCATTGTTTTATTCTTTTATAATGTTTCCTTGGGTGCACTTAAAATGTAAGTATGAAGTATGATAATTCAAAAATAAAAGGCATGGTTCCTACACTGATTTTAGCCTCTGATTTGAAGGGGCGTGTCTGTGAGACTGTCTGTGATTGGCTGATTGAAATGATTTGATTGATGTCTTTATTTCATTTTATAACATCCCAATTTTTTAAATATTTCAAAGCACTCTGTTCATTTTAAATTAGACTTTGAATGTCATATTTTCAATGTGTTCTTAGTATTTTGGACACCACTGTATATTAACCTCCAGACAGACACTGACAGCAAGGCATTGTGGGAAGAAGGAGTAAACATCATGTTCGTTTGAATGGGCTTGTCTATAAAAGTGTCCTCAACAGGGCGTTTATATGGGCCGGCTACACAACGTGAAATTAAACAGAAATGTAAAAACATGGTCACTTTATATATAGCGTTCACACTGACAACAGCAGACAGACACTCACTCCCTCACTCAAGAGTGTTATGATTGTCAGATTCATAATGCAACACATCATTATTAATGATGGGAAACAGACAACTGTGAACTCGTCTGCTCCTACACAAACAGAGCGGAGAAAAGCACACATGTCCTGTGTACGTGCAGCAGAAACTAGTCTGACAGAGAGACAGAGGAACAGAAACGACTGTCCCACACATTTACACTCAGACTGTGTGTCATTGTCAGGTTCACTTCAAGAAGTCTATAGCCCTGTAGACAAGACGTTACGCTGGTGTTGGGAGTAACATAAGCAAACAACAAAACCCTGAGTAAAAAGCTGTGGATGTGCCTGTTCAGTCGTTGAACCACATCGTCAGCCCAAACATACGAAGCTCTCGATCCCTATCTCGACTTCTCTTCACTTACTGTCTGTGATCACTGGCAATAACACCACTGATATTAATGAGATTCATTGTTGATTCTTAACTTGTGCATTTGGTCTATTTTTAAAGCAATTGTTCACCATAAAATGAAAATTAACCCATCATTTACTCATTTTGGTGTTGTGTGTGTATGTGTGTGTGCAATGCAGAGCACAAATTACTTCACGTCACTGTCACAAAAATGTCCGCTTTTCCATATAATGGCAGTGTTTAGTAACCAGCATCAAGCTTTAAAAAAAGCCACACAAAAGTATATCCAACACAGAAGTGACTTAAACTGCAGTTCATCGACTGGCCACTAGAGACAGGCTCCAGAAGAGAGGCAATCCCATAGACACCCATGTTAAAATGCCCAACTTTACAGCAGAAAAAAACATGTTCACAGCCTGGTGCAAAAAGTGGTTTTGGTCTATAAAGCTAACTTTGCTCTTCATTACGACTGTGAGGAGGGTTAATTTTTTTATAACTCATCCGTTTAAATTATATTAAGCCTTAAAGTTGTGCATAATTAAGGGCGTGGCCACTTGAGTGACAGGTGGATTGCCACTGATGTCACTGCTAGCCGTTTGTCTGCTGTCTGTTAGCGTCACGTCTCCTCATCTAATCCGCCTCGCTGCACATTTTCGGTTTATCCGGGAGTGACGCCAAGATGGGGACGGCCGGCTCCGCCCACTTTAGGCTTCAGAAACGCTCTTCAGAAACACTACGGCTGACGTCACGCACACTACGAACATTGCTTTATACAGTCTATGAGTGTAACCGAACGATCCCATGTGACACGAGTCATATAATCCACATGTTCTGTGGGTATACAATAGGGTTTAGTGGAAAACAACCCGAAATTTAATGTATTATTTGAATTTACCATGATGACTTCATTTTCATTTTAGGGTGAACTATCTCTTTAAGAGTGTTTGTAAAACACAGTTGATGTTGCAAAGAAAGTCAAGAATAAGTAAGATCAGGTGTTATCAGCTTCATGTTGATGATGATGATGAAATCATCACAAAACAAGTATCTAATGTTGTCAGATGCTTTGGCATTTCTAGTCGCCTATCTTGTGGAACTGCAATATTGGCACCAATAGCATTTATAATATCACTTATTTAGAAGTGGATAAAAATGATGTGCATACGATGTTTAGAGCAAATGTATCATATTGTCACACGCGGACATCAAGATTTTGCATATGATTCACAACAATGGTGACAATAAAAAAGGTCATGCTGCAATGCATGATGGGTAGCTTTCATTGTTCAAAACTCATCATTGATTCCAGAGAATTTTTGTTTTGATTGTCACCATTGTTGTGATTCATATCCAAAATCTTGATGTCTGTGTGTGACTATATGACAGTTTTGCTCAACAGTTATGACATGGTTTTTATACTTTAAAAATATTTTTTATTCTATTGGCACCAATATTGCAGTTCTATAAGGTTGGTGGTTATGAATGCCAAATATAAAAACTATTTCAAACTAACCTTTGATGCTTATTTTATGACGATTATGTCATCATCAACAATGAGCTGGTAACATCTGATCTTACTTTTTCTTGGCTTTCTCTGCCACAACAATTGTATTATACAAACATACAGTTACAACAGCCAAAAAAACCCAGCTAAAGTAAAAATAAAGGGGACCAAGAGTCCAACTAAAGCAAACACTGATCACCACAATGGTGACACTTCAAATGAAACAAATATCAACATCTAAACCTCGGCTAATTCTCACTAAGATCATCTGACAGCAATAGTCAAAGTAATTATGTCTAAATGAGACCATAAATGATGTAAAAAATATGTCCACAATGGCCACATTTTAACTTGTTTTTAACCTTGTACGAAGAGGGTCCATGAACGTCTATATCGGACGTGCAGAACACGTCAAAAAAAGACGTCATAAAAACGTTCATTCTGGCTCCTCAGTGGACGTCTTTTTAACGTCCGACTTTTGTGACAAAGACGTTGAAAATACGTCTTTTGGACATCATTTTGCTTAGTGGGATTTTTCAAGCTCCTGCAGTGCATAAAATATACACTAAATCAACTGTACAGTAAACATTCACGATTACAGCTTCATTAATGTCATGTTGCCTTATAGTCACACCAGAATAAACATGAACACGTGTGAATGACACCTTAAAGTCACCGGGAAATCAAAATAGACGACTTTTATTTTTCATGTAATACTGCAGTATTTATGATGAATGATGTTCATCATTAAATTCATGAACTCCCTCTTGTTCTGCTCTTCTCTGATGATGTGTTCACTGGCGTGGGGGCGGGGCAACCTGTCACTCACATGACATTGACCAATAGCAAACCACAACCATCCAATCAATTCCTCATGGACAAAATCAAGCCCCGCCCACATGTCTTATCACTCGCGAAGGCATTTCAACCTGGTTTCAACACATCACACTAGTGAATAATGTAGTATTGACAGCTAGTGGATGAAATGGCTGCAATTCGCGGTGTTTTCCACTAACTGGCAACCCGAGGTGTTGAAATGCTATTGGCTGAACTGGCAGTGGGTGGAGTCACACAGATCAAAACAAAAACACACGTTCGGACACGGAACGTATATTTAAAAGTAGAAAAACCATAACAAGTAAGTGAACTTAGACTCTATTAAAAATGCTAATTTATTGTTTGAATTAAACCCTTTGTCTCAGTTATGTTCAGTTAGCTTGTGTTCAGTTGGTTTTCATCATCGGTCACATCTGTTCGTTGTCTTTGTTTCCCGCCAGTCGTCCGTTGCCATGGACACTCATCAGATCATCACAGCTGTTCGTTATCTCCTCATCATCACTGTGTGTTTAAGTTCCTATGTTTGTTACCCGGTCGCGTATGTGTTTAGTGTGTATTACTCCTGCCTGTTTGCCTGTCTATTTGAATTATTAAAATTTGGTGTTGGCTCCCGTGACAGTTTTTAAGTGGCAAACATTATTTGAATAATGAATAAATGTTGAAATGAAGTGTTATTTGATGTGTTTTTAGTGAAGGGAAAGACCTGTTAGTGTTTCTGTAATGTTGAAGTGTTTGTGGTTGTGCTGAAGAGTAGACACACGAAGGTAAACTCTACATTGATCATAAGCAAAGACTGTGTCAAGTAATATCCTACCACTTCATTAAAAATTACAATAATATATATTCATGTTAAATAAGTTATGTTAGCATGAAAGCTGTTGATTTGAACTGAAATATAAGATTAACTCGTTCCAGGGCTACAACTCAACTTAATTTTTTGGAGTAATCAACTTAAAAAATTTGAGTTTACAAATGTTTAAGTTCCTTTAATTCAGTGTAGCTTAATGGTTGAATGTTAATTCACTCAAAGTTGTCATAACTCAAAAAATTGATGCAAACTGTTGGGTTATTATTTTTTGTTCAGCCAACCTATTATTTTATTCTGCAAACATGATATTTTTATGCTTTAGTACAGTCAAAAAACGACACACATCACCCATATGTTTACATCCGGCATCAGATGAGTCGCTCCTGCCTCCGCTGGGACTCAGCCCTCATATGTTCAGTTATGACTACAAACCACTCGCATCGCATTGTAATCAAGGCTTCCCAACTAGGAAAATCCCACTATAGTTAGTTTCCCACTAGTGTTGTTCATCTCCATAAAAACCATCATCCTGATATCACTGGCTTTCCAAACACAAACCCTACCTTTGACCAAAGCTAGTTGTACATGATATCAACACAGGTGTGGAAACCCAAGCGCCAGCTCCTGTTCCAGTGCCGGGATATACGGGATATTCCACGGGCTGTAATCTGCTTTATGAGGTAATGGCACACACACACACACACACACCCTCCTGATCCGCAGATAAGACACAGACAGAGCGTGTGGGAAAACCTTTGATCCTCCCAATACTCCAAAGATGGCAGATATTGATAAGGTTGAAATAGCTTTGGCTGCAGTTGTGGAGTGAAACACGGGACCCTGTGGTTTGGATGGGCAAGATCACTTCCTAAAACAGCTCAAGCCTATTTAGTAGATTATTCATAGGCCAAACCTACATTTTTTAAACCTTTGTCGCCTTTCCACCTTTGTTGCCATTCGTTGGGGACATTAAATTTAACATTTAATTTAATATTCAGCAATATTATTGATCTCCTGCATTGACACTATTATACAAGAACTGAGCTGAGCTGGACGATGACATCACTGTTTCTCCAGAGCGGATATAATATATATAAATGAACTAAATTAATAACTTTTTACAACAGAAATGAACCATCACTGAACTTACTTAAGCTGGACTGTGACGCTATTTTCTTCTGGAAACAAACTCTGTTGCATTGTTTTCCTGTTATGTCTGTAAAGCTGCTTTGAAACACTCTGTATTTATAAAAAGCGCTATATAAATAAAGCTGATATTTTGCTGCTACTGATGAAAACGCTGGAAATCGTAGCATTAACCCGAAAGACCCGATTCACAGGCTGTTGATGACAAGGGTTTCCAACCACAACTCCTCCAAGGTTTTCCAGCAAGAGTCCGAAGCTCCTGTTTTTCTAGCCTTCATTCGCCCATGTTCTCCTCCAGCGGCAGAATCTGCACATCAAATGAAGCTCCGGCGGGCCGTGTTACTCTGGAAGAAGCAGATCAGATCCCGGACCGGAGGAGTCCGAGTGGGCAGACGTGTTGAAGATCGTAATCTCCAGAGCTCTGCTGAAGCATCACCACCGAAGCCGGCAAGAGCCCACGGCATCATGAAACACGAGTGTGAGCCCAGACAGCGGCATCGCGTCGGCCCACATCCGGTACAAGCGTATTCCACACGGGCCAGACGTGGGCCGGATCTGGGCCGACACTATGGGAGACTCATATGAGGAACGATATGGGATTAGCCGAGGTCACGTGACGCTAACAGACCGCAGACAAACAGCTAGCAGTGACATCAGAGGCAACCCATCTGTCACTCAAGTGGCCACGCCCTTAATTATGCAGAACTTTAAGGCTTAATATAATTTAAACGGATGAGTTGTAAAAAAATTCACCCTCCTCACAGTCGTCATGAAGGGCAAAATTAGCTTTATAGACCAAAACTACTTTTTGCACCTGGCTGTGAACATGTTTTTTTCTGCTGTAAACTTGGGCATTTTAACATGGGGGTCTATGGGATTGCCTCTCTTCTGGAGCCGGCCTCTAGTGGCCAGTGGAGGAACTGCAGTTTAAGTGTTGGATTCAAGAGAGAGAGACGGGAAGGTTGCCGCTTGGGAACACTACAGTTGCTGCCTATGAAGTGTAATGTAAATATAAATGCTATAGAGAAAGATTCAAATTATTATACGAGTTGATTAGAAACCTTTCAGTGTATTACCTTGACTTTAACATTACTAGTTGGCTTTTGTATTGTTCGTTTAACTTGACTGGTTATTCGTCCAGAGTGTTTTTATCTTTGTAAACACAAAGCAAACTCAAATATATCAATAACTCAACTAACACACACACCCAAACCCATGAACTCTCTGTCCTCTGTTTGATCCTGCGTTCGACATCCGTCCACGAGTGTAATAAAGTACAGATTATTAATATCTTCATCTCTCGCTTCATGGATGTTTCTGGCTTCTGAGATCCATGCATCCGTCTTTCCGAATCATTGACCACCGAAAGTTTACTTTATTTTGCCCAGACATGTAGGAGAGTATATTTAGCATATTTATTTAACTTTTTTTTCCCATTTATATTAAATGAGATATATCGGTTATGTTTTTTTTGGTCTCCCTACATAATTTATCTCCGGAATACATACTTGCAATATGTTTTTTGTCTTCTTGCGTGTAATATTAGTTTTTTGTCCTTTTTATGCGGCTGTAACGTCTACATTTCCCCTCAGGCATAAATAACGCTTTTATCTTTTATCATACGCTTCTTCTGATCTGTCTTCTCATCAGGGTTCTAGCAACACCATAGCAACCACCCAAAACACCTTAAAACACCCTAGCAACCACCCAGAACACCATAGCAACCACCCAAAATACCTTAAAAGACCCTAGCAACCACCCAGAACACCCTAGCAACCACCCAAAATACCTCAAAACACCATAGCAACCACCCAGAACACCATAGCAACCACCCAAAATACCTTAAAACACCATAGCAACCACCCAGAACACCCTAGCAACCAACCAAAATAGCTCAAAACACCATAGCAACCACCCAAAATACCTTAAAACACCATAGCAACCACCCAGAACACCATAGCAACCACCCAAAATACCTTAAAACACCCTAGCAACCACCCAGAAAACCATAGCAACCACCCAAAATAACTTAAAACACCCTAGCAACCACCCAGAACACCCTAGCAACCACCCAAAATACCCTAACAACCTCATCAGTATTCAGTGAAGCTTTTGTTTAGAGGATCTTCTTTCAACACAGTTAATGTCTCACCGAGTGTATGGAGAAATGCGTTTGAGAACTAGACTTCGTCACACTGAATTTAAGACTGATTTTTGAATTTGATGCCCATAAAATAATAAAGCAGGACAATCTTTTCAACACTTTTCTTTCCTCTCTCACATATTAGCCAATGGTAAGTTTGTATTATTTTCATGACAATAGTGTTCAGTTGTCATTTTTTATTTGATAATTTCATCATATTTCATGAATTTAGAAATGGTTGTTAACACCATTTCGTTTTAGATGGTGTCGATATCACCTCAAACCTATCTGTAATCAATAAATTATTACATCAAATCATAATTAATGAACATCCTTCACATGAACATTGATTATCAATGTGCACGGATAAATCACTCATAATAAATATAGCAATATTCCATAAAATCTTCTTCTTTTTTTTTTTTTTCACAGGCTGCTAAAATTGGGGCTTTGCTATCACAGATAAACTTTAATTAAAAATATCTAAAAATACATTACAAACAGTAATAATACTTTCATTAATGAATTTCTTACAATGGTCATTGTAATGGTCATTATTTTTGCAACACAGGAACATCAGGAAAATCACAACAACGCAAAGTCTGGGATTTAAGAAACCATTTAATAATAATGATGAGAATAATAAAAACAACTCACTGATGAACATTATACTTAACAATGAAGTCAACAACAAAAAATGAAATAAATAAAATGACTAGGTACATATAAATATGGCTGTAAATGTGGCACATCAGACGAGATCAGCGTGAGTGAGCGAGGATGAGGACGGCTCCCATGAGCACATTACTATCATCCACTACCTATGGTGAGAGAGAGAGAGAGAGAGAGAGGGAGAGAGAGAGGGAGAGAGAGAGACACAGAGAGAGAGAGAGAGAGAGACACAGAGAGAGACACAGAGAGAGAGAGAGAGAGAGAGAGAGAGAGAGAGAGAGACAGAGAGAGAGAGAGAGAGAGAGAGAGAGAGAGAGAGAGAGAGAGAGAGAGAGAGAGAGAGAGAGAGAGAGAGAGAGAGAGACAGAGAGAGAGAGAGAGACATGGGGATAGTGATTATGAGAAATAAAATGTTGTGAAACATGTTTTTTAACTAGTTTATCAAACATCAAATTTAAGCACTGAAAAAATACTGAATATAAAAAATATATATATACTGATATGGTTGATGGAAATACTAAATATAGATCAAATAGACTAAAAAAGTGTTGACGTGAAACTGCAACTCTTATTCTACCAAGCCTTCTTTATATCAATCTACAGTCTACACATATTACTGGTACAACTGCAGCGGTTCCTGAATATTTCTTGAGTTCGATAGTCTACATAATCAATGCCAAAAACATGACACATATAAATATAATAATTCATAAATTCTTATATATGCCTGATGATGTCACGAGACCGAAACGTTGCTTAACAATGTTGACACTAGTTTGCAAGTATTAATAGTGTGTGGGATTTTTTTTTTTTTTTTTTATATTCTGCTTAAAATCACTTGAACATTATATTTTTAACAATTGCATTTTTTATTGCTATTATTAATATTTTTTTTACCATTACTGTTAATTAACATCATCTAAGGGAGTTTGTCCTAGGTTGGTTGGGGAGGGATTGAAAATGTACAAAATGCGATCTCTATACAAACAATAGCATTGGTCTTTGGAGTAAATATAAAGAAAAAAAATCACTTCAAATTGCAATTTTGAACTGTTAAAAGTAAGTTCCCGGTAGGATCAGACGGCAGAGTAAACACACGGGTGATTCCCGTAACTGTCCTGGGGTCAGTGCTACACATCAGGCATCACGGTCTCTCCTTCAGACACTTACAGGCTTTCTCAACACAAGAAAGTGTGTGTGTGTGTGTGTGTGTGTGTGTGTGTGGGGGGGGGGGTGTCCAACAATGTCAAGTGTTGGACTCACACCTGTATTAGCCAAAACTAGGGATGCACCGATACGACAACTTTGGCCGATACGATAACCGATAATTCTTCATATTTGAAAGCCGATAACCGATATATCGGCTGATAAATCTAAATCCAAACAAATTTATATATAATTTCAACCTGATTACAAAAACTCAGTTTCTGTCCACAAGGGGTGTGATGAACAATATATATTGAATAATACCCAGTTGTTGTCATTTTTTATTTTTAGTTCACCATTTTGTTAAAGATAGATGTAAGAAATAATAAAGTTACTTTTATCCCACTAAGCCTTGGCATTATCGTGTAATGAGACTTTATTTTATTTCCGTCCCCAGAAATTGCAGATGTCAGGGTGGGACATTCAGTGCATCTGGATTTTTCCTAAGTCATTTCTTTCATTTCCTTTAATAAAATCCTGAATTTTGGCGAATAACATTTATTTTGGTGCGTCTTCTACAAAATACTACTACTAACACTTAAAGTATAATTCCCTTAATCCACCACGATGCGATGGAAACATTTACTAACGTTCGTTACACTTTCTGTCCAAGCAGTTACGCACGTTAAAATATGATTCTAAAGGAAGCGGAGATATACATTTTCCATGTAATTCTATCAGTAGCATAACGATAAAAACATCTTGTGTGGGTTAAATTCTCATATGCGCTGCTACACGATAAACTGTTAATAAATCGGGACGAAACAGGGGCCGAGATTTTCTGTCAAAAAATCATAACGCTCGAACATTTTATTCTGACGCTGAATTTCCATCTCCTAATGTTTCAACGGTTCTCCTGTCAGAAATAAGATTGCCTAGGTCACGGTCGCTCTGCGTGGGAGGAAGAGTTAAAAGGATTTCACGGATTTCGACGAATGTGGGTAAGTTTGTGGATTCTGTCCAAAAGTTTACGAACGTTAAAATGTCACGAACGTGGTAAACTTTTGTTAAGTAAACATTAAATAGGATCATTGAGGTGAGAAAGGATAAAAGAGTGTGCAAGTCGGATGATTGCGAGTGGTTTCGGACCGAAAGCGGCGTTCTCCGTAAAAGAGCATGCATGAATGGTGGTTTTATACATTTTGACAGATTCTGCACATCTTGTTCGTAAATTAGACGGAAATTTTCAGTCTGTCCAACTTCCAACGTTGTTTTCGGCGTATTTTTGACTCAATAAGCTGTTCATGAAATTCAACATCGTCAATGACATTTTTCTGTTTTTGTTTTTTTGGATAATTTTTTTCTCTCTCCAATGTTCGCAAGAATATAGCTTAGGCTGACGAAGTTAACACGTTAATAGTGCGTTAACACAATCTGTACGATCTTTAAATTTGATAGTTTGATAACAGGTTATTTTAATGTGTTATGAACTTGTTCTATTCTTTGCCAGTTTTCATGAAATGGTATTATTTTGTGTTACAGAGGCAATCTTGCAGGATTGTTTAATTTTTTCCGTCCACGTTACACACGTTATAACTTAGCACACTTGTAGGAGTTCCTTTGTCTTCTACATTTGGCAAATAAATTTGAAAAATATACCTGTGGTATTTGTTAGTCATTTTGCTGGCTTTCAGTTAATGAACATACCAGACTCAAAATGCACCTTTAAGTTTATAGAACAGATAATATTAGATGGCCACCCTGCCGCAATGGATGTCCTATTAACAGTTTTGTGAACCATACACAACGCATGACTCATAACTATCCCAAATTAGGAACAAAGCAAAACATGAACTGGGATTCAACCAGAATTTTATTAAACTGAATTAATTAAGTACACTTTTTGCTTGAACTTACACTGTTTTTCCGTCCATGTTACATACGTTAAATTTGACATCAACTCACTACTAGTTTACCATTGCCAGATTTATCCTGCCTTTCACACAGCTGTACCCCAGGTTTTCTCAGGATGTTAACCTGAGGAGAATGGCTTTCTCCATGAAGATTGATTTAGCAGGCTGTTGTCCTTGCAGTTAGACCTAAACTGTGGAATTGCCCATTTATTAAAGTGATTCCAATCATTTTAAGTGGTTTAATTTGTTATCGGCCACGTCTCGCATCACGTCGCACAGGTTCACTTCTGACGACCTTTTAACAGCATGTAAAAGCAAACTCCGATTGGTATCAGTAACTAAACCGTCCTCAAACACCAAAGCAGAGTGTATGGAAACACTGGAGTGCCTCGTGCACTGGTCGTGTGTGCGGACTCTGTCACAGTCGTTCTGACACGAGTGTGAGTGTGTGTGTGTGTGTGTGTGTGTGTCCAGCCTCACCTCCTGATGTGTCCAGCGTCGAGCTGCTCCTGTAGGACTGACGCTCTCTTCTGCAGGAACTTCACCTGCACACAAACACACCTCAAGCTTAGTGGCACACGGGGGAGTGTGTGTTATGGTGACACTTTATTTTACAGTGTCCTTGTTACATGCACTTACCGTAGTAATAACAGTAAATTATGCATAATTACATACATCTAACCCTCAACCTAATCCTACCCTAACCCTATAGTAAGTACATGTAGCTGCTTAATATTACTCAGTACTTAAATATATAATTACACTGTAACAATGACACCTTAAAATAAAGTGTAACCAAATAAAGTGTAACCCACTTTATTATGCAGGGTTACCCTTTATTTTAAGGTGTCATTGTTACAGTGTAATTATATATTTAAGTACTGAGTAATATTAATTTATAATAGGGTTAGGGTTTGGTTGAGGGTTAGTTGGATGTAATTATGCATAATTAATAGTTATTGCTATAGTAACTATATGTAACATTATGTAACAAGGATACTGTAAAATAAAGTGTTACCGAATAAAGTGTAACCCACTTTATTATGCAGTGTCCTATAGTTACTATAGTAACTTGTTACAAGTTACTATAGTAATAACTGTAAGTTATGCATAACTACATGCAACTATCAAACCATAGAAAGTACAGGTTGTAATTACTATTACTCAATACTTAATTGTATAATTACACGGTAACAAGGACCGCTTTTAACCCAATTTTCACTCAGAGATTGCTAGTAAATTTCACAAACAAGTACAAGTAACATATTTATTTATTATGAAGTATTGAAGTAGAAAGAATGAAACAGTATTTTCTTATAAAACATACTTCAATAATCTTTGTTTAATTTGTATGTTTATTTTACCACTTACACTGTATCCAAACCAGGTTTCATCGCTACAGCAAAAATGAGTGCTTTTCTCATGCTTTGACTTGAAGTACAACTCAATAATTGACATTGGGGAGATGTTTAAGCATTCCCAGTGCATTATGGGCCACGCTGCGAGTCCTCTGGAGAAGAGTGTGTGCACTTCAGGTCTTCGGCGTGGGTGTGGTGTGTCCCCACCGTAATAATAATGAACTTTATTAGTTAGGCTAGTAGTTTTTGCAGTGGTATCGGAGTACATAAAGTGAGCTTTAAGAATGAAACGCAAAGTTACACCCATTTTTTTTGCTGATCCGAAAAAATGATCCGATCCGTGACAAAACCATGAGTTTTGTGATCTGTTACACCACTATTGTTGTCCCATTTATGGCCTATTAACCCTATTTATGGACCACTAGTTCTACACTAAATGTGACTAAAACAGTGAAATGCAAACTCTGAATATTCTACAAACCTGCAATAGTTAAATATGTAAAATAACACAAATATACTTTATGTATTTAATCTCACTTTATTAACCAATGTGTTTGCTGCTGACCTTCAATGATCCGATTCAACCATACCGATAAACAAAAATGACTTTTGATAAACATTACAACATTTTTTTTTATTGCTGAAGTAAGAGTATTGAACCAAAGTGCCTTTCAAGGAGAGTCCGTCACTCGGCGGCCATATTTGCAGCTGTTTCGGGTTTCCAAGACCAAGTCCTGTCTATTTGAATGGGGAAATCCTGACATCTCAAAAACTGCGTGCGTTCGTCACAATTAAATAACATATTTTAAATCAGCAACAAAATCTGACACGAACTGCCCCATAAATGTTGTTTCTTATGCTCAAATAGCGTTAAAAACGTGTATTCTTCAGGCTATAGCTTCATAAGAGCGAGTCTCAGGTTTCTATGGGAACGGGGTTCTCACGGGAGATGCAGTGACATAATGACTTTGCCAATCAGCGATTGGCTCGTTCACTTTAGAAGGCGGGACTTATTCCGCATTATTGCGCGGTGCAGTTTCTCCAATTCATGACTAATAGGAGTGAAGCGTCTTTCTACATTTGCCACAAATAGAATTTAAAAAACAAAATAACAAACAGGCAAGCCCAGCCCAGATGAGATAAAGTAACGCAAAAGTAACGCAACACATTACTTTAGATAAAAAGTAACTATTTAACTCGATGAATAACTTTTTAGGGAGTAACGCAATATTGTAATTCATTAAGTTTAAAGTAACTTTCCCCAACGCTAGTCACATTTATAGTTAGTGCACAAAAACTTAAAGTAACGCAAAAGTAACGCAACACATTACTTTAGATAAAAAGTAACTATTTAACTCAATGAATAACTTTTTAGGGAGTAACGCAATATTGTAATTCATTACGTTTAAAGTAACTTTCCCCAACGCTAGTGACATTTATTGTTAGTGCACAAAACCTTAAAGTAACGCAAAAGTAACGCAACACATTACTTTAGATAAAAAGTAACTATTTAACTCGATGAATAACTTTTTAGGGAGTAACGCAATATTGTAATCCATTAAGTTTAAAGTAACTTTCCCCAACGCTAGTCACATTTATTGTTTGTGTACAAAAACTTAAAGTAACGCAAAAGTAACGCAACACATTACTTTAGATAAAAAGTAACTATTTAACTCGATGAATAACTTTTTAGGGAGTAACGCAATATTGTAATCCATTAAGTTTAAAGTAACTTTCCCCAACGCTAGTCACATTTATTGTTAGTGCGCAAAAACTTAAAGTAACGCAAAAGTAACGCAACACATTACTTTAGATAAAAAGTAACTATTTAACTCGATGAATAACTTTTTAGGGAGTAACGCAATATTGTAATCCATTAAGTTTAAAGTAACTTTCCCCAACGCTAGTCACATTTATTGTTAGTGCGCAAAAACTTAAAGTAACGCAACACACTACTTTAGATAAAAAGTAACTATTTAACTCGATGAATAACTTTTTAGGGAGTAACGCAATATTGTAATCCATTAAGTTTAAAGTAACTTTCCCCAACGCTAGTCACATTTAATGTTGGTGCGCAAAAACTTAAAGTAACGCAAAAGTAACGCAACACATTACTTTAGATAAAAAGTAACTATTTAACTCAATGAATAACTTTTTAGGGAGTAACGCAAATATTGTAATTCATTACGTTTAAAGTAACTTTCCCCAACGCGAGTCACATTTATTGTTAGTGCGCAAAAACTTAACGTACTCGACTCAAGAAAAAGAGATGAATTTTTGCAACCCCTTTAAAGTCTGACAGTTACTTTGACCTTTTTGCTAAAATGTAACAATAGTGTGTAACAAAAAATGTTTACAGTATGCCATTACAGTAACCAAATACACTTGAATTCTGTCTTGTTTAAGTTTGTATGAGTCTGAAAAGAAAGTACATTGTTCTGTGCCGATTTTTCCAGGAAACAAAGATACACAGAACAGAGCAAAACCTCAAAGCAAATCTAATGTTACCATCCTTGCAAGAATGCATGCCTCTGACTCTGAGAAGAACGACTCTGGTTAAGATTCCTCAACGGCCGCTGGGTTTGTTAAAATAATGCACTGCAATGCTCGAAATATTCAAGGACATCGGAGGCCACGCTGGTCACCAATTACAACGCATAAACATATCAGATCACAGAGCTGTGTCTGCGCTTCCAGAGGAATCTGGTCAGAGCTATTCAGAGGCGTGCGCCGGGGTCTTTGAACTGTGATCTGGAAATGTTGTTTGAGGGGCCCGGACCAAGCCTGACAAAAAAGGAGCTATTGTTTAGATCTGAAATGTTTAACAAAAATGCTCTTGCCACAGACTCGTGTAGAACAAGGCCGACTGTAACTAATAAGACCCCGGCTGGAGCCCTTGAAGCCTGTATTAATGTGGCTGGCGGGTGTAATTGCACATGAGGAGATGAACTGGACCGGAGACTTCAAAGCCTCATGGCCAAATTAGATCCATGTCTATGGAGGAACTCGCGGCACTTGTTACCCCCTCCCCTTCCCAAGAAATCAAATAAACAAGAGCCACTTGAGTTCAAAGACGTGAGGTCTGACTGCCCGGCATTATTAGCTGATGCTGCGATCGCATGCGAGACACCAAAGTGGACTGATCGCATGCGCAGGACTTCATGGAAAGAGCTAAAAACCTAGATTGCTGTGTACAAGTTCTGGAGTAAAATGCATTCTGTACATCAACAATGTCGGGTCCATATGAATGAATGACTTTTAATATTGGCTTCGGAGGCTATAAAACCAAGCGGCAACCGTCGTGTCTCTCTCTTGAATCCAACACTGAAGTGACTTAAACTGCAGTTCATCGACTGGCCACTAGAGACAGGCTCCAGAAGAGAGTCAATCCCATAGACACCCATGTTAAAATGCCCAACTTTACAGCAGAAAAACACATGTTCACAGCCTGGTGCAAAAAGTAGTTTTGGTCTATAAAGCTCACTTTGCACTTCATGACGACTGTGAGGGGGGTGAATTTTTGTATTACTTATGCGTTTAAATTATATTAAGCCTCAAAGTTGTGTATAATTAAGGGCGTGGCCACTTGAGTGACAGGTGGATTGCCGCTGATGTCACTGCTAGCCGTTTGTCTGCGGTCTGTTAGCGTCACGTCTCCTCAGCTAATCCGCCTCGCTGCACATTTTCGTTTATCCGGGAGTGACGCGCGGCCAAGATGGCGACGGCCGGCTCCACCCACTTTAGGCTTAAAAAATGCTCTTCAGAAACACTACGGCTGACGTCACGCATATATACACGTACATATTTTTTTACTGTCTATGTATAAAACACATGATAAATACGTTAGAAACAATAAAATACCATTTAAAGTAAAACAGTAGGACAGCAAATATGCTCATGACACACCGAACAATTAGCTGGACCTCAATATCAAAGAGGAAACTCCAAACAATGTCAGAGACAATGAGGTCACAGACAAATAACATCTTACTGTTTTTCCAACCCAGGTGCATTGGACATGCGTGACTTTGGCCGCATTTCTGCAAAAACGGTAATATGTTGTTTTGGGTATGTTTCCAGTGCATTCGAGGCACGTTTCAAGGCAGTTTAAAACTGAAATGTTCAGTGACTGGCGCATACTAAAGTTTCTCAGAAACAGTTAAAAGTGTTGCGTTGGCTAATGCATGTATCATGACAGTCCGGAAATTAAATGTGAGTAACGTAAAGTGTTTCACGTTATTCGTAACTGAGCTAAAGCCAAAACATATTAGTTTAGAAAGCATGCAGATAAAAGTGATTTGAGGTTATAGCATTTTATTGTGTAAGGAACCGTGCACAATTAAGTCTTTGCTAATCAATAATTGGTCAATATATTCATAATTTGTGTAAAAAGGAACAAAAGTTGTTGTTTTTAAGCCTGTAGAGTTAATTTCAGCTGCAAACTGCAATGAATTGTATGCATAGGTATGTTTTTTTTTTTTTTTTCAGTTTTACAGAAATGTAGCCAGAGTCACGTATTTCCAATGAGGGATTTTTTCAGCGATTCATGTTTTTAGTGTGTGAGGTCTGAGTCTTCAAGCTTTGTTTGGATGGTGTTGGGGTGTTAATTGTTCTCATAGCTGTTGGGAGTTGGTTCCACCACCGAGGAACAAAGATAAGATGTTCCACGATCTGGACAAACAGGGACTGTTCGTGTGGAGAAAGGGGAGAGTTAGTGAATTGTAGCCAGGCTTGGGTGAGCTGTTTGATGATGCGTTGAATGTGATGCATTAGCTTTTGTGTTTTGCATGCAATTAGAAGAAACTGGCAGCCAATGAAGAGACTTGCAGTGATATTATAGTCCTGCTCTTTCATCCACTCTCTGAACCGCCTTGTCCTATTTAGGGTCATTGGGAGGGTGGAGCCTATCCCAGCATCTCAGGCTATAGGCAGGGAAACACCCAGGGGTGCGTTTCCCATCATTAGCCAACTACGGTCGCAACTTCCATCATTATCAGCAGTTCAACGAGTCTGTGTTTCCCGAAACCATCGTTCCAACGAACATTCGCAAACAGCATCGCAGAGTTGTGTGTTTGAGTGACAGATGTGGACCTGTGGTTAGAAGCATTTTCTTGTTTGCATGACATGTCGACTCATTAAATCCTGATCTTGAGAACAATAAGCAATCTGACATTCAGTACAACCTGTGTCTTTTATTTAGAATACATACAAATGTCATTTACGTCTTTTAGTTTGTAAAGAGATGTAAAGCGTAGTTTTATGAAGAGTGTGCATGTGTGAACGTACTCTAGTGCGTAAGAACGAGCCTATGATTGAATCTGGAAATAAAGCAAAATAACTGAGGAAAATTAGAAATATTCCTCAGATGCCATGTCTGTAATTTATATCAAAACATCTAGCGTTAATTTGAACTCAAACAGATTCTTTAAAAGAAGTTATTATCCACCACGTGTGTGACATCATTAACCAACGTGGTTTAACGATCAATTTACGACACTACGGTTTCGGGAAACAGTCGTGACTAGCTAGTTGATTTCTTCAACGATGCATCGTACTGTAGTAGTGAAGCAGCGAGTTACGACTTTTTTACGGGAAACACACCACTGGATATATGGACAATTTTTGTGGATAAAAGAAAAATAACATTTTGTTTTCTTGTGCCCTACAAATTAGAATCACAATACAGCAAATAAAGTACAAAGTAAAGTACAAATAAATAAATAAATAAATAAAGACTTAACTGGACAACTGCTTTAAGCAATCTGAGCGGTCCTAGCACTGAACCTTGTGGTACTCACTGGTGATGGTAAAGGTTGGAGAGAATAATAACTTACTACAGATAAACAGAGATATGTTTAATGTATTTATTTGGTAAGTAGTCATGTAAGAAGTGAGATAATGTTCATCCTGTTGCTCATCCCCACAAAATAAACTCCACACCTTCACATGCCAATCAAACTGTCTGGGTTTATTTAGCGATTATGAGTGATGTACTCCAGCACTTCTCTGGCGTTCGAGCTGTTTTCCCCTGGAAGCTGTCGCCAGTCGAAGCTGCCGCTATTCAGGAACTATCCGTCTTATAACGCACATCATCCTGTCTATACATAAGTGATCCAGGTGTGTTTATGAATCGGTTGAGATCGAGTCCATGTATATGAAACTATGCAATGTCCAGATGTGTCTGTGGTGGTGGTTTTTCTATGGAAGCTTGTTTCCACCACAGAATAAAAAATTAAAAAGATAACTGCGACTTTTTATCTCACAATTCTGACTTTTTTCTCACAATTGCGTGATATAAAGTCGCAATTGCGCGTTATAAAGCCAGATTTGTGAGATATAAAAATGGAATTGCTAGAAATAAACTTGCAATTCAGACTCTTTTTCTCAGAATTTCATGTTTATATCTCGCAATTCTGATTTTATAACACGCAATTGCGTGATATAAAGTCAGAATTGCATTAACTAAAGTCGCAATTGCGTGTTATAAAGTCAGAATTGCGAGATATACCAGTAAACATGCAATTCTGAGAAAAAAAGTCCGAATTGTGAGTTTATATCTCACAATTATGACTTTATAACGCACAGTTGTGACTTTATATCACGCAATTCTGACTTTATAACTTGCAATTGCGACTTTATATTACGAAATTCTTACTTTATAACAGAATTGTGAGTTTATATCTCACAATTCTGACTTTATAACACGCAATTGTGAGTTTATATCACGCAAATCTGAGAAATAAAGTCAGAATCGCAAGATGTAAACTCGCAATTGTGAGATAAAAAGTCGCAATTATCTTTGGCTTAATCTATTCTGTGGCGGAAACAAGCTTCCATATTTTTCTGACCTGCCTTACAAAATAAATGTAAACACTCAACATACATTTGAGTATGTGTGTCCAGTGGGAGCTCTTGTGGAGTGTGTATTAGATGGATCACCTGTGACTTCAGCGAGGCGATGGTGTCGTTCAGCTCCTGCTGTAGCTCTGCAGGCATCAGGCCTTTAATCTTCAACTCACACTCCTGATGGACATGTGTGATCTACACGAGGAGAGATGGGAAGAGTTTCAAACATGCCCCGTAATAACGGCTCAAAGTATACACTACACACATGTATGTTGTATGAACATACTCAAGTAGAAAGACACTCTTTGTCAACAAACTGAAGAATTAACAAATCATGGTTCACTGAAGACAAGGTCACGTCTAGAGGGGTTTGAGAGGACCCTTTCAGAGAAAAGAGAAAACTAAGCCTTTTTCCGAGGCCAAACTGATAAGAGTCTGTTTTATAAGTCACATCTGTGCTATGCTACAATTGTAGGGTTAGATGTAACACCCTTGTTTTAAATACTTCCACACGTGCCAGCATGACGAAACTTAGTGTATTTACTAGTCGCCATATCAACACTATATAGAGAAAACTTTGCGCCAAAATTCAGAAATCTTTCAGATATCACTGAACATTGTCTACACACGCCTTACTTTCATCTCTGTTTTTTTCTGTTTATTTAAAATGAGACAAATCTGTTATTATTTTAATCTCCAATCTGGTATTTAACAGTTCTTTAATGCGGATCTCACTCGCCGGGTTTAACCCGGGGCATGTTGTCACACTGCGTTACAATGAGCCCCCATTAGAACTATTGACATTCTATTCTATACTTTCATGAATTCTATTGAGAAACCATGAGAAAAAGGCGAATAAAGACTGAGAGTCAATGGTCAGGAATTATTAATTATTATCATGTTTTGAGCTATGCTGTAAAGCTGTGTTTTGTGGTATGTTTGTTGTCAAACTAAATTTGTTTTGTTTTCAATTATTAAAAAATGCCATTATTTTATATAAAAAAGTTAATAATTGTATTTTATTGAGAAAATATTTTAGTTTTTCTTGTATATTTTTTGATTAGGTCAGATAAAATTGACTATGCATTCCACCTATTGGGTATGTTGTCACAATTCACTTCCATTCTTACGGATTAAATCAAGAAAAAAGAATACACCGTATTGATGAAACAAAACCACATAACTGTACTAGACGTGTGAAATTAATGAGGGGAAAAATAAATACTCTGAACCCTAAGTATAGGTTTACACAAACTGAGAAAGTCTAAAAGTGTTATGTTGTGCCCTGCTCTCCCCTATCTGTACCAAACCAAATTGATATATAAGTCTTTTGGTGCGGTACTCACAATTACACAAATGATGCATATACGGTAGCCAATCAGAAGAGCGCGCGGGCGGAGTTTCTCGTCGTGTATTGTCGTCGAGGCTGGTTAGGACGAAACGTTTTGTGCTGTAATTTTGGGCTAGTCTATGCTGGTTTTTAGACTCGGTGTTCACCATGCTGATGGTCTACCACATGCCAAGTTTAGTGAGAATGGTCTTAGTGGTCTGGTGTTTGGTCTGGGTTTAGGTCTTAAGGGATCTGGGTCTGGACTCGTCTGGCTTTGATCTTTGATGCTCTTAAACAGGCTCTGTCCACCATATTAAGTTAAAAACGTCTTAATATCCGCCTTGTTTGAGGGGAACAGAGGCGCAACAAGAAAGATGATTGCCTTTCCTAAAATAATTTTCCTGTTGTGGATTTAACTGATTGTTCTGGCTTTCTATAATTAATCTTTCAGGCTACAATGAAAGGATTGGAAGCCACTTCAAAGAGGACGAGTATACATAATCTGAACACAGCTCTCTGTTCTTCTTTTGTAGACCAGGCCTTCGCCATTTAGCCGATCGCCCCCATTTGCTGCCCTCCTCTTCACTTGACATGACGAGCCAATCAATACTTATTTCTTATTACTTATGTCTGAGTGAATTCAACCCACAAGAATTATAGCACTGGATACTGAGACAACTCTGAGTGTCTCTTAGCTGACTAGACTATCATTTTCTCGATTAATCGTTTTTATTTTTTATGTGGTCGATTTGATATCGATTCTCAAAAGCCACGAATTGATCTTTTTTCCGTATATGAATTACCACAAACATTGAATATAAAATCTTATTACTAGTCACAGACAGCGTGCAGATACGGGTAATTAAATGAATTCTCTTCCACGTCTCTTGCGCTTAAACGGACAAATTCACACAGATTTATCTCAAAATGGCCGCCTTTGTGAGAATCCAAGTAACCATAGTCGGCTATGGCTTCAGTAAACAGCAGAGAAAGAGCGCATGTTCTAATATTCCTGCTGCTGTTTGTGTTTTTAACGTTAATCTAACTACAAAAGACAAACAACTCACTCCCTGCTCTTTACTGAATAACATTTTGGTAACTTTAATAAGGATTAACCTTTATTTAATTTGTACAGTGAAGATTATATGCAGTGCTATTTTACATTTGATTACTTTATTCAGTTTCTGTACCTGAGAACTGTTAGACCTACCTGAAAAACATTAAACGCACGGATTATTTCATTTCTATCTTTATTCTATTGTATTTATTTATTTATTTATTTGTGTTACTGCTTGTAGTTTAATTATTTGTTCTTTTTTTTAATTAATGACTGTTTTTTTTTATAATCGTTGAAATTTATATTAGTAGTTTTAGGTTTGGTATTGCAATTGGAATCGAGAAATGTTACATTTCACTAGTAATCTATCATTTTGTCACATAACCTTATTTATTACAATACAAGGATACATGGGTCAAAAACAATAACTATTTTATTAATTTATTACTTTCTTTGTGGTGGGGCCAGTGAAAATGGAATAATTGAAATCAGTGAATCGAATCGAAAATCGATAATAGAATCGAGAATTGAATCGAATCGAGATCTTGTGAATCGAAATGAGATCTTCTGAATCGGAATCAAATCGATTCGAGATCTTGTGAATCGAAACGAGATCTTCTGAATCGGAATCAAATCGAATCGAAGTCTTGTGAATCGGAATTGAATCGAGATCTTGTGAATCGAATTGAGATCTTGTAAATCTGAATTTAATCGAATTGAGATCTTGTGAATCGAAATCAAATTGAGATCTAGTGAATCGCAATTGAATCGAATCGAGATCTTGTAAATTGAATTGAGATCTTGTGAATCGAATTGAGATCTTGTGAATCGAATTGAGATCTTGTGAATCGAATTGAGATCTTGTAAATCGAATTGAGATCTTGTAAATCGAATTGAAATCTTGTAAATCAAATTGAAATCTTGTGAATCAGAATCGAATCGAGATCTTGTGAATCGAATCGAGATCTTGTGAATCGAATTGAGATCTTGTAAATCGTATTGAAATCTTGTAAATCGAATTGAAATCTTGTGAATCGGAATCGAATCAAGATCTTGTGAATCGAATCGAGATCTTGTGAATCGAAATCGAATTGAGATCTTGTGAATCAAATCGAGATCTTGTGAATCAAATTGAGATCTTGTAAATTGAATTGAGATGTTGTAAATCGAATCGAGATCTTGTAAATCTGATTGAGATCTTGTGAATCGGAATTGAATCGAGATCTTGTGAATCGAATTGAGATCTTGTAAATCGAATTGAAATCTTGTAAACCGAATTGAAATCTTGTGAATCGGAATCGAATCGAGATCTTGTGAATCGAAATCGAATTGAGATCTTGTGAATCGAATCGAGATCTTGTGAATCGAAGTGCGATCTTGTGAATCGAATCGAGATCTTGTAAATTGAATTGAGATGTTGTAAATCAAATTGAGATCTTGTAAATCGAATTGAAATCTTGTAAACCGAATTGAAATCTTGTGAATCGGAATCGAATCGAGATCTTGTGAATCGAAATCGAATTGAGATCTTGTGAATCGAATCGAGATCTTGTGAATCGAAGTGCGATCTTGTGAATCGAATCGAGATCTTGTAAATTGAATTGAGATGTTGTAAATCGAATTGAGATCTTGTGAATCGGAATAGAATCGAGATCTTGTGATTCGAATTTAGATCTTGTGAATCGGAATCGAATCGAGATCTTGTGAATCGGAATCGAATCGAGATCTTGTGAATCGAATCGAGATCTTGTGAATAGAAATCGAATTGAGATCTTGTGAATAGAAATCGAATAGAGATCTTGTGAATAGAAATCGAATAGAGATCTTGTGAATCGAAATCGAATTGAGATCTTGTGAATCGAATCGAGATCTTGTGAATAGAAATCGAATAGAGATCTTGTGAATCGAAATCGAATTGAGATCTTGTGAATCGAATCGAGATCTTGTGAATCGAATTGAGATCTTGTGAATCGGAATCGAATCAAGATCTTGTGAATCGGAATGGAATCGGGACATCTGAATCAATACCCAGTCCTATAGCTGACCATATTTGGTCCAGGGGTCTTTGAGATCTAGCGGTTGATGCTGGACTAATAACAGCATGTTGTATGGCTCTACACGAGCATCCAATACTTTATCTCAATCCCCCTCTTCATCATACACATTCCCCGCAGCACAGATAGTCCTGCGTACTGTACCGGGAGGCCCACGAGTCACTGAAGAAGACATGCCATGAATGTTTGCCTGGGAGAGTGGGAGGTAAAGGCATCCGTGAGGGAAACTGATTTCATATAGAGCTAGACAGTTTCTGGAGAACAGGAGCCACCGTACAGCACTGTGTCTGGCTAATGGCCTAATAAAACAGTGTCAAAATTATTCCAGTTCACATGGATACGTGGACGTGGCAAAAAAAAAATCTGTATTATGAATTTTTAAGGCCAGGCAAGTAATTTGGTGAGGTCAATTTGTAGAGAAAGTATAAATGAAGGTGACTTGACTTGCCTTACGTACAGCTTTCTTCGTGCAATCGTATTCAGCGTGAGACTGTTTGCCAGGGAAAGGCGGGAAAGAGTGCTAACAGCAACATGGCTACACAAGAGTGTGTTGTTAGAGGGTTTACCACTACAGGTGTTAATGCATGAGATTGTGGAGAACCCCTCAACAGCTTAGCGCTCACGTTTGGCAAAGTGTCAGTGATTGGTTTGGCCTTCCTTTATAATGGCAGCTCTGTGAGTTGTACTTTTAATTCAACTTTTTTTTTTTGAAGAAAAGGCGAGTGGAGTTTGCAAATGCAATTCTTGAGACTTTATTAGGCCCTATAGACCATTCTTAATGGGTCCCATATCTATTATCCAGTTCAATAATTAGCCCTTATAGGCTAACTGTCTTCCCTGAATATTGTTTTTTTTATGAATATATTTATTACAACAATTATGATTACTACTCATTTATTTATTGAGTAATTGATTAACTGGACATGTAATATCATTCATTTCCCATGTATGAGAACAAATATAAAATTTTATTCACGAGTGTTACACAAATGCAATGGTTAGAATTTGACATACACACTTTAACCCTCTTCGAGGAAGAAGGAACGATAGTATGGAAGCTTGTTTCCTCAACAGAATAAAAACATTTTAAAAGATAATTGCGACTTTTTATCACACAATTACGAGTTTACATCCCGCAATTCTGACTTTATTTCTCAGAATTGCATGATATAATGTCCGAATTTCATGATATAAAGTCAGAATTGTGAGATATAAACTCACAAGTGTGAGATATAAACTCGCAATTGCAAAAAAAAATCTCGCAATTGTGACTTTATAACACGCAATTGCGACTATATACAGGTATCACGCAATTCTGACTTTATAACACACAATTCCGACTTTATATTTCCCAATCTCGCAATTGCGACTATATATCACGCAATTCTGACTTTATAACACGCAATTGCGACTATATATCACGCAATTCTGACTTTATAACATGCAATTGCGACTATATAGCACGCAATTCTGACTTTATAACACGCAATTGCGACTATATATCACGCAATTCTGACTTCATAACACAATTGCGACTATATATCACACAATTCTGACTTTATAACACGCAATTGCGACTATATATCACACAATTCTGACTTTATAACACGCAATTGCGACTATATATCACACAATTCTGACTTTATAACACGCAATTGCGACTATATATCACACAATTCTGACTTTATAACACACAATTCCGACTTTATATCTCCCAATCTCGCAATTGCGACTATATATCACGCAATTCTGACTTTATAACACGCAATTGCGACTATATATCACACAATTCTGACTTTATAACACGCAATTGCGACTATATATCACACAATTCTGACTTTATATCTCCCAATCTCGCAATTGCGACTATATATCTCGCAATTCTGACTTTATATCACGCAATTGTGACTATATATCTTGCAATTCTGACTTTATAACTCGTAATTGCGACTATATATCACACAATTCTGACTTTATATCACGTAATTGCGACTATATATTACGCAATTCTGTCTTTATAGCTCGCAATTGCGACTATATATCACGCAATTCTGTCTTTATAACTCGCAATTGCGACTTTATATCACGCAATTCTGAGACAAAAAGTCAGACTTGTGAGATAAAAAGTCACAATTACCTTTTATTTTTTATTCTGTGGAGGAAACAAGCTTCCAAGATTAGTTGTAAAAATGTAAATTGTGTCATCATGTCATTCCAGACCTATATGACTTTCTTTCTTCAGTGGAATTCTGAAGAAATGTGTTTGCTAATACAATGAAAGTCAGTGGTGTTCAAAACAACATAGTTGCCTGTCATTATGTGGATAGTACGCATTTCACCCAACATATTTTTTTTTGAGGACACTATTCCTTTACACATTCTCGACAGTGGCATGAAGTACACAGACACTCAGTATATTCCTGGGACGCAATAACTCTGAATTTAAACAGGTTTTCCTTCTCAATAAATTCTGACAGGTCTTTACAATCACAGCTGAAACACCGGGTCACGTTGAGGATAAGGATTTGTGCTTTATTTTTGATCTTCTTCCAGCAACTAATGAACCGCATATAAAAGCTTCCAGATTTCACAACTGAACAATATGATTAATGAACTAATGAACTATTTCATCTTCATTTCCTTTTTTTTTTTTTCAAGTGTTCTTTGTTGTTTAATAAACCAATCTTTATTTTGAAGACTGAGCAGCAGTCTCTTTTCCACACCATTCTCACTTAAAACACTATTTCATCTATATATAGTCTTTATATTGTGCGTGCGCGATGCAGGATGGGTTTTTGACAGCTGCCAGCTGAAAGCAGCAAGACCTCGGCGCTTTCAATGTTCAAATAAAGTTTGTCATGTCGTCAGGAGCTTGATGTATGCTAATGAAGGGGTGGAGGGGAGGGAAAGAGTGCACAAGCATTCAAAAGAGAAAAAACCCCCAGCAAAGTGACAAAAACATTGTCAGATTCACAAGGGTACATCAAAAACCTGCACCACTCAAAAACCAGTTTTGCATCTCACAACTGGCGTTTCTGGAGTCAAGAGCACCGGTTGAGTATGAAGCTCTCTGAATAGCTCGCACAAATGAAAAAGCAGTGTTTTCAAGAGGCTGAGCAGAAATTAGAGGTTGGAGGAGACTCTTTATGAAGTTATGAGGCAGAAGTATGATTTATGAAGTGCCTCTCCAGTGGAGTAGCACTGGTGCCGTAATGGGAAGCTAATGGAAACCGACGGCACTTACTCTACGGTGCGCTCGCTCTTGTCATCTGAGGTTCAGGCATGCTTTTTATGAGTGGAAATGTAAAGCCAAATCTAATGTCCCTCTCACTGGAAAAAATAATAATATTAAATGTACTGTATGAATGTAGTACATTATTTGAATTTGTTTATACAATACAGTATTAAAGTCAACAAGAAAAAGCATTTGCAACTCATTTTATTGGTGCAATGTGACATTTTTCGGAGTAAAAAAGGAAACTTTTTTTTGCATGAGTGCTTTTGATACAGCGGCTGAAGACACATTTGAGATATGGTTTCTCTTCTGACCAATATAATCAATCTCTCTCTATTTTTTCCCTCTTTTGTAAAGTCATAGAAACACTCTTTTTGGAGCAAATTGGAATGCAAAAGGTATATTTTGTTGCAGTTTTCTAAGCTCACCACTATAATAATGTTTGCAACATGTTTGGTGATAGAGAAACACTGACATACTCCACGTTTAGCAATGCAAGTCCAGGTTTGAAAAGCTTCGAGAGCGTCCTCTCTGATGTCACTGAAATCCCGTGCTTACATCAAAAGCTGGGCCTCGGTTTTCTCCAGAGCGGATATTTATATAAAATGAACTAAATCAGTAACTTTTTTACAGCAGAAATGAACCATCACTGAACTTACTTAAGCTGGACTGTGACGCTATTTTCTTCTAGACACAAACTCTGTTGCATTATTTTCCTGTTATCTCTGTAAAGCTGCTTTGAAACACTCTGTAGTGTAAAGAGCGCTGTATAAATGAAGGTGACTTGACCGACAGAGAAGTGAGATTCGCTAGATTAACACTCAGGCGTCAGCACATTTAGCATGCAGCGAATCGCTCCGGTTTAAATAACATGTCAAATCCATCCTAATATGAAAATAACACCTCAGGAGGAAACCTCTGGAGGACTTCGTAACTTAACTGTTCGGAAGGCTTTGTGTATGTAACGGTGTCATCCAGCGAGACTGCGCAGAAACACACGCGTTTCATGCCAGGCAGGCGTGGAGGAGCCCGGAGCACCGATGAGGAACATCTGTTTGAAGTCTGGGCAAAAAGAGGGCTGTTTTTGCATGCCGAGGATTGCATTACAAAGACAAGTCTTGGAAGATAAACTGGGGCAATATCAGTGCACTGAAGAGAGAGAGAGAGAGAGAGAGAGACAGCAGGCCTTTATTTCCACACATCCTCTGCCTCTCTCTCTCACGAACACAGTGTTCGAGATGTGAGGGTTTATGAGGTGGGAGTAGATGTTTTTCGCAGGCGCTCTGAAGTCTGGAGGTCTGGGGTGGGCGAACACATTCCTTGCTGAAGTCAAAATTAAATCAAAATTGACCTTAGACACAGCTCACCCCAAAATGAAAAGATGTCACCCTCATGTCAAAGTTGGGAAGAAGTTTTCAAGAATGTTCATGCTGCACTAGTGCGCTTTAGTGCTTTATTTAGCTCTTTATAGGGTTAGTATGAACTAGTATGAACATTAGGGAAGTAAAATGGCTTGCAAATGCTATTTTTATTCTGTATATAATCTTGGATATATAAGTAGAGCTAACTTTATCCGCATAAAATAACTGCAAAACCCAACAAGTTATGCTAACTCATTTCATTTGAGGACACGGATTACCTCAATTCAATTAAGTTTATGAAAAACAATAGTTATGAGTACTCTGAACTTATTTTAATCGAGTTCACAAAAACAAGGAAATTTCTTAATGCACAATTAAACTTTACACTGCATTTAATACTGTACATAGCTGAAACTTCACTTTATTAAGTAAAAAGAGTGAAATTACAAACTTTAAATGAACTTTTAAGCGCTTATTACTGCTAGCTCACAATATCACACACAAAGTCAAATCCTATAAGTTAAGCTAACTCATTACATTTGAGGACACCGATTACCTTAATTAATTACATTTTTAGAAACTAAAATAAGATATACATCGCAGTCAAGAAGTTAAGTGACTAATTAAGTGATGATTGAGCATTAGTGACGAAAACACATGGGACGTATGAACATTTCTGAAGTAAAACGGCTCGCAAATGCCATTTCTGTTCTTTATACAATCTTGGATATAAGTTTAGCCAACTTTATACTCACATACATACAAGTATATACTCACGTAGTGCGATATATATATTATATAGCATATCTCAGCTGCTTGATTGAAAAAAAGTGGAAAAAAAACCTATACCAAAATGTATTTAAAATACATTTATTTCATACTAAGTACACTACAAATCCATTACCATTTACTGACATATATCGCTTGAGAATTACTGATATAAATATTATAATTAAACTTTATTTGGAGTTCTTCTTTATTGCTAAAATGTGTTTTAATATCACTATAAATAAGGATAGTATGATCTCTGTACAATATCAGTCATTAAATGCAAGATATTTCAAATGTATCTAAAAGTATACGTGCAATAGTTCCACTTTAAGCAAATATACAAGTATATCTTTATTTAAATTTAAGCAGTATTTCTGGCTCGCAAATGCCATTTCTGTTCTTTATACAATCTTGGATATAAGTTTAGCCAACTTTATACTCACATACATACAGTATATACTCACGTAGTGCGATATATATATATATTATATAGCATATCTCAGCTGCTTGATTGCTTGCCCGAGTGAAAAAAAGTGGAAAAAAAACCTATACCAAAATGTATTTAAAATACATTTATTTCATACTAAGTACACTACAAATCCATTAACATTTACTGACATATATCGCTTGAGAATTACTGATATAAATATTATAATTAAACTAAATAAAGCTAAAATGTGTTTTAATATCACTATAAATAAGGATAGTATGATCTCTGTACAATATCAGTCATTAAAGGCAAGATATTTCAAATGTATCTAAAAGTATACGTGCAATAGTTCCACTTTAAGCAAATATATCTTTATTTAAATTTAAGCAGTATTTCTGGATAACTAAAGTGCATTAAGAACAAAATTAGTTATTCCAATTCAGCAGACTTTAAGTATATATGTTTAGCAAACCAAAAGTGCAATCGGAGGGTATTTATATCAAGTACATAAATATGTAAATGTAGTTGTAGTATACTTAACATAAAATAAATGTTTTTGTTTGTACAAGGTCATTTTGGAGATGCATTTTAAATGCCGAACTATTTTGCAACTTAAATTTGACATTCATTACCTTCTTAACATATTGATTTTAAGGTTGAAGCTTTTACTCAACCTCTTAGATATCTTCGACGAGCCGCAAGCCGTGTCCCTAATTGTAAGGCGTCCGCCTATGTTTGTCACGACACAATCTGACCATCTATTGGACAAAAGGCATCTTTGGGGCTTTTCCACAGAATACGATGCCAACTCAGTGCAGCTGTTCCTCAGTAGTTCAACACACACTTCAGCCCAGGGCTCATCCCAACAACTGTCTGAGGAGCCCAGCGAAGGTCACCAGAGGTTTTCAGGACAAAAGGGCGCACACACACACACACCAGGTTCAGAGACCCTCCTGGAGCTAATAATCAGATAATTAGCTCTCTCTCTCTGTCTTTTCCCTAACTCAAGGTCAAAGTGGCCTGTTATTATTGAGAAATCCCTCTGAAACGAGGACAGCATTCCTGGCCCAGGGCTCTGGCTCTTGAAGCCGGATCTCGGGGAATGTGTGAAATGTGCATATCAGTGACTCTGTGAGGAGACGTGGCTTTTTCCTGGCCCTTCAGGGGCCGTCGAACACACTTTGGGGTCCGAGTAACTTTACCTGCTCCTGGTACTCCAGCTCTCGGCTCATCAGCTTCTTCTCCACGGCGTGCAGCTGTTTCTGAAGAGTCTCCACACGATCCTGAAGAACCTGAGGTGGAGAATCAAGTGTTAGATAAAGTAGAGTTCAGATTAAAGGAAAGAAGCATCACTGTCAATAAAGCCGAGGATTTGAGTCACGATTCGATACATATCACGATACCATATTATTGCGATACTCCAAGGTAAAGATTAACAAAAAGTGTTCTGTTGATTAAAATGCTAAATTTGGTGTTACATTGTGTGTGTGAATGAATAGGCTTGGACTTGGTGCTGAAACCCAAAGCACAGGACAATAGAGACACCAGAATAACAATATTCATGATTCTGAAGCTGAAAATTGTAGATAAATATGCTTGAACTCTGTCACTGACTAAATATATTTAAAATAATGTAGGACACTTTTACTGGGAACATTTGGCATTATCAGGACCCACAAATATTGCAATTATTATACATTATATTCAACATTATATATAGTAGTTTCATGTAGTACTGACACTAAAACTCTGAAAACTTGAAATTATTCATGCACAGTAATTTTTACTTTGGGTGAACTATCCATGATACATATTCTCACTATCCATGAAACATATTGTTGCATTTTTGTATTGCGCTATATTGTTACACCCCTACCGAGCATCGATCAGACCCATAACGAAAGGTATCAAATGCATCATAAACAGTTTGATTAGCCGACAGCCTATCGTTTAATGTAAAAAAACATTTAAAACCAAATCTGTCATTCATTCTTCTAAATGGCCAAGCATTCTGCACTCACTGTGGAAACTTTAAGACCAGATGTTTCTAGTACATCTGTACACTTCAGTTACGATTACCCACCATGGAAATTAGGAAAACGAGCGGGGTGCTATAGCAAAGCAGTTGTTTGCCTCCGAGGTCTGCTAAATCCATTTAAGAAATTGCAAAAGTCTGTTTTGCTGTTGCTCATCCTTAAAGAGCACAACCCTGGTGACATGGAAACATTATTTTCATACTACACTCTATAAACTTCAGACATTACAATACTACAATACAATACATTATTAACATATGAACACCCACATTTGCATAGAAACACCCATTTAGCATCCTGAAACCTGACCCGATGAAGGACAGTATATGAAAACCAGCCGGAGGTCTTAAAGAGACAGAAGCAAACACAGCTTGTTGAATTGTAAAAGGCAGGATGGAAAATGGTTGCAGACGTTCCAGCATAGCTGTAATGTTGCAGGGCACAAGGCCTGATTTTTTGTAACGCAATATAAATTGACTGCTAATCGACCCAGGGTCAAAAATGAATGCTATGCCAAGCAAGTGAGAAGCTTTTTTAAGGAATTGCAACATAATACAGTGTTTAAATCCCACTGTAGGAGAGACGAAACCTTCGGCCTGTGCTGATGTAATCGAAGAGAAACAACAGCTGTGTGTGTACCTCTGTGTCGATCATTCAACCAACAACACATTCAAACAGTATGTTTTTCAAAACTCTCCATCACTCTTAAAGGAGGAGTTCACTTCAGAATGAACATTTCCTGATCATTTACTCTCCCCCACGTCATCCAAGATGTTCATGTCTTTCTTTCTTCAGGCAAACAGAAATGAAGGTTTTTGAGAAAAACATTCCAGGATTGTTTTCCATATAGTGACTAGCCTGGCAAGCCAGACCTACATCAAGATGTTAGGTCTGGGAACTCACAATTGGCATACCTCAATCCGAGGGGCGGGATAAACGGTTGTCTTTCAATATCCCTCGGCACGCAATAGGACAGCGCTACAACCAACCAGAGCAACAAACGGCTGTGGCTGAGTGAGTCCCATGCGTTTTCCCACCAGCGGAGCTAGTTGGTATATTAAACTTTTGCCGTATCCGGTCGTCAAAACTCTGAACAAATCTTCCTTTTTTAGGAATGACTTAAGTGATGTTCTCTTAACTCCAAGTCATCCAGAGTCGCGGGCAAAGCCGATTCGAAAGACCGCTGTTCGCCAGCAGCATCTTCTTTGTTTTCAAGCAGAGGGAAATCACCTATGGAAATCACGCGGAACCGTCATAACTCTGCCGTCATTATGTTAAGCCCGCCTACCAACTCTACACGATCTGATTGGCCGGACCAGTTTTTCTTTTTTCCAGCTCAAAAGTCTATGGAGAGTTGCTAGACCACACTTTGCTGCAAAATAATTTTTGCTGCCGCTAGGGTGCGTCTAGATTTCTAGGCTATATAGAGACTTCAATGGGGTCCAACGGGTCGAAGGTCCAAATGTGAGTTTCAGTGCAGCTTCAAAGTCTCGACACGATCCCAGCCGAGGAATAAGAGTCTGATCTAGACAAACCATCCGCCATTTTATACAAAAAATAAACATTTATGTACTTTATAACCACAAATGCTGGTCTTGCACTAGCTGTGATGCGCCACACATTACGTAATCACGTTGAAAGGTCAAGCGGGACGTAGGCGGAAGAACAGACCGAGTGTTTACAAAGCCAACGTGCGAAGAATAAAGCCGTTTACAAAATAAATAAATAAAAGGTAGAACAACGATGTTGGACGATTTTGAAGTTGAAGGAGAAAATTCGTTTTTCGCCCTACATTCGCATTACCTTTAAACCTGATTACGTAACGAGTGAAGTCGTGGACGTGCAAGACGAGCATTTGTGGTTAAAACTACATAAATGTTTATTTTTGTTATAAACTGGCGGATGGTTTGTCTAGATCAGACTCTTATTCCTCGGCTGGGATCGTGTCGAGACTTTGAAGCTGCACTGAAACTCACATTTGGACCTTCGACCCGTTGGACCCCATTAAAGTCACTATATGGAGAAAATCCTGGAACACTTTCCTCAAAAACCGTAATTTCTGTTCGACTGAAAAAAAAAAAAGACATGAACATCTTGGATGACGTGGGGGCGAGTAAATGATCAGGTGAAGTGAACTAATCCTTTCAAATTTACGTCCGTCCCTTCCAGCTTCATTTACATCAGCAAATAAGGTTAATTTTGGACAGGCCAAAGGAAAAATGTAGGAAGCTTGTGTAAAGGATGACAAAGTCATGACCTTCCACATCTAATGAAACACAACCAGCCAGTAACCCAAACACCAGCAGATCCCAGAACTGCTACAGGCTTTGTGTGGTGATGTTTCCTGGAAGAGTGCTGACAGTCACGAGCCGAGTCTTTCATGTGGTTCCTAGCAGATTTACCAAACGCCGGGGTGGGGTGAGGGGCCGAAAATATCTCTGTCTTTGTCATAAAAGGACCCTGTCATCTGTGGCTCTCATTAATAAACAGCCTGAATGAGCCATTGTGGGTGATCCCTTTGTCCCGATGTTCTCCTGAAGAGCTCACTGGGTCCGTCCAGACTGGAGAAAGGTCAAGCTGAGCATGAAGGTGAGGGAGCCCAGTAAAGACAAGCTCTTAAAGTGCGTTTGTGGCCCGATGCTCTACAGGGCTCTATTTCATTTGATCTCACAGCACTCAATGGGCCACTTCACCACCAACCCTAAAGGCCCTATCATACGCCGGGCGCGACGCAAGTGTGTTTTGCTAGTGTCAGCCCGACGCAGTTTTCATTTTCACTGCTGGTCTGACAACCACACCAACGACCGACAACTGTCCTTTTATTCTAAGCTCGTTTTAAATTCGAGTGGATTCTGATTGGCTGTCAGTGTTTTATCGTTCGTCAGCTGAAAAAAAAAATCGTTCTGAAAGTGATCCAAACGACATCGTTCCTCATATCTTTCTAGTTGTGGTGTGAACTCTGCTATTCTTCAACGTGGAGAACGATTTTTAGAACTATATCTTTATCGTTATCGTCCTTGATGTGAACTTGCCTTAAGTCTCCAGGACTCCCGGTCTGCACTTGATCTGGGATACACCTTGTGTTTTCCCAGCGAAACCTTCCAAAGGGGCCGAGGGAAGCGTCGCAGCCTCACAGCTGTTGTTCCTCTCTGCGTGAACGTGTGATTTTCTATGGTGAATCTCTCCAAACGGGCTCCAGATGGCCAGAGCGATACGCTCTTTATCAGCCGGCCAGAGCGGGATCAGTCTAAACAACCGGCAAACGTGGAACATTTGATTTCCCGGGGGCGAGAGACAGGCATGGCACTGGCCTTTATTCTCTCACTTTCTTGTCTTGGTTTTCTTCAACAGCTGTTTATCCCCATAGATTACCAAAACACACACACACACACAGCTAATACGCCGTTCACACACGTACAGACCTGCATAGATGCTCACTCGCACTCAAAGTGAGACCTGAGTCACTTTTCTTGGGTGGTCCACCTCGAACGATAAGGCAAGTATGTTTCCCTCGGGTAAAGGCAACAGAAAAGAGAAAAGAGAGAGGGCCTCTTTTAAACTGCATCCCATGTTTTGTTAGCACTAGCAGGCTATTCATGTGGAATTTCTATTTGTAGTGTTCTGCTTTAAGAAGTTTTCCAAGCGTCAGATTAAAGAGATCCGCTAATGACGACAAGCCAGAGCACTTTAAACCTACAGAAGTGCAGTTCTGGCCCAGAGGGCTGGTGTGTGTGTGTGTGTGTGTGAGAGAGGCTAAATTACAGACGCTCTTCCCTTCTCTCTGTCTTCCAGCTGTGCACATGTGAGGCTCACGATGACAGCGGGGAATGTGGATATACAATGTCTATAACCTGACTATTGAACGATGTGCTTTCCATTTAATCATTTGAAAATTTATTTAGCGTAGTGATATGAAACAGTAATGCAGTCGAGACCTGCCTGGAACTACTTTAGCCGTGCGTTTCCCTGAAAATATTTACGCTCGTCAACCAATCAGATTCAAGCATTCAATAATCCTGTGGTATAATCTCTGGTAACACTTTAGGTTTGGGTCCAATTCTCACTAGTTGCTTATTAGCGTACATATTACTAGGATATTGGCTGTTTATTAAAACACATATTAATGCCTTATTCTGCATGGCCATATTCTACATCCCTTAATCACCCAATACCTAAACTTAACAACTACCTTATTAACTATTAATAAGCAGTAATTGGGAATTTATTGAGGCAAAAGTTAATAGTGAGAAATTGACCCCCATCTAAAGTGTGAGCCAATATTTTTTTTAAACTATTCTTTATTTTGATTTATTATTTATTCTCTTGACAGGACTTTTCTTTTCTATCGATGTAACAAAGGTTATAGGGTATAGGAAAAAATACACAAATATAATAACCAACTAGAATTTTATGTTCTCTGAAGAAAATGTGAGCATTACTGGCCTGTGCAAAATTTGCTGCCCTGATGTGTGTTGTGGGTGGTTGCCAGGGTGTTGCTATGCTGCAGTGTGGTTGCTATGGTGTTTGCTCAGACGTTGCTATGCACCTTCAAATTCTTCAGTGTAAGTCTTTTATGTTTTTTTTCCCCACTCGTTTGCAGAGAAAAAAAGCAGAAGGTAAAAAAAGAGAGACATATTGTTCTGGCAGCGGCCCTGCGACTCTTTATGAGGCAGATATTGGGTTTGTGAAAGCAGTGTTTGAGCTTTTATTTCCTCTCTGCTTTGGTGTTTTGTGGTTCTGACACAGTGACTGCTGCTTTCAAACAATCACAGTTCAATGCAATCCCCAACTCTCCCGTGCCAAGAGCTGAGCATGCCAACACGTCCTTCACAAATCCTTCAGCAAACTACAGACACACAAAGCAGCTTGTGGGAGAGAAAAGCTCCAGTGCAGTGTGTGGCGTAATTAAAGCAGACCTGGCGCTTGAAGTCTTTCTGAGCACAGGAAGCGGAAATATGAAAGCAAACTACTGAGTTTAACTGTAACAGATACTACATCTGAAAGAGAAAAGACAGGTTTTTCTATTGCTGTTGTTGTTGTTGCTCACACTAAAAGCTGCAGCGTGAATAATTTGATGAAAATGAAATAGAAAATCATATTACTGAATCAGTGACTCACTAGGGCAAGCTTACAATAATGATGTCAGGTGGGATTTGGCTCAGGTTTACATCAGGCAAAGACAATACTGGTGACAGATATGCTACTTATCTGTTTAAACTACACATTTTTTTTAAAAAAAGGCTGCATTTATTTGATTTAAAAACAAAAAGAAGGTGTATTGTGAAATATTATTACAATTTAAAACTTTAATTAAAGCTTAAACATATATAGTAAAGTGTAAATTTCTGTGATCAAAGCTGTATTTTCCTCATCATTACTCCAGTCTTCAGTGTCACATGATCCTTCAGAAATCACTCTAATATGATGATTTGATGCTCAATAAACATTTCTGATTATTATCAATGTTTAAAACAGTTATTCACATTTTTATTTCAGGATTCTTTGATGAATAGAAAGTTCAAAAGAACAGCATTTATCTGAAATAGAAGCTTTTGTCACATTAAACACTAACGTTCAAAAGTTTGGGGTCAGTAAGAATTTTTATTTTATTTTTGGGGGAAAAGAAATTAAATAAATCAATACTTTTATTCATCAAGGATGAATTAAATTGATCAAAAGTTACAGTAAATACATTTATAAGGTTAAAAAAGATTCTATTTAAAATAAATGTTGTTCTTTTGAACTTTATATTAATCAAAGAATCCTGAAAAAAAAAATGTACACAAATGTTTTTAATTTTTTTTGATCAAATCATCATATTAGAGTGATTTCTGAAGGATCATGTGACACTGAAGACTGGAGTAATGATGCTGAAATTCAGCTTTGATCACAGGAATAAATTACACTTTGAAAGAATATTAAAAAAGCAAAAACAGTTATTTTAAATTGTCATAATATTTAACAATTACTGTTACTGTTTTGTTTGTATTTTTAAACAAATACATGCAGCCTTGGTGAGCAGAAGAGACTTCTTTAAAAAAAACATTAAAAATCTCACCGATCCAAAACTTTTGACTGGTAGTGTACAGTAAAGCAATCTTGTTAAATATTATTACAATTTAAAATAGAACACCGTTCTTTTAAAAATGTAATTTATTCCTGTTATGCAAAGTTTTTTTTTTGAAAGCATCATTACTTCAGTCTTCAGTGTAACATGATCCTTCAGAAATAGTTCTAAGATTCTACTATAATAAATTAAATCAGGTTCATAACTGAAAAGTTATCAAATCTCTTTAAAACAGCTTGGCTCATATGTTGGCTTTGGTTACTTGGACTTTCAATGGAGGGACAGAAATATCCCAGGTTTCATTACAAATATCTAATTTGTGTTTGAAAGATTAACCGAAGTCTTATGGTTTTGGAACAACATGAGGATGAATAAATGAGTTTTCATTTTTGGGGAACTATCCCATCTAGGACATGATTTATCATGTACAGTAGGAGGACATCAGATATCTAGGATCAGCTTTTGTACACAAAAATGACACATTGTACATATTTATGAAGGATTGTTTGACTTCTGATGGGTTTGATTGTTTTTATTTCTTTTTAAGTTTCTGGCTACTCATATTTTCTTCAGATAATGTTTCCTTCTACTTTGTTTTTTTTGTTTTGTTATAAATGCGGACACTACAGAAGTGTGTGTCCTGTGTTAGGACGAGGGCTGAACAGAAGTGTGTGAGGACGAGATCTGAACAGAATTTTGTGAGGACGAGAGCTGAACAGAAGTGTGTGAGGACGAGGGCTGAACAGAAGTGTGTGAGGACGAGGGCTGAACAGAAGTGTGTGAGGACGAGAGCTGAACAGAAGTGTGTGAGGACGAGGGCTGAACATTAGTGTGTGAGGATTAGAGCTGAACATAAGTGTGTGAGGACGAGAGCTGAACATAAGTGTGTGAGGACGAGAGCTGAACATAAGTGTGTGAGGACGAGGGCTGAACAGAAGTGTGTGAGGACGAGAGCTGAACATAAGTGTGTGAGGACGAGAGCTGAACAGAAGTGTGTGAGGACGAGAGCTGAACATAAGTGTGTGAAAATGAGGACGAGAGCTGAACAGAAGTGTGTGAGGACGAGAGCTGAACATAAGTGTGTGAGGACGAGGGCTGAACAGAAGTGTGTGAGGACGAGGGCTGAACATAAGTGTGTGAGGACGAGGGCTGAACAGAAGTGTGTGAGGACGAGGGCTGAACAGAAGTGTGTGAGGACGAGAGCTGAACAGAAGTGTGTGAGGACGAGAGCTGAACATAAGTGTGTGAGGACGAGGGCTGAACAGAAGTGTGTGAGGACGAGGGCTGAACAGAAGTGTGTGAGGACGAGGGCTGAACAGAAGTGTGTGAGGACGAGGGCTGAACAGAAGTGTGTGAGGACGAGAGCTAAACAGAAGTGTGTGAGGACGAGAGCTGAACAGAAGTGTGTGAGGACGAGAGCTGAACAGAAGTGTGTGAGGACGAGAGCTGAACAGAAGTGTGTGAGGACGAGAGCTGAACATAAGTGTGTGAGGACGAGGGATGAACAGAAGTGTGTGAGGACTAGGGCTGAACAGAAGTGTGTGAGGACGAGGGCTGAACAGAAGTGTGTGAGGACGAGGGCTGAACAGAAGTGTGTGAGGACGAGGGCTGAACAGAAGTGTGTGAGGACGAGAGCTGAACAGAAGTGTGTGAGGACGAGGGCTGAACAGAAGTGTGTGAGGACGAGAGCTGAACAGAAGTGTGTGAGGACGAGAGCTGAACAGAAGTGTGTGAGGACGAGGGCTGAACAGAAGTGTGTGAGGACGAGAGCTGAACATAAGTGTGTGAGGACGAGGGCTGAACAGAAGTGTGTGAGGACGAGGGCTGAACAGAAGTGTGTGAGGACGAGAGCTGAACAGAAGTGTGTGAGGACGAGAGCTGAACAGAAGTGTGTGAGGACGAGAGCTGAACATAAGTGTGTGAGGACGAGAGCTGAACATAAGTGTGTGAGGACGGGAGCTGAACAGAAGTGTGTGAGGACGAGGGCTGAACAGAAGTGTGTGAGGACGAGGGCTGAACAGAAGTGTGTGAGGACGAGGGCTGAACAGAAGTGTGTGAGGACGAGAGCTGAACAGAAGTGTGTGAGGACGAGAGCTGAACAGAAGTGTGTGAGGACGAGAGCTGAACATAAGTGTGTGAGGACGGGAGCTGAACATAAGTGTGTGAGGACGAGGGCTGAACAGAAGTGTGTGAGGACGAGGGCTGAACAAAAGTGTGTGAGGACGAGGGCTGAACAGAAGTGTGTGAGGACGAGGGCTGAACAGAAGTGTGTGAGGACGAGAGCTGAACAGAAGTGTGTGAGGACGAGGGCTGAACAGAAGTGTGTGAGGACGAGGGCTGAACAGAAGTGTGTGAGGACGAGAGCTGAACAGAAGTGTGTGAGGACGAGAGCTGAACAGAAGTGTGTGAGGACGAGGGCTGAACAGAAGTGTGTGAGGACGAGAGCTGAACAGAAGTGTGTGAGGACGAGGGGTGAACAGAAGTGTGTGAGGACGAGGGCTGAACAGAAGTGTGTGAGGACGAGAGCTGAACAGAAGTGTGTGAGGACGAGGGCTGAACAGAAGTGTGTGAGGACGAGGGCTGAACAGAAGTGTGTGAGGACGAGGGCTGAACAGAAGTGTGTGAGGACGAGGGCTGAACAGAAGTGTGTGAGGACGAGAGCTGAACAGAAGTGTGTGAGGACGAGAGCTGAACAGAAGTGTGTGAGGACGAGGGCTGAACAGAAGTGTGTAAGGACGAGAGCTGAACAGAAGTGTGTGAGGACGAGGGGTGAACAGAAGTGTGTGAGGACGAGGGCTGAACAGAAGTGTGTGAGGACGAGAGCTGAACAGAAGTGTGTGAGGACGAGAGCTGAACAGAAGTGTGTGAGGACGAGAGCTGAACAGAAGTGTGTGAGGACGAGGGCTGAACAGAAGTGTGTGAGGACGAGGGCTGAACAGAAGTGTGTGAGGACGAGGGCTGAAAAGAAGTGTGTGAGGACGAGGGCTGAACAGAAGTGTGTGAGGACGAGAGCTGAACAGAATTGTGTGAGGACGAGAGCTGAACATAAGTGTGTGAGGACGAGGGCTGAACAGAAGTGTGTGAGGACGAGGGCTGAACAGAAGTGTGTGAGGACGAGAGCTGAACAGAAGTGTGTGAGGACGAGGGCTGAACAGAAGTGTGTGAGGACGAGGGCTGAACAGAAGTGTGTGAGGACGAGGGCTGAACAGAAGTGTGTGAGGACGAGGGCTGAACAGAAGTGTGTGAGGACGAGGGCTGAACAGAAGTGTGTGAGGACGAGAGCTGAACAGAAGTGTGTGAGGACGAGGGCTGAACAGAAGTGTGTAAGGACGAGAGCTGAACAGAAGTGTGTGAGGACGAGGGGTGAACAGAAGTGTGTGAGGACGAGGGCTGAACAGAAGTGTGTGAGGACGAGGGCTGAACAGAAGTGTGTGAGGACGAGGGCTGAACAGAAGTGTGTGAGGACGAGAGCTGAACAGAAGTGTGTGAGGACGAGGGCTGAACAGAAGTGTGTGAGGACGAGAGCTGAAGAGAAGTGTGTGAGGACGAGAGCTGAACAGAAGTGTGTGAGGACGAGAGCTGAAGAGAAGTGTGTGAGCTGCACTTTCGAGGCCTCTCACACAGGCCACTGGCACGTTATCACACACTGCTTCCTGTGATACGAGGTTCAAAGGGTTCTGGGAATCTGCCCCGTCCCACATACACTCATTCATCAGATACCCTCTTCCCAGACACACACACACACACACACACACACACACACACACACACACACACACACACACACACACACACACACAGAGATATGCTAACTCCTGCTCATAATCATTCCTGTGGCTGTGAGAGAGTGTTAAACCTCAGCCATGTGAACGAGAGCCACACACACACACGCACACGCGCTCACACACACACATGCGCGCACACACACACAAGCGCGCACACACACACACACACACACACACACACACACACACACACACACACACACACACACACACACACACACACACACACACACACACACACACACACACACACAACAGATATGCTCATCATTCCTGTGGCTGTGAGAGTGTGTTAAACCTCAGCCATATGAACGAGAGCCACATACACACACACACACAGCTCAGAGGTCATGCCAGGGTCAGAGAGAGAACGAGCGAACAACAGGACACATTTCTTACAGACACTGTGCTTGAACTTGAACACACAGAAAAAACAAAATGGCTAAATGAAGTTACAGTTCAGCCCAACATGAAGTTTCTGTCATCAATTCCTCAGCCTTATGCTGTTCCAAACCCGGGATGATTTTGTTCTTTTCTTTTGCAGAACACAAAATAAGATCTTTTAAAGAATGTTTCAGCCCCACTTTACATTAAGTTTCTTTAACTACTATGTACTAACTTTCACACATACAATACAACATCAACACAATCACAGTACGTAGTAATCAAAGACACCTAATATAAAATGTGACCAAAAATTGACCAAAATTCAAAGTAAGAATTGTGTCGATGTTGTGTTGCAAAGCACTTGTGCTGTTGTTGAGGTGGATACGGGTACAGTTAGGACAGGTTTGGTGGTATGAGTAGGTTTATGGTTGGGTTGAGGTGTAAGGGAAGGTCAACATTGTACTTAAAGACAGAAATTAATTAGAGATATAATTACATGACTGTATTTTAAACGTAAGTACAATGTAAAAACATGCATGTCCACAATAAGTGCATTGTATTAAATAATTCGTTAAATGTTAGTAGTTAAAGACACTTGATATAAAGTCGGACCCATTTTCTGATGCAAGTACATATTAGTAAACACTAATGTAAAAGAGACCGAAATATGTTTTGAGTTCCACAAAAGAAAAAAAAAGGCTAAAATATTTTGTCAATTTGCTAAAAAAAGTAACAGAACACCTCTTCTGAAAAAGATCTGGAGATTCATTCATGTTCAGAGCGCAAATAGAGTGAGTCAAGCATAATACTGAGTATGAGCAATAGATATAGCGTTAGCAAACACCACTAACTATAGCTTTTTTTGCTTGAAACTATAGTGATTATGCTCAATTTTGAAAGAGTAATGAATTGCAGCTGGAATGAAGAGCAGTTTTAAATGATTACGCTGCTGAAGTAGTGCAGTGCGAGTCAGTACTGATATACCTGTGCACACGACGTCTGTGTGTATCGTGACACTGAGATCAAATGCAGGTGTATAATGCCTTTCACAATATACATAGCTTTGCATGATGTTAATGTTTAGGATATCTTATGAAACGGTTAGTTCCGGTACTTGATTCTGTTTTATTCACGATAAAACACGGCTATGACCGCTTCACCCAACGGATCTATGTATCACTACACTTGATGATTGAGCATTATTGATGAACACCTGATGATAACAAGCAGAATCACACATTTAAGTCACCATTATGGTGATCGGTGTTTGCTTTAGTTGGGCTCTTGACTCTTTATTTATTAACATTAGATTTTGTTTGGCTGGTGTAACTGAGATATAACAGCCAGATGAACAAAGAGAAAAGATGATCTGATGGTGTTGGTTGTGTTTTATCATTATCATTTGTTGACCTGAATCACTGAGCTCATGTATAGCCTAGTTTCTGAGTTAGGGTTACTCTATTGATTATAGTAGCACTGTCCTTGTACAGCATCATATTTTTTTCTGCATTTTAATCCAAAGGATTTTTTAAAAAGTTGTTCTGATACAATTTTTTACTTAGACACACAGACATCAAGAATCAGCCTGTGAATCTCAAAAATGGTGACAATTATAAAGTATGTTGCAGTGCATTCACGATAAAACACAGCTATGACCACTTCACCCAACGGATCTATGTATCACTACACAACACCCCTAGCAACCACTCTTAGCAACGTAAACACATGTTCTAATTGATATTGTTCATTGAAGCTTATAGAGTCGAGTATTGTGAGAGATCGAGTAAGCGAGTGTATCTGCATTTACAGTAGATATAGCATTTTCCTTCAGCTCAGTCCTTTATTCGTGAAAAAGACACGTTTGAATGTCGGCTGCGATTTCTTGCCCTTTTAACTGGGTTTTCCCATGCCCTGACACACTAACGCTAGTCATTTGTGTCACACTTCTCCGTGTTTTCAACAAGTTCAGTCCTATCAATATAAAAGTCTTCTCTACTGACCGACTGACTCACTCATAAATACAGTCTTTGCCTTTTACAGACTGACAGTCTTTTACATTATGAAATACTGTAACTTCTGTTGGTGTTCACGCTCAGGGTGGGACTAGTTTTTCCAGCGGAAGGAAGGCTTTTAGTGATTTTACTTCATGAAAGTTGCATTGGCACATATTTTTCAGCTTTAATATTTGTATTGTGTGGTAACCGTTTTATAAAAGCAATAAGGTACTCGAGGCTAGTGCTGTATCGTGATAACAACGCCCTTCAGCCGTGACTTATTCACCATACAGCACATCCTCTCGTACCTTATTGCTTACTTAATATCGTCATGCCTTATAGTCAAACTTAGCAGATTAGATAATTTAGACTGATAATTTAGTCCACATTTTGTGATGATCAGGCAGGTGATATTTGCTAAGTATTTATCCCTTTATGTGAGAATGCTGTATGCAAATAACTTTGGATATTATTATATACCTAACTTAGAGACGAGGGGTTGAAATTTTGCGACAATATAAACAATCAAGCAATTTAGAAACACTCATTAGCCGCATTTCCATAATCCTTTAAATTCCGCAAATTGAAATTGCGAATTGAAAGTACGCCCAATGGAAAGGCGTTAATTTCACAAAAGAGGACGAGAGCTGAACAGAAGTGTGTGAGGACGAGGGCTGAACAGAAGTGTGTGAGGACGAGAGCTGAACAGAAGTGTGTGAGGACGAGAGCTGAACAGAAGTGTGTGAGGACGAGAGCTGAACAGAAGTGTGTGAGGACGAGGGCTGAACAGAAGTGTGTGAGGACGAGGGAGAACATGAATGAATCTCCAGATCTTTTTCAGAAGAGGTGTTCTGTTTCTTTTTTGAGCAAATTGACAAAATATTTTAGCCTTTTTTTTTCTTTTGTGGAACTCAAAACATATTTCGGTCTCTTTTACATTAGCCGCATTTCCATAATCCTTTAAATTCCGCAAATTGAAATTGCGAATTGAAAGTACGCCCAATGGAAACGCGTTAATTTCACAAAAACTCCCATATATTGCAAATAAGTTTTAACGCTTGCATGATGTGTTTTTTCAGGCAATTCGAAACAGGAATATTTCGCAAAACTGCAATGGAAACAGTGTTTGTGCATTTACAGTCACCTGACGTACGTAACAGTCGATCACTCTTTAAAGATGACGTGTGTGTTTGGACAGAAGACAAGACACAGTTCTTCATTAAACTCATAAAAGACAAAAGAATCACGGGAATACTGTTATCTACACAACAAAGAAATGCCACAGTTGATCGAGATCTTGAAGCAGAAATGAGGGAGAAACTCCCAGAAACTCCTCATATGAGCCACTCTCAGTATAAGAGGCTTTCCTTGGCATTATTGCTTGAAGAACACGTCTACGTCTCCTTATATTAAAAATAATGTATATAATGTATATATATATATATATATATATATATATATATATATATATATATATATATATATATATATATACACTCACCTAAAGGATTATTAGGAACACCTGTTCAATTTCTCATTGATGCAATTATCTAATCAACCAATCACATGGCAGTTGCTTCAATGCATTTAGGGGTGTGGTCCTGGTCAAGACAATCTCCTGAACTCCAAACTGAATGTCAGAATGGGAAAGAAAGGTGATTTAAGCAATTTTGAGCGTGGCATGTTTGTTGCTGCCAGACGGGCCGGTCTGAGTATTTCACAATCTGCTCAGTTACTGGGATTTTAACGCACAACCATTTCTAGGGTTTACAAAGAATGGTGTGAAAAGGGAAAAATATCCAGTATGCGGCAGTCCTGTGGGCGAAAATGCCTTGTTGATGCTAGAGGTCAGAGGAGAATGGGCCGGCTGATTCAAGCTGATAGAAGAGCAACTTTGACTGAAATAACCACTCGTTACAACCGAGGTATGCAGCAAAGCATTTGTGAAGCCACAACAAGCACAACCTTGAGGCGGATGGGCTACAACAGCAGAAGACCCCACCGGGTACCACTCATCTCCACTACAAATAGGAAAAAGAGGCTACAATTGGCAAGAGCTCACCAAAATTGGACAGTTGAAGACTGGAAAAATGTTGCCTGGTCTGATGAGTCTCGATTTCTGTTGAGACATTCAGATGGTGGAGTCAGAATTTGGCGTAAACAGAATGAGAACATGGATCCATCATGCCTTGTTACCACTGTGCAGGCTGGTGGTGGTGGTGTAATGGTGTGGGGGATGTTTTCTTGGCACACTTTAGGCCCCTTAGTGCCAATTGGGCATCGTTTAAATGCCAAGGCCTACCTGAGCATTGTTTCTGACCATGTCCATCCCTTTATGGCCACCATGTACCCATCCTAATGCACCATGTCACAAAGCTCGAATCATTTCAAATTGGTTTCTTAAACATGACAATGAGTTCACTGTACTAAAATGGCCCCCACAGTCACCAGATCTCAACCCAATAGAGCATCTTTGGGATGTGGTGGAATGGGAGCTTCGTGCCCTGGATGTGCATCCCACAAATCTCCATCAACTGCAAGATGCTATCCTATCAATATGGGCCAACATTTCTAAAGAATGCTTTCAGCACCTTGTTGAATCAATGCCACGTAGAATTAAGGCAGTTCTGAAGGCGAAAGGGGGTCAAACACAGTATTAGTATGGTGTTCCTAATAATCCTTTAGGTGAGTGTATATATATAATAATGGATAGTGCGGTGACTGAGATATACGTAAACCTACCGCCATGATGTTTGGAATGATTATCGCGAGAGGAAAGAAATAATGTTTTGGTCGCATAACATCGGTTAATGGAAACGCCGTCATTTTGCAATAGTTTTTTATCGACATTTAGAAAATAGCGCAAAAGTTTTGCGCAAATTTGTACTGGAAACCCGGCTAATGTCACATCTGTCTCTGCTCTCGGTTCTAGTCAGAGAGCAAACGCATGTCAGGACGCATTCTCTCATCGGACGTGTGTTAACGTGTCTTACACACATCTTACAGCACACACTTGAAGAGTGTTTAAGATAGCCTTGAGAACGCCACAAGCTCAGATGAACACGTGGTTACAGAGCACACATGACAGACTCACTCAGGCAGGACTGCACCTGTGAAGGGAAAGGATCATGTGATTTGACGTGTTTGATTGAGTTTTACATGTTCTGAAGAAAGTGTGAGTGGTGCGAAGGGCGATCTGAGTGTTTGCCAGTGCGTATCAAGACAGTTTCTAGGGTGTAGTAGTGTGGGGTTGCCAATGCGCTTATATGTGTTTGCTAATGTGTTCTGGGCAGTTGTCCAATCCCTGTGTTAATAATGGACATGTATATGACTACATTATTATTTAATATACAGTCAAACCAAAGATTATTCAGACAGAACTTGTTTGAGCTTCGGTTTATCATATTTGTTGTGCTTGTTGTGTGTTGGTCAATGTTTATACGTGAATAAAGGCCTAAATTAAATCTGCTCATTATATGAAGTGAACTTGGATTAAACACCTTGATTAATATGGATATGGATTACTTTTATGATGTTTTTTGAACTTTTTGAAGCTAGTGCTAGGCCCAATGAATCAATAAAAGAACACCATTCTGGATCAGATAAGCATGCTAATAAACATAAAGCTGACTGTGACGACAAAGCACAAACACATCTCCGTGTAGTGCTCCTGTGGAAGGTTATAAATAGAAAAGTCATTATCAGAATGACACATGCCACATGCGGCCGGATGTATGTGAGACGTGAGATGTGTCCCATGCTGTGTGAGTGATGTCAGGGCCAGAGACCAGCGTGGCAGGGACCCGTGGAGGAGGAGGCGCTGATCAAAGTGCTGTGGTTTGACACTGAGGTGGGGAACTATTGTTGATGTCACAGCCAGGCTTAAACAGCAGCTGGTCGTGATGGGGTGAAGGGTTTAAAGGGATAGTTCACCCAAAAATGAAAATTAGCCCACGATTTACTCACCCTCAAGTCATCCTAGGTGTATATGACATTCGCTGTAAGTCGACTTGTACAGGCCGTCTGCTAGTTATGTTAGTCGATAAAGTTTTAAATATGGGTATTTTTCTTACACAAACACATCGCTTCACTTCAGAAGGCCTTTATTAACCCCCAGAGCCGTGCAGAGCATTTCAATCATGGATGAATGCACTTTTATGAAGGATAGATGCACTTTTATGATGGATAGACGCACTTTTATGATAGATAGATGCACTTTTATGATGGATAGATGCACTTTTCTGATGGATAGATGCCCTTTTATGATGGATAGATGCACTTTTATGATGGATAGATGCACTTTTATGATGGATAGATGCACTTTTCTGATGGATAGATGCACTTTTATGATGGATAGATGCACTTTAATGATGGATAGATGCACTTTTATTATGGATAGATGCACTTTTCTGATGGATAGATGCACTTTTCTGATGGACAGATGCACTTTTATGATGGATAGATGCACTTTTATGATGGATAGATGCACTTTAATGATGGATAGATGCACTTTTATGATGGATAGATGCACTTTTATGGTGGATAGATGCACTTTTATGATGGATAGATGCACTTTAATGATGGATAGATGCACTTTTATGATGGATAGATGCACTTTTATCATGGATAGATGCACACTTATGATGGATAGATGCACTTTTATCATGGATAGATGCACTTTTATGATGGATAGATGCACTTTTCTGATGGATAGATGCACTTTTATGATGGATAGATGCACTTTTATGATGGATAGATGCACTTTTCTGATGGATAGATGCACTTTTATGATGGATAGATGCACTTTTATGATGTATGGATGCACTTTTATTATGGATAGATGCACTTTTATGATGGATAGATCCACTTTTATGATGGATACATGCACTTTTATGATGGATAGATGCACTTTTATTATGGATAGATGCACTTTTATGATGGACAGATGCACTTTTATGATGGATAGATCCACTTTTATGATGGATAGATGCACTTTTCTGATGGATAGATGCACTTTTATTATGGATAGATGCACTTTTATTATGGATAGATGCACTTTTATGATGGACAGATGCACTTTTATGATGGATAGATGCACTTTTATTATGGATAGATGCACTTTTATGATGGATAGATCCACTTTTATGATGGATACATGCACTTTTATGATGGATAGATGCACTTTTATTATGGATAGATGCACTTTTATGATGGACAGATGCACTTTTATGATGGATAGATGCACTTTTATTATGGATAGATGCAGTTTTATCATGGATAGATGCACTGATGCACTTTTATGATGGATAGATGCAATTTTATGATGGATAGATACACTTTTATGATGGATGCACTTTAATTATGGATGGATGCACTTTTATGGACTTAAAAAAAATAAACATCCATTCACTGCCATTATAAAGCTTGGAAGAACTCTGATTGTAGAAGAATGTCATATACACCTAGGATGACTTGAGGGAGAGTAAATCATGGGCTAATTTTCATTTTTGGGTGAACTATCCCTTTAAGCAGGGGGTTGAAACCGGACCAGTGTCATTTGTGTGCAGGAACACAACTGCACCAAGGTGAGTCTCAATGTGGCGGAGTAGCTTTGATCACACACACACACACACACACACACACACACACACACACACACACACACACACACACACACACACACACACACACACACACACACACACACACACACACACACACACACACACACACACACACACACACACACACGTATCCGGAAGGACGGACACAGTCATATCTGTGGAGTCACCTTCATTTATATATATATATACATATATGTGTGTGTGTGTGTGTGTATGTGTGTGTGTGTGTGGAGCACATGCTACTGCCAATCAGAGAAAAGAAGGAGGAAAACTGGAAACAACACACAGTTTCTACAGCAAGACTTCCTAGGCAACATTTTAAGGCATCATAGACGTGCTCTGAATGTGAAAGCTTTCCAAATAGTAGGTAGCACAATTAACTAAGGTCACATGTATTCTTGATACAGAAATTCCAGAATGCATTGTGGCAATAACAAAGTGTGTTGAATTTAAAGTCCCCCTGTAGTCAATCATTTTATCCCTTAAAACTCAACAAAATTACATATTTAAACGTTTTTTTTCCCTTCTTATTGCTATAAAATTTCTTGAATGTAACTCGACACCCTTTCCTCATTTAGTGTCCGTGGTTCTATGAATACGCAAATGAGCCCCGCCTCCACTCACTCACTCAGCTCAGAGATCCACTGGTTGATGATCACACGTTGATCTGATTGGTTACAAGGTGGTTTGTGACGTCAGAAACACCAGCGACTTATGAATTTGCACATGGTTTGTCTTAAAGCATATTAAAAACACCACATAGACACATAAACAACATTAAAACCTGTATTTTCACCACAGGGGGACTTTAAGACTTTCTAAGACCTCTAAGAAGGGCTTCTTCCTTTGACAGAGTAGCCCAGAGAAAAGCCACAAGAGTTTATGGTAAATTAAACACTTATTTACACTAGTTATTACATCAACAATAATCAGAAATTATGCAGAATGTGGGACTTTTAATTATAAACAAACCTGAAATACACTGGGACTCTTATTTTGAAATGTCTATACTTTACTACTGCCAGCTGCAATCTTACAACCATCTACAACATGTTCCAATATAAACACCATAAAGAACACTCATGTTTATTTTATGGTTATAATTCATGAAAAGCAGATGATAAGCAATCGCTTGGCATAAATGTGCGGTATTCATAGATTGACTGTGAACTAGGGCACAAACTGTGACACAAACTGCCTTCAAAGTTTACCACAACTCTCCCATAATTCTGTGTCATGGTAATAGCGACAGCTCTGATTGGTGGATCTCTCTTTAGGATTATGGGTAGTGTAGAAGGCGAGAGCGGGGCACAAGATAACACTTTTAGACTTTCTCAGTTTGTGTAAACCTATACTTAGGTTTCAGAGTATGTATCTTTTTCCCTCATTAATTTCACACACGTCTAGTACAATTATGTGGTTTTGTTGCATTAAAACAGTGTATTATTTTTTCTTGATTTACCCCGAAAGAATGGAAGTGAACTGTGACAACATGCCCCATACATTGTAACATGACCATATGACAGCTTAAAATGTTATCTGGTCTAATAAAAAAAAATAAGATAAACTAAAAAAATGTGTCAATAAATAATAATAATAAGTTTATTTTATATAGCGCCATGATTGTAATAAAATACAATCATTCACCTTTTCATGTAACATAATGGCATTTTTAATAAATGTAAATGTAAATTTTAATGAATGTTTTGTTGAGTTTGGCAAAACACAGCTATACAACATAGTTCAAAACATAATAATAATTAATCATTTCTGAACATGGACTCTCAGTCTTTATTCGCCCTTTTCTCATGGTTTCTCAATAGAATTTATGAAAGTATAGAATAGAATATCAATAGTTCTAATAGGGGCTCATTGTAACGCAGTGTGACAACATGCCCGGCAAGTGAGATCCGCATTAAAGAACTATCTCAACTACTAAATAATAGATTGGAGATTAAAATAATATCAGATTTGTCTCATTTTAAATAAACACACACAAAAAAACGGATGAAATATTAACTTAAGTAAGAAATTTACTTTTACTACATGTTCAGTGATATCTTCCAAAGATTTCTAATTTTTGGCACAATGTTTTCTCTATATAGTGTTGATATGGCGACACTAATACACCAAGTTAGTAAATACACTAAGTTTCGTCATGCTGGCATGTGTGGAAAGTTTTAAACCGTGTGTGTTACAACTAACACCGCGTTACACAGCAAAATCCCCAGTGTTAAATTAACACCTAGAGTGAATTATATAAACTCTGAGCGTTAAATGAAAAATGAAGCAGTGTTAAAGTTAATGAGATAATTAAGTGAATAATTGAGTGATGATTGAGCATTATTGAAGACACCCAGGTCATCATTATGGTGATTAGTGTTTGTTTCAGTTGGGCTCTTGACCCTTAATCATTTGTTTGGCTGCTGAGTTATAAATATATATATATTAAAGTTGAATTTAAACTGTCTTGTTGTGGAGAAGTCAGCAACAAGTCTTGCTGGATATGCTTTGGGATGTTTCCAGTTTCCAGGAAAGTGTTCTGTGCACTGGTGTGAGCTGGGCAAATATAGAGGACAGCATGAAAAAGCAGTAACACACACTCGATTAAAGACAGAAGGAACGCTTTCACAGACAGTCTTTCTGAAGCTTTCGGGTGGAGAAAGTGGGACTTTAGGAGACTTGCCAAACAAACACGTGTTTAATCTTAAGCAATATGAGCAACAGAGACATCTGATAGCAGACAGCGCAATCAGAACAACTGTTTTGGGATTATTGCATTCAAACGCGCCACACTTTGATGTTTCTTTCTGCTCTTTTTTGTCTCAAGCCCTTCAGCTTTCATAATCCGCCTTTGAAGTGAGATACTTGGCAACAGTGTCAGTGTGTGACACGCTTATTCTGACTGTCCAAACACACACACACACACACACACAGGCTGTCCTGTCTCTCTGTCTTAACAGTAATGCTACACATGTGTCTGGACTTCCATCAACTAGCCAGTCATTAATTAGACTCTCATTAACACTGAAGCTTTCCCGCGCTCAAACACACATAGTAACCGGACTACAATACCATTATGACTCCATTATGCGCCTGATATCAGCTGAACAATGTGTGTAAAATTCATAGTGCAACTGAAACACACTCATAATGAGAGAGCCGGTTCAAAAGTGACTCTTCTTCCTGGTTTTACATGGTCATAAACAGGAGTTTTGAATATAACATGAAGTTAGTAAGTGACTCTGTTGCACTTATCTTACATTTTCCACGAAAAAGTCTTGCAGATGCGTTTCTAAAACGGTATGTATTTTAGCACTTGCTCTAAAGACAGCATTACTTATTTGTTCATACAAACTGAGGGATGAATCAAAATGATCAAGGTGATTTTTACACTATAATCGACACTATGAGGTCATTGATGATGCGATGAAGTGGGAGGAGCCACAGATTTCTGCTTTCAGTTTGTGTAGCGGATTATTGAGATCTAAATTAAATTTACTTAATTTTTCTTTGGCAAGTTTTTGCACGCATATTTTTAAAGTAAATTTCACATATGGAATTAGGGAAACTCTACTTAACTAAGTTAAGTTAAAGTAACAAAGAAACTAAGTCATTTGAACTTGTCTAGTAAAAGGTTGAGTATTATCTATTTAGTTGAAGTTTCCTTTGCAATACATTTCACTCACACTATATAACAGTGGATTAAACCACACTTTTAAAGTATAAGTTTTACTTAGAAACATATAATGAATACAATATGAACATATCTGAACTTACACGCATCACGTGAACGCAGAGACCTCAATACTTGGTACTCAATGATGGTAACATTTGATGGATCGTTTTTGTGTTTGAATGTGTCATTTTAAATAGAAAATAAATTCCAAATGGAAAGTTACTAATCCTAACAACAGAAGCAAATGGTGTAAACACAGCTGGAAACCAGTGAAAAATCAACCTTAGTAATTATTCAAGGCCCAGTGCATGATGGGAACACCAGTATCAGAAAAGATGAGAAATTTTATAACGTTGATATTTACGCTTTCATTTCTACACGCTTGAATTGAGTACTGATATAGAATTTACTTGTTTTTTTTTATTCTTGCCTGAACTAACTTTTTCATGTAAATTACATTGGTTTTTTTTCTGTAGTATTTAAATCATGTTTATCAGTGTAGATGTTGAGATGTGGACTAAATGATTGGAGAAGTCCTGCATACGTCATTTAAACGACTCATTATCCTTTAAAAAACAGGTGCTAAGAGATATAGTGCTGACGCCGTGTTTTTAAACGTTCGTATTTCAGTAAAGTGCTGAGAGTGTCTTCACACACACTGACATTGCACATGTATAACGATCGCAGACGCGTTTCCACACTTCCCACCATTTTTATCCTGTCAGACGCTTCTGATATAACGTATTCATATTGATAAAACTTAAGCTTTTTATCATAAACTAAAGAGTATGGTCTAGAGATGAAGTATGAAACTAAATCCAGTGTAAGCGGAGGGAAAGAGATCAATGCTATTTACAGTTTAACTCGCTAGAACAAAAGTAGAAGTGGGTTAACTTCTACGGCGGCCATCTTGCTCTCGGGCAGCTATCTTCACTAATCACTACAGCTCAAAAAATACAAATCTCAAAAACGACCTCACATTTAACATTTTTTAAATCAGCATGACGTGAATTGCGTCATACACTTTGTTTCGTACTCTCAACAAAGCCTATTTCTATTTGTGTAGGCTAAAACCCTGGAACGAGTTAGCATTTTAGCACTTTATGGAGTCGATGGGATTTTTTTTATGGATTTTTGCTTAAAATAAGGTCTGTGGTGAACACAAACTCAAGATATTTTACACTATAAAATACATCAGTACGACTACCTTGTGATTTTTTAAAGATTTTCCTTGTCTTGACTTGGCTCTATTTGAAAGGGGGGACTTACATCCAATTTCTCCCATTCATGACAATATTAGTAGCTATAGTACTGCACTTACGTCTAAAGAAAACAAGTATTATGAAGTAATTACCAATTTACTATTTATCTATTTGAGCTGCCCGATTCTGGTTAACTTGAGAATCAAACTGAGATCCCGATTCTCCAATGATTCTAAACAGACAACACAATAACATGTACTTTTGACAAAATGTTAATTGCTGTTTAAAATGTTTAACTAAACGGTATGAATTATTAAAAAAAATGGGTTGAGTGAATGATTCAATGACTCACTCATAAAGACGTCACTTGTTTCATTACCGGATGAACCAGCGTTTTTTGAACGAATCTCTTGAATGAATGAATGAATGAATGATTCGAAGACAAATGCATTTTTCACAGTCACTTGTCGCCACCTACTGGTGTAACGATGTAATCAGTCGTTATTTGAAGCGCCGAGTTCCTTTCAAAAGGTGATTTGCTTTATTTTGAACACTACTGTAGACATCAGTGTTTGTATCTAAACGGTAAACTTGTATCCCAGTTCTTCTGTGATAATTTGAAATGACTGTAACACAGAAATAACGATACTTTGTGGTTGAAAAGAGTGTTTGTGAAGCTGTTTCATACTTATACTGCACATGATACCGGATCAGCGGCAGCGCCAACACACATTTCAGTGAAAAAAATATCTATATATATACACACTATTGTTTTTAAAATGCACTATGTATTGAATTCTGAACACAGCTTATATTACAGCATGTGCTTATAATGTCTAGTACAGGAAAGCCTGACCCTGAGTGACAATACTGAGCAGTTCAAAGCTTCGAAACCCTCGTAAAAACACCACACACTCCAATCGGCCACGATCCCAAACCCTCTTTGTGAGCTCCACAAAGGACAGCAAAGTCATGTCTACTCAATAAAAGCCCGGGCCAGACTCCGCCACCTCTGTCATGCAAAAAGCCATGTTGGAGGCCTTTTGTGCGCAGTTGTTTCAGTTGTTACACACACAAAGAGCTGAAAACACTCAGTCAGCCATGATGGATTGGTCAAAACACCGGAACAACAAATCATTTGGATGAATCTAAAGAAGCCTCTTTGTTAAGGGTGTCACACTTTCAGCTCGGTTTCATCTGCATCTTCACAAATCACACAAACGGCCCATTTCAATATCAGAACGACAAACCTCACAGACATGCTATATCTTATCGCTGTAATAATGAAGATTCACTTTCAATAAATGTGTCTGAGGGGTACAGTATGCTTATGTGGTGGATCTTTTAAAAGATGAACAGAAATCCTGTCCCGCATGAACCCCTATCAGACATAAGGTGTGTGTGTGTGTGTGTGTGTGCTGACCTTGCTGGCCTGGCCGGCGTCTCTGTTGAGCTGTGTCCTCTCCTGGTCCCAGCGGCTCTGCTCCTCCTGTATTTGTGTCTCGAGGCTCTGCTGGATCTGTCGGCTGTCTTCCTTCAGGTTGTGTAGAGACGTCTGCAGCTCAGCAATCACCTGTGTGAACACACACACACACACACTCGTTCATCTGAGATCAGTAAAGCTCCTCGGGGTCTGAGTTAATTACTCAGATAATGGATTCTGCTTAGTTTAATGCTTGACCAGCCGGAGGTAAAGTATTCAGCAATGTCTTTGAGGTTTTCACTAGATTATTACATTTTTTAAGCGGAGGCCAAGATCTCAATTCAGTTGCTGGTGTTACATAATCAGTGGTCTCTAAGGTGTAAAGAGTTCCTGAGAACCATGTGTGAGTAAAAGTACAGATACCGTACAGCTAAAATGACACAAGTCACCAATTCCACTACGACTTGAGCTAAAGTCTCAGAGAATCTGATTTTACGAGTACTTAAGTGTTTTACTCGTACTGAATGTAGGCGCTAGTCCTCGACAGCTGAGAGACATGCCAGTGAAAATAAGAAACAAAAGTTGTAAGATGAGAAATCATGTTCATTTTTCATTGCAATAAATAAAGGTCGACGACACAGCCTGTTACACGTCTACAAACTCTCAAGTCTCAGTTAAGCTCAAGAGCACAAAAAGCCCATAAGTAAACATCAAAACGGTCACATCAATATAGCGGATAAATAAATTAATGTTAAGCAAAATTAAACAGTCATAGTCTACTTGCAGTGGATGTGCCGGATTCGGACACGTTTGGGTGAGTAAAGGCAAAACACACAAGATGTAATACCTGTAATGCCCTTAGATGGCGATATCGCTTCTTTATAGCAGCAATAAACCACTGCAGAAAAAGTCAGGTGACATGCGAAATGTAATGTGTAATTGCACTAAAAGTATTGGAGTAAAAAGTACATTTACTTATTCAAAAATGTAGTCAAGTAGAGTTGATACTTAAGTTGAGTAGCCAAAAAGATACTTAAGTACGGTAACTAATTACATTTACACCACTGTATTCGGGATAAGATTATAGGGGAATAGATGTGAGCAGAACTGACCTGCCGTACAAACAACTAGCATCTCAACAGCCTTGAATTACTGTAATACCATAAATGATGAGCTTTACACAGTTATTGAACTGATTTGATCTGAACAATGACAGCAGAACTGAACTCTGTTTGCTTCTTTGAATCATTATTTTCCTGTTTTCTCTGTAAAGCTGCTTTGAAACACTCTGTATTGTATAAAGCGCTATAGAAATAAAGCTGACTCGACTCATTTACATGAAATATGTAAACTATGTAATTTATTTGTAAATTACTGGAAACTTAAGTAACTTTTTGGACCAGAAAACATCACTAAGAAAGGACTTTTAAAGAATTGTTTCTGACTTTTTGGGTTGCGCAAAAAACATAATTGTACGCTACCTATTGACACACTACCGAAAAACGTTGAATCGCCAACTTTTAGTAAATCGGCGAGCAAACAAAACAGCACTGATTATGTCTAATGAATGACCAGCAGGGATTGAGGTCATGTTAATGCCTTAATCTGTTTGTTTTTGTGCAATATTTAGCAAATCTCGGCTGCTTGATTTTTGTATTTCATTGGAAAATGTAACTAGGGCGATATTTACAAGCTATATAGCAAATATTAAGTGCTAAATGCCTAAATCTAAACTGTGTTATCGCCCAGCTCTATCATCTGCTAATTGTAACTATAAGGCATTGCAGTTTTCCAATTCCAATTTATTTATAAAGCACATAATAATACACCAATGTTGACCATAGTGCTAAACAAAAAATAAAACATTCAATTATAACAATAAAGATATGCAATAAATACACAATATGCTAAATATCTACTCTCATATTGTTCGATCCACAGACTCTTAAATACACCAAAAACATCTTCAAACTCTTACAAACCGATAGCTATGATAACAGTACCTCGAAGAAAAAAGAGAAAAGAGCTGATTTAAAACGATGTGTATTGCGAAAGGCATTATATCAATTATAAAAAAGTGTTAAGCGCTTGATTGCAGCCCATTACTGTAATTTCTTTGCATGTTTATTTGCATTCTCTCAGCGTATGCAATGTTTATGATTCGATGTCAAGAGCAGAGAAAAAAAAAAAGTCAACTATGAAATCTCATGCAATGCGTTATTGGCTTTTAATACCGAACAGATTTGGATGGTTATCGTCTTGTAAACACACTTAATGGCTGTTGAAATCTGTCTCAGGCCTCGCCTCTAGCCTTCCCAGAGTCCTCTCAGAATCAGGGACTTTAGGGCCCAAAATGAGTTAAAATCCCACATGACCAGCCTTCACAGCATTTAATGAAGCTCCAGCGAGACGCAAATGTCCACATTCAGATTCTGCTTCAACTGCAGCCAAGAGAGCGGCGGCGAAGCTCAGGGCGAGACAGATAATTGTTTATTGTGCACAAATGTTCGGAGGAGCGCTTTTACTGGAATCCGTGGATGTGTAGGAGTTGGGAGTGATCTCTTGGAGCGGACACAGAGGGAGAGATTAGGCTTATTTAGTCAGTGGGCGAACCACATGAAAGCACCAAACGCCCCGTTATTATGGTAACATAAGTTCTCATGGTAATAATTACTTGGCTATACATATTCGTTTGCCTGAAGGGACACACTCATCCCTCGATTGTTATTCCTCGCTCTTGATATTTGGCCGTTAATGGCTTCAGCACGTCGTCCTTCGTTTTAAAGCCTCTCTTTAGACTGGTGCGCATGTTATACTGTTCATAAACTGACATCTTCTTTCTGATGGATGACTGAATTATTAAACAAAACAATATATATGAGACCAAAACTGAAAGCATCATTTTCGATACATTGATCCATCGTTTCTGATGATTCCCCCAATGTCTTATTATAATAAGACATTGGGGGAATCATCAGAAACGATGGATCAATGTATCGAAAATGATGGACCATTTAGGCCACCAAGTAGAGGTGCGCCAAAATCTGAGTTCACTTTATTTTATTTCATTAGTTCATCTTTGTTGTTAAAAATAAGAATTAAGATGCAAATGACAAATAGGTACAATTTAAGCTATTTAACAGCAGCATTCAAGTAAGAAGTTGAAAACACAAATGTAAAAAAACACTACACAGACTTCACTTCATGAATTAAATATACATTGATTCTTATTCAAGTAATGTTCATTTAACATTAATGACACAGGTTTATTAGGCTGCTGTCACTTTAAGACCAAATGCACAGATCTAATACACAGACATGGGTAACACTTTACTTGAAGGGGTGTGCATAAGACTGACATGACACCTTCATAATCATGATATGACACTTGTTATGAATATGAAGGAGGTTTTATGCATGTTTATGACAACTGTCATTAAGTGTCATTCCCTCAATTATGACATTTTTAATGCAAATATGACATTGTTTGAGATGTCTTTGTTATGACACCTTGATATTACTAAGACAACACAACCTGTCATAAATATGTCATAAACATGACATAGCAGATTAATTATCAAACTTAAGAAAGCACTTAGCTTTATGGGTTAAAATTACATTAAACTGTCAGTCGGTTGGTTTTGACATTGGCTGTCATGAGGCCATTACATGTGACATGATTATGAAGGCGTCATGTCAGTCTTATGCACACCCCTTCAAGTGAAGTGTTACCGGGATTTTATGCATGTTTATGACAACTGTCATTAAGTGTCATTCACTCAATTATGACATTTTAAGGACGAATTCAATGTGTACCACTGTAGTTGAGGTCAAGAAAAATATTCATGACACAGTTATAATGCCTCATGACAGCCAATGTCAAAACCAGCCACCTGACAGTTTAATGTAATGCTAACCCATAAAGCTAAGTGCTTTCTTAAGTTTGATAATTAATCTGCTATGTCATGTTTATGACATATTTATGACAGGTTGTGTTGTCTTGGTAATGTCAAGTTGTCATGACAAAGACACTGACAGGTTATGATGAATTGGTTTATGTCAAGGTGTCATAACAAAGATATCTCAAACAATGTCATATTTCCATTAAAAATGTCATAATTGAGCGAATGACACTTAATGACAGTTGTCATAAACATGCATAAACCCTCCTTCATATTCATGTGTCGTGTCATGATTATGAAGGTGTCATGTCAGTCTTATGCACACCCCTTCAAGTAAAGTGTTACCGAACTCTTTACGTTCACCGACTCTGTTAATGTAAACCTTGTATGTATTTGACAGTTTAAGTGCGACAAGACGCGAAAGAGAATTTAGTAATCACGTGGCGTTACAGTATGTGCACTGTAGTATGATACTACAATCTTTCTTTAAAAGCAGATTGCGGAAACATTTTAATGGTTAACAATCTAAATTGTGATATCTCACACCCTCATCAACGCTTACAAAACCTGAATCATAGCAAACACTGATGTTCTGCTATCAAACATAGCAAACTTCACATCAGAACTCACCGTCATCAAAAAAATAAGAAATTAAATAGAACAAGATTTTGTACTTTTACTTACATTTTTATTTAATTTTTTACACTTACAAAAAGTGTTTTAATTGCTTTTGCAAAACTTAAAAAAAAAATGATATGCAGAATATCATTATAAATGCTATATTCTGTCAGGGTTTTGCTATTTGTTTGATAAAGTGTTCTGTTAACATGTTACAATGTGGTGATGTGCGTTTATGATGTTATGATATTCTGGGTCACGGTTCTTCAGTGTAAATCCACATAATCCTTCTCTCTGATTTATTGCCCACTTGGCAAAAATGGCCTGATCACTATGAAAGAAAAGAACCCATCTCTGATTCAAAGGGACCAGAAATGAGGAAAAACACACGTGACGATTCATTAAAATAAAATCAACAAGATGATCATTTCATCCTGGACAAACTGGAGCAGATTTCGGGAGGACATGTCACTTGATCAGATTACTTTAGTAATCAAACAGTAAAATTCAAACAGTTCAAACAGTAAAATGAACCTGTAACTACTAATGTTTTCATTTAATATGCAACAATATTATCGATCTGCTGCATTTACAGCATATAAATGAACTAAATTAATAACTTTTTTACAGCAGAAATGAACCATCACTGAAGCTGGACTATGACGCTATTTTCTTCTGGAAACAAACTCTGTTGCATTATGTTCCTGTTATCTCTGTAAAGCAAACACTCTGTAGTGTGAAGAGCGCTGTATAAATAAAGCTGACTTGACTGAAGAAGTGAAATGTGGATCTCAGAGCTGTACTGATCTGATATGCGCATGTATAATAATGCTCCGGCACACGTGTCCATACGCTAGTGGTGATGAAAGGAGATGTACTGTAGAAAGCAGAGCTCAGTTTGGACAACACCTTGTGTTCCTCATCATTAGCTGAGCGCTTCAAACACCAGCGAGATTAAAGGTCAGTGAAGAAGAGCTGGATGTAGCGAATGCTAATTAAAGTCGCTAGCATGTATGGATTTAATTGCCGCATTTCACAAGCGATTCCAGAGCGTTGGGCACATCTGAGAGATGCCTGTCGATGCCATGGGTTAGTGTGTGTGTGCAGAAGTTCAAAGGACACTTGTCTATACAACCTTGCAATGCATTGTGGGACGCTACTGCAACTGGATTCTTGCAAGGCCAAATAGTCGCAAGGGAATAGTGCGGAAAATCTGTCATTATTTTATTCCAAAACATGCTATTCTTTTTACCGTGGAAAACAAAAGGAGAAATTTGCTGTTCTTTTATATTGAATATTGTGATTCAAAAAGGGCATTTTCATGACTATAAAACTAACTACAATAGAATAAAAATGGCCACAAATAAAATTTAGTTTTAGATACATGTTATATTATTAAAAAACTGGAAACCACCCTCACCACCTGCATTAAACATAAAATGCCATTAGATTTAAATTATAATAAATGCAACACTGTTAAACAATTTAAAATGATGTCTGCTAATGTAAACCAGATAATAAAACTAAATAAATCCAATACAATAAGAAACCTGTCTCTGTTTCTGTCCATTTGGGCAAACGATTCTACAGAGGCTTGTTTCCGCCACAGAATTAAACATTTTAAAGGGGTCATATAATGGTACATGCACTTTTACAAGTTGATTGTACTGAAATGTGTGTTGGCAGTGTCTGTACACAACCATCATATAATGATAAAAATCCATCCAGTGGTTTTGTTTTAATCTCCTTATATGTTTTCCCCTGCCTCAAATCAAGCCGTTCGAGCCTGTGACGTCACACGCTCGGAAGCCCCTCCCACGATTGTTGAATGACAGCCGGGTTTCAACACAGACCCGCCCTCGCTCGTGAGAGCTGTCAATCATAGTCTGCGCGGACCGGCGCGGTCATTGTTGATATGCTGGAGCACTGTCTATGAGCAGAATGGCGTCTAAGCGATTGTGGTGTTCTGTTCTTGGGTGTAATAACGAACACAGTCATTTTAATGTTCCTAAATCCGAACCGCTGAAGACGCAGTGGCTGAGTTAGTTTTCGAAGGGAATATTCCCCACGAGCAGCGTCAATGCTCTCATGTTTGCGTGAATCATTTCTCACCAGACTGCTTTATAAACGAGGATCAGTATAAAGCTGGATTTGCTAAGAAGCTGCTCATGAAAAAAGGATCGGTACCAGATATTCGTGTTCCTGCTGAACCTCTAGAACAACTGAAGTGAGTGTAACGTTTTATTAACCTTTATATTAATATTTATATCTTTGCAAATCGCTAGCTGCACGCTTCACAATGAATGCGTCTAAGGTTTACACTTAGGGTACATTACGGCATGTTTTCCTGTACGACATTCTCAATATAATTCATAATCCCATGTCTATAATGAACATTAACAACGCGTTATGGTTATTGTGTTACAAACGGTGTACACAGAACAGAGAGGCGGGGTGAGCAAAGCTCATGATCATTTAAAGGCATATGCACTGAATAGGCGTGCTGAAAACAGAGCTGTTTTTGACCAGGTAAAATAAGTGTTTTCTTACAATACTAATGAGAATTTTTAATTAAAGTATATTACAAACTTTTAATTTAGACCCTAAAGAATCATATTAGCTTGTACAAAAATGGCATTATATGAACCCTGACTTTATATCACGCAATTGCGACTTTATATCACGCAATTCTGACTTTATAACACAATTGAGTGTTATAAAGTCAGAATTGCAAGATATAAACATGCAATTCTGAGAAAAAAAGTCTGAATTGTGAGTTTATTTCTCGCAATTGCAATATTGATATATTATATATATATATATATTGCAATATTGCAATATTATTACTTTATATTGAGATGTACGAAAAAAAGTCTGAATTGTGAGATAAAAAGTGGCGATTACCTCTTTTATTTTTTATTCTGTGGCGGAAACGAGCGTCCATACGATTCCTAACAAGAGAGCGAACAAGAGGAAGAAGTTGTTTGGTGCGGAGGAGGCGCATGTAATGTGTATTAAACGCAGACGTGTTCCCACCAAACGCGAGTGGGAAACAAGAGAGAGCAAAAACAATGTTTATTTTGTGCCTCAGAAAAAAGGAATTAATCATCAGTGGTCCTCTCAGAGGTTATGTAGAAACGGGGAAAAGCGCCTGTGAACTCTTTTTCTCACACACTCAAAGTGTGTTCTTTTGATGTGGAAGCATTGTGTAATTTAATAGGCCTGTGTTTTCACACAACATCTGCTCGTCACCCTGACATTCAGCGCTCTGTGTTGTGGAGAAGAGAGAGGAGAGCGAGTGTTTGAGCTGGGACTGAGGTAATGAGAGGCTCACACTGAACGTGTACAACATCTACAGTGTGTGAGGAGTTCAGCTCGCCAGAAGAATGAAGCGTATTCTTCTGAACCTGAAGCCAGTGTAATGGTGTAGAGTCTGAGCAGATTAAATCTAATGTTTAACACATGGCCTCAGTAACACACACGAGAGGAGAGAGATAAGCGCTCGGACACACACACACACACACACACACACTGGGCCAGGAACGGAGGGGGCTGAAGAGTGTGTCCAACACCTCAGGTGATTTATGAAGACTTATGAAGAAACTTTCACACTCCGGTTTAACAAGACACTCATAACTGTAACTGGACCGTAGATCACTACAGACAATAATTCGTTTCGATACAAGTTTTGATAAAGTAATTTATCAAGTCATAAAGTTATTAAAAAAGTAGCTGGGTCATTTTTAATTAAATAGAAAACAAATTATATATATATTTTACTTTTTATAAAAAACATAAAAAGGCCATGATTTGACTCTTTCTGATGTTTTATTGGGTATTACTCGCCTGTCTCGGTATAATAAAATTGTGAAATGACAGTTAAAAATGTTTAAGTACACACAATTAATAGTAAATAGTATAAAACTCTCTTGATATTTTAATAACAATTATAAACATATAAAATAAAGCATATTTCGTTATCTATTGGAGCTCGGAAGGGTTCAATTTAAGCAGATGCTTTTCCACATCATCAGCAGATCTCACTTTCCTCAGTACATTAATATTCTCAACCATATCCTTCTCAACATCTTCAAAATCAATATTTAGATCAGCTTCTAATCGATTAATCTGATCATTTTCTGATCAGTCGATTAAAGGTTTGGTTAACCTACCGCAACTTCTGCCATTATTCTTTCAATGTTTTATTCAAACATTTTCTAATAAAATACAAAAAAATAAATAAATACCATCCATCCATCCATAGATCCATCCACCAATCCATCCATCCATCCATCCATCCATCCATCCATCCATCCATCAATCCACCAATCCATCCATCCATCCACCAATCCATCCATCCATCCACCAATCCCCTTTTCCATCCATCCAACAATCCACTAATCCATCCATCCAACCATCCATCCATCCAACAATCCCCTCCTCCATCCATCCAACCATCCATCCATCCAACAATCCCCTCCTCCATCCATCCAACAATCCACTAACCATCCATCCATGCATCCATCCACCAATCCATCCATTCATCCACCAATCCATCCAACCATCCAACCATCCATCCATGCATCCATCCACCAATCCATCCATTCATCCACCAATCCATCCATCCGTAGATCCATCCACCAATCCATCCATCCATCCATTCACCCACCCATCCACCAATCCATCCATCCATAGATCCATCCACCGATCCATCCATCCACCAATCTATCCATCCACCGATCCATCCATCCACCAATCTATCCATCCACCAATCTATCCATCCATCCATCCATCCATCCATCCATCCATCCATCCAACCATCCATCCATGCATCCATCCAATCATCCACCGATCCATCCACCAATCCATCTATCCATCCACCGATCCATCCATCCACCGATCCATCCATCCACCAATCTATCCATCCATCCATCCATCCATCCAACCATCCATCCATGCATCCATCCAATCATCCACCGATCCATCCACCAATCCATCCATTCATCCACCAATCCATCCATCCATCCATCCAACATCCATCCATGCATCCATCCACCAATCCATCCATTCATCTACCAATCCATCCATCCATCCATCCATCCATCCATCCACCAATCCATCCATCCACCAATCTACCCATCCATTCATCCACCCATCCACCCATCAACTCATCCATCCATCCACGAATCCCCTCTTCCATCCATCCAACAATCCACTCATCCATCCAACCATCCATCCATGCATCCATCCAATCATCCACCAATCCATCCATTCATCCACCAATCCATCCATCCAACCATCCATCCACTCACCCACCCACCCATCCACCAATCCACCCATCCATCCACCAATCCATCCATCCATAGATCCAACTATCCATCCATCCATCCATAGATCCAACCACCAATCCATCCATCCATCCATCCATAGATCCATCCACCAATCCATCCATCCATCCACCCACCAATCTACCCATCCATCCACCAATCTACCCATCCATCCATCCACCAATCTACCCATCCATCCATCCATCAATCCATCCATCCACCAATCTACCCATCCATCCATCCATCCATCCATCCACCAATCCATCCATCCACCAATCTACCCATCCATCCACCAATCCATCCATCCATCCCCCCATCCATCCATATATCCAACCACCAATTCATCCATCATCCATTCATCCACCCACCAATCTACCCATCCATCCATCCATCCATAGATCCAACCACCAATTCATCCATCATCCATTCATCCACCCACCAATCTACCCATCCATCTATCCATCCACCAATCTACCCATCCATCCACCCACCAATCTACCCATCCATCCATCCATCCATCCACCAATCTACCCATCCATCCATCCACCAATCTACCCATCCATCCATCCACCAATCTACCCATCCATCCATCCACCAATCTACCCATCCATCCATCCACCAATCTACCCATCCATCCATCCACCAATCTACCCATCCATCCATCCACCAATCTACCCATCCATCCATCCACCAATCTACCCATCCATCCATCCATCCACCCACCAATCCATCCATCCACTCATCCACCCACCAATCCATCCATCCATCCATTCATCCACCAATACACCCATCCATCCATCAGGAAATAATAACAGGACACACTTTTTCCTTTCTTTGCACTTGCCTCAGAACATTTGTATGCCGTGTTCAAACAATGGTGTGTTTACCTGTGCAGACTTGGCCAGCTTCTGATTATACTCCTTCTCGAGATGCTTCAGCTTGCCATTGCTCTGTAATGAAAGAGAACACAAGAGAGCAGTGTGTTAGAGACACATGACACCAGCGAGATGCTTTGCCGTGACCTCTGCGGCTGGCATTGCGTGTGTGTGTGTGTGTGTGTGTGGCTGGAGCTCTGGGCTCAGGGCCAGGCCTGACACCACAACAGCACACGGGCCTTTCATCAGAAGCCAACTTATCACCACTTAACAGGAAGAGAGAAAACAATCTCACAACGTTATCTGCAAAACAAGAATATGACATGAAAAAAAAACCCCAGTGTAAGCTTTTATGAGCAAGAACATGAAAAGAGACAAAGAGATAAATGAGTATACGAGGGTTATTTTTGTGAAAAGACAGATGCGCTTTTGTGGCTTGCTCACAGATCTGATATTAGTAAGAGATTGACAGAAACAAGGTAGAGTTTACTGCCGGTTGATGTTCTCATCATCATAAAGATGGGACTCTCAAACAGTTTGTCTCAGCCACGCAGGTCTAAGATAGCATGAGGCCTTATTATTTACTTATCTCAACGTGAAAAGCTGCGCTGTTCTTAATTTTGTATTTGCATCGGAATATCAACATTTGCAAGATCAATTTGACCTCATTTTGTCTCTGTAATATATGGATCTGTGACTGCATTAAGTTGAATATCAACGTTTTTTAGTTTCTATTTGTTAATGAAGTGAAAAAAGACCCTTGTCTAGTGTTGGGGAAAGTTACTTTTAAAAGTAATGCATTTCAATAGTGAGTTACTCCGTAAAAAAATAACTAAATGAGTTACTTTTTATGGAAAGTAATCCGTTATGGTACTATTGTACTTTTTCTCACCTGGGCTGGGCTTGTTTGATTTTTTAAATAACACACACCACTGATCATATAAATGACTGGATTGCTCATGACGTCATAACAAGTAAATCCATATTGGTATTCTATTGATTATTAGGAAATCATCTAAATATAATGAGAAAATATTACCTAACGAGTCAGTGTTTTTATATCTGAAGTCTCCCTGTACGTTCTTACAACGCAAACGTCCTAAACATTTAAATGGTTATTTGTTTAAAGTCAGGAATTTAAAAGTTACGTTCATCTTCCTTACAGTATTGAATATCAGATCAGTGGACAGACAAAACACCTCAGCGTTTATATTACAAATGTCACAATGATTCTTCTGAAATCTGAATATAGACGCTTTGTAAGGCAAGCGTATGCAAACTAAATCGGCATGTACATTTATTCCCTGTGGTTATGTAATTATGTTGTGTTATGGCTGATGTATAAATACGTTATGATGTAAAAGTAAATGCACGTTGTTCTTAAGGGGTGCATATTTCCCCTCATATTATCCCTAATCATATCTACTTGTAGAGCTATCATTAGCATTCTCATTCATCTCAACGGTAACTGCTCAAATGTGGGATCAACATGATCTTTCTTTAACCCAATCAACTGATCCATAAATGTCACGTGACCGATCACACTATTGAACCAAATGTCAAATGTCACGCTAAGAAAACTGTTGAAACATAGTAATGAAATATTTGTGGTTTATATGTGGCTCGCAAAAAATTATTTCACAACACACCTTCCAAACCAATCCAAGTCAAAAAGTCTTGCACCAAATGCTCTAGTGTGGAAAAAACATCAGACAACATTTGAAAAGTCGGTTGTTGAGGTTGATGCTACTGATTCAGCAGGCCGGAGACATCACCAAATGATCTACAGCTAAAACACACACACACACATCTACAGCAAACCTACAAGCAGATGCTCCCTCTCTGCTCCTGTCAGCCACTCGATGTGCCCTCGAGCCCTTCACACTGACGAGAGAAACAAAGCAACTCCAGCTTCTAGAAAAAGCATACGCTTCGGTTTTGCTGCTTGTGTTGCCATAGAGACCTTACATTACTTTGAAGGACTGGTTCACTTCAGAGTGAAATTTCCTGATAATTCCACGTCATCCAAGATGTTCATGTCTTTCTTTCTTCAGTCAAGAAGAAATTAAGGTTTTTGAGGAAAACATTCCAGGATTTTCTCCATATAGTGACTTCAATGGGGTCCAACGGGTCGAAGTCAAGTCAAGTCAGCTTTATTTATACAGCGCTTTTTACACTACAGAGTGTTTCAAAGCAGCTTTACAGAGATAACAGGAAAATAATGCAACAGAGTTTGTTTCCAGAAGAAAATAGAGTCACAGTCCAGCTTAAGTAAGTTCAGTGATGGTTCAGGAAGGTCTAAATGTGAGTTTCAGTGCAGCTTCAAAGTCTCGACACGATCCCAGCCGAGGAATAAGAGTCTGATCTAGACAAACCAGCGGACATTTTATAAAAAAACATGAACATTTTTATACTTTTTAACCACAAATGCTCGTCTTGCACTAGCTGTGATGAGCCACACATTACGTAATCAGGTTGAAAGGTCAAGCGGGACGTAGGCGGAAGAACTGACCGAGTGTTTACAAAGCCAACGTGCAAAGACTGAGTCAAATGCCATTTACAAAACAAATAAATAAATAAAAGGTACAACAACGATGTCGGGCGATTTTGAAGTTGAATGAGAAACTGTGATGGAGTTTTTCGCCTACCTTTTCGTGTGACCTTTCAACCTGAGTACGTAATGAGTGAAGTCGTGGACGTGCAAGACGAGCATTTGTGGTTAAAAAGTACATACATGTTTATTTATTTTTGTATAAAATGGCGGATGGTGTGTCTAGATCAGACTCTTATTCCTCGGATGGGATCGTGTCGAGACTTTGAAGCTGCACTGAAACTCACATTTGGACCTTCGACCCGTTGGACCCCATTGAAGTCACTATATGGAGAAACATCCTGGAACGCTTTCCTCAAAAACCTTCATTTCTGTTCGACTGAAGAAAGAAAGACAGGAACATCTTGGATGACGTGGGGGAGAGTAAATGATCAGGTCATTTTAAATCAGAAGTGAAATTCTGCTGATGGGTAATGGGGATGTTTGTGTAAAAGAACATCCTAAGACGTTTTGAATGGCAAATGTCTGCCTTTCCTCAAGCTTAAAGGAACTCACCTTCACCCTCACGTCATCCCAAACGTTTTTATGTCCATTATTTTCACAGTCCGCAAAAGGATATGTTTAGCTGAATGTTCATGCTGCTCTTTACCAAGAGGACAGACACTGTAGAGATCTAACAATCTAACAAAATTTTTTTTGGAGCTTGACTGTCACTGTATGTTTTTGTTTTATGGAAGAGTGTGCTTAATTCTTCTTCTAAATCTCTAATTTGGTGTGCAGTGAAAGCAAGTCATGCAGGTTTGGCACAGCATGAGTAAACGATGACAGAGTTTTCATTTTTGAATGAACTAAGACCAGACAATTCGATAAAAAGAGGATGCTTAATTGATCTGCACTGATATACTCACACAAGTATAGAAAAACACAACCAGTTGGAGTAAGAAAGCTGGGAAATGAACTGCTTTGAGTGCGTTTTCTTGCAAATATCTGTACCTTGCCAAAGGCATCTTAGAGCTACAGGCGCTTTGAGCTCGTATCAGGTGTTTTAATCACTTCACAATGCCGAGTCCGCGGCCTTTGAAGAGTGAACGCTGTGTTTGAAAGCACAAAGCATGCAATGCTAAGCCAAACTTCATTAGCGATCTAATTCTGGAGCGGAGCAATCACAACCAGTCCAATCATACACATTAAAACAGAAGGAAAATAAACAGCACCTACAGGGAGAATGAGATGAGATGTAATTATTATTTCTTTCAAAATAGAAACAATTAGGTTTGATAGTGTACTAAGTACAAGGCTGGCAGGCATTTCTCCACAGTTGTGTGTTTAGAGGACAATTTCAGGGCTTGCTCCATTGGATTGTGTAGCTTGGAGAGGAAGACGTGTTTTTTGTAAACATGGTTTTAAAAGCAATGGGTGTTCACATGTATCCAAACTGCCTTGGGTTTATTGGTTCCTGGTGTTGGGGAAAGAAAAAGCAGGATGAGGACAAATTTAAAGGAATTGTTCACCCAAAAATAAATATTCTGTCATCATTTACTCACCCTTGTGTCACTTTAAATCAGTATGAGTTGTTTCTCTTTCACACAATCAAAGTATACAAAGACCAACGGTTGTCAAACTCCAATAAGGGCTAAAAAAAAATCCCATAAAATATTATAAAAGCAGAGGTGGGAGTAAGACACAAATATGCAAGTCATAATCAAGTCCAGTCATGTCAGTGGCTCACCTCAAGCAAGTCAAGTGCTAAGTTCACCAGGTTCAGTCACATTACCTAATGGCACAGTTTGAGCTTATTTGACTTATGTGCTCTAAAAATGATTTGCTCTCTGAAATCTTATCACACATAACTGAGAAGCAGCTTTATAAACACATTTGTCAGTTGAAAAAACGTGCATTGCAAGACAAATTACTATTATGAAAAATATATTTATGGCGCGTCAAAACTTCCGTTAAAGGAATAGTTCACTTAAAAATGAAAATTCGGTCATCATTTACTCTTTGTTTCCTGTATGAGTTTCTTCTGTTGAACTAATAAGAAGATATTGTGAAGAATGGATCCCATTGACTTCCATAGTCTTTTTTTTTTTTTCTAATATGGAAGTCATTGGGGTCCATCAACTGTCTGGTTACCGACATTCTTCACAATATCTTCTTATTAGTTCAGCAGAAGAAACTCATACAGGTTTGAAACAAGGAGTAAATGATGACCGAATTGTCATTTTTAAGTGAACTATTCCTTTAAGGGAACATTAGCAGTGTCCCAATTCAGAGACTTCATCCCTCAAAGGCCACGTCTCCGAAGTCTTCAAAGGTCGAACCGAGCGTTGTTAAATGAGGCGGTCAAGGGCCTCACTATACACACTTGTGTTGTGAGTTTTGCACTTGACCACTTGTGTACTTACATGACGTATTTTCTGTGTTTGGCCAGGAAAGGGTTCCAAGTGGGCTTTTAACCAAATAGGACAAAATTACACACTTATAGTGTTGCGAGTGTTTACAGAGCTTTATTTTGATTTTCAATACTTTGCATTTTAAAATAAACGGCTAAATGTCTGTTCATTAGTCCCTATGGATTAGACAATCATGACCTTGTTCTGTTTAGTCTAAGGCTACGCTCAGGCCGTCAGTCCAAATCCGATATTTGTGCATAACCTGTTTCCAGCTACATTCATATGTGGTTTGAAATCCTATTCAAATCACATTTCTGGAGATCCGTTTCAGTCTGCCCGCTCTAATCGGATTTTGCGTGGTTTATGTGACTTTCTCACGCCACGTAACGCGTAAACGTCCGACTTTGTTATAGGAAATATGCAGAAAGTTGCTGCGGAAACAAGGCTGTCTTGTTGCATAGTGACGGACAAGCAGAAAACACTCTAACGGCACAGAACAAAGCCACACATTCACATTTCGTTTCTGTCGCTGCCTCAGAAGACGCCTAGATCCAGTGTGGCTACAAATGTTAATTGCTATTGCAAACCCCTCATGTTGCTGTTGTTTTTGGTGTATACCTACCAACGCAACGCCGTTGCTATAGAAACCAATGCAGGTATTCTGGAAAACTAAAGAGCGGCATGGAAAAACAGTTGCAATACACAATGTGGACAGTCAATCATTTCAGATAGGATACACAAATAATCGGGTTTGGACTGACGGTGTGTGAACGTAGACTTAGTTTTCTTTGTCAGTTACCATAGTCCCTGATGAGTGTCACACCTGTTCCCTGTTCTGTTAGTTAGCCTTGTGTATTTCAGCCTTCTGTCTTCCTCTGTTCTCTGTCTTGTGTTAATCATCACATGGTGAGTTAGGGCTCGCTCACACAGAGCGCGCGTTGACTTTGAAAAGCATGAGCGATGTGTAATGCGCGAGACGCTGCAAAAGACACAACGGTTATACGCGCCTGTCTAGCGCGTGTTTACATAGAAAATAATGGAAAAGTAGCGCATTGGAATGGAAAAACACGTTCCCCTTATGCTTTTCGTTCTTTCTGCGTCACACATTGTTTGTGGATTATCAATACAAGCCATACATGACAACGACACAATTTAGTAATTGTGGTGCTGCAGTGTGCTACAGTATATATAAGATTTAGTTCATTGGCACAAGAAGTGTTAGAATATGTAAGATGCATTGATTTTGGTAAATCAGTTTAAATGGAGGCTGATTTGTTTGTGTCATCACGAAAATGTTCATGGAACATAAGGCATTATTCATGTTTTAGAAAAAAAAGTAAATATATTGCTGTGGAAAACAGGCCATATCTTTTAATTTTTATGATTTTTTTTATTTATTTTTACTTAAAGTAAATGTTTCAGTTTAGTATTTTCAGTTACTTGGCAACAGTTACTTTTTGGGTGAATGATGGTTTCTTTGATAAAAAAAATGCATGCATCTATCAAATACACAGCTAAATATGGGGATAAATATTGAATATTGCTGGAAAACAAGCCATATATTTAAAATTTTATATGATTAAAAAAAGTCAAGTCAGATTTGTTCTCTTTTATTTTAGCATTTTCTGTTACTTGATGGTTTATTTGATAAAAAATCCATGCATCTATCAAATGCATAAATATGGGGATAAATATTGAATATCATCAAAACTGAATGTATTTTTTCCATCTACTATTGTGAACAAGCCAAGTCAGTGAAGGTGACACCACGCTAATGGAAAACGGATCAATCCTCACTCGTCCTTCCTCGTCCTCAAGCATCACACTGACAGGTGTGGCTACACCCCCAGCCCGTGTTGGATTTTCATCAGGACTTCCGAAGGGAAGTTTTTGGGCAGGGATCAGTCACACCTCTGTTAGCAGGTGGATCAATGAACTGGCGGCAGGGATCATGGGAACACAGCCATTAATGCATCTGAGTGAGGATTTAGGCTGCCGGGTGATTTATTGGCCTCTCATGGTTTGAGTTGGGACCTCCTGTGATCCGGCCCATTTGATGACCTTTGGTGCTGATTTTCCGCCAGGGGCAACAACACAAAGGCCAGCTTAGGGACTCAATAAGAGCCTTTTATTTGGCTGGTGACCCCAGAGCCAAATCTCCATCTGGTGGTGTGATTAGAGTCAAGTCACCTTCATTTATACAGCGCTTTTACCAATATAGCTCGTTTCAAAGCAGCTTTACAGTGATAATAGGAGATTACAGTAACAGAGATTGTGTGGCTTTACAGCAGCTCTAGAATAAAGTTATTGTCCAGCTAAAGTTAGAGCGCTTTTTGGGCAGCTTTCAGCATTTCAATTCAACAATTCATAAGTGTGTAGAGTTGATCTGTAGATAACGCCAAACATTCAACTTTATAACTGTTAACTATCCGCTTTGAGGAGAAAACATTGACTGCTTCCCAACACCATCTATCATCGCCTTCAGCTGGAGGAGGAGGAGGAGGAGGAGGAGGAGGAGGAGGAGGAGAGATTGATCACTCAATGCTGATCAAGTTCCCGTTGACAGGTGGCCTTTGTGCCATCATGCATTAGTTTGTCTAGCACTTCATTTGTGTCTTTTTGGTGATAGGTGGAGGATGGTCTCAGCGGCAGATGGGACGTCTACAGATTGACCATTCACAGACCATCTGGTCCATATTGCACACAGAGAATGACTTTCTCAAAATTGCAAGCTGCAGTCTGATTGGCCAGTAGTCATGTTTCACATTTTGTTAGGTTCATGTTTTTTTGACTGTAAAAAAAAATTGGGCGTAGTGTGCGTGACGTCAGCCGTAGTGTTTCTGAAAAGAATTTTTGAAGCCTAAAGTGGGCGGAGCCGGCCGTCGCCATCTTGGCCGCGCGTCACTCCCGGATAAATGAAAATGTGCAGCGAGGCGGATTAGCTGAGGAGACGTGACGCTAACACACAGCAGACAAACGGCTAGCAGTGACATCAGCGGCAATCCACCGGTCACTCAAGTGGCCACGCCCTTAATTATGCACAACTTTAAGGCTTAATATAATTTAAACGCATGAGTTACAAAAAAATTCACCCCCCTCACAGTCGTCATGAAGGGCAAAATTAGCTTTATAGACCAAAATCCTTTTTGCACCAGGCTGTAAACATGTGTTTTTCTGCTGTAAAGTTGGGAATTTAACATGGGGGTCTATGGGATTGACTCTCTTCTGGAGCCTGTCTCTAGTGGCCAGTCGATGAACTGCAGTTTAAGTGTTGATTCAAGAGAGAGAGAGAGAGAGAGAGAGAGAGAGAGAGAGAGAGAGAGAGAGAGAGAGAGAGAGAGAGAGAGAGAGAGAGAGAGGAAGGTTGGCGCTTGATCCAATCCAGTGAAAAAGAGTACTCGATCTAACAGGGAATGATATGTATGTGGCAAGTAGGGCGAGGCCGAGAGCTGTGGGAACGGAGCCAGTGATAATGAACTATGGAAGGATAAAAGGAGGAGTGACGACAATGCAAGACGAGAGAGGACCAGCCCTGGACTATTTATGTTTTATTATGTTTATAAGCTGCAGTTGTCCGTGAGATCCGGGTCCGGTGTGGCCCGCATTAGCAGTGCACCGGTCCTGCTTGCCACAATGTCATTTTACAGTAAAATACATTTACAGTTTTTTTTTTTTTTTTTTAGATAAACAAGAACAAGTCATCAGTGAAAATCATAAACTGAATTCTTTACCGGCTATTTTAAAGTGGTTGTCGGTACAGATTTTAGGAATTTGGTATATTAATTTAATTTTGCAAGCAGAAAAACTGAACGCTTCTCTAGCAAGGAAACGGATCTACTCATGCGCGAGGATAAAGCTGTGTGTGCGTGTGTGTGTGTGTGTGTGTGTGTGAGGTTAAAGCTCAAGCAGACCATCTACGAGACAAGCCTGATTCCACCATTTCTTTATGTACACAATATTAATCTTTTACATTGTAATCCTTTTATTTTTAATATTTGGCATGTTTGTGCGCTGATGCTCGTCCCTGTGTGTGTAATAAGCAGTGTGTGTGTGTGTGTAATAAGCAGTGTGTGTGTGTGTAATAAGCAGTGTGTGTGTGTGTAAGAAGCAGAGTGTGTGTAATAAGCAGTGTGTGTGTGTGTAATAAGCAGTGTGTGTGTAATAAGCAGTGTGTGTGTGTGTGTAATAAGCAGTGTGTGTGTGTGTAATAAGCAGTGTGTGTGTGTGTAAGAAGCAGAGTGTGTGTAATAAGCAGTGTGTGTGTGTGTAATAAGCAGTGTGTGTGTAATAAGCAGTGTGTGTGTGTGTAATAAGCAGTGTGTGTGTGTGTAAGAAGCAGAGTGTGCGTGCGCTGTGGAGCCGCCTATAGGCGCATATTACTAACGTGCTCTTTAAATAACAAAAGAAATACTGTGCCATTGACTTCAGACCAGGGTTCAGTTCCTTAAAATAGCAGCGCTCCAACAATGCGCCTGAACACACACCTGGTTCTCAGACCAGCACACAAATAGGCACAAATGCATTTAAACAATAGTACGTGAAAATGAAAACTGCGTCGAGCAGACACTAGCGAAACACACTTGCGTCGCGCCTGGCCTGCATTGAGCCGGGTCTATGATAGGGCCCTGATTGTCCCAAGTCGATCCGTCCAGGACTAGGTCGAGGATTTCTTGTCCAGTGAGATATAAAAGTCTCTGAGCGAGCGGCCAATGGCATTGTGGATGCGTTGGGTCGGCAGTGGCTCTCTCTCCACAGCTCTCCACTGCCGGTGTGTGGCAGGCTTTTCTTGTGTCACCGACTTTCCCAGCCATCGTGACAGAAACAGAACGAGGAAAAAACTGGAGGATGGGGGGAAAAACGGCATAACTTTCATCTCGGCAGAAGAAAGAAAAATAGAAATCACCAAATCCATCCACATGCCTGGCTGGTCTAAATCTGATTTTCTGCTATTAAGCTCCATTTCCCTCTCTCGATCTGCCACTCCGAGGTGATGGGGAGGTGTCTTTGATCATATTCTCCCACTGTTTTGCTCTCTGTAATCCATGACCAAAAATAATGGGATTTGGTGTATCTCCAAATGGCAGAGAAACCAGTTGACAGAAATTAATAAGTTTGCAGGGACGAAAAAAAAAAAATGTGAAGACAAACAATGACAACATCATCCCCCAAAAACACCACCATCCTCCGTCAGGAGTGAAAGAAAGAGAGAAAGTATGAATCATAATGTTAAACAGAGACTAAAAATGGTGCATTAACAAAAAAAAAGTTACAAAGAGGTAGCATCCAAACTTGGGGCAGAATGACAGCTGACAGGCGTGCCGTGGGTATATAACACACTGATGCGTCTTTGAAGTGAGCGAAGTGTGTTTACCGCGTTCTCCGAGACAGCAGCCATGCTCCTGATTCACTATAATCCCTCCTGTCACTGATCAATGGAAACCGTGTACCACATATCCTCCTTTGTCAACAGGTGCATTTCACTATGCAATGTGTACATGCAATCATCTTGACCAGTTTCCTGCCAGTCTTATGTGCAACAGACTCACGCTATTTGCGCAACGGTTCTTCAGCTTTATTGTTTGCGTTCATATTCTGCCCTATTCGTTTCAATATGACACTTGACTGTTTCAAGAACGATTTACGCCCAAACGCGCTTTACTCAGGGGCTGTTCACACGACAACTAAAAACATACTACTTTTGATGTGTTTTGGTCGTTCGTTTACACGATGACGGCGTTTTGCGCGCCTGAAAACGCAAACTTTTGAAAACGGGTTTCAAAGTGCACGTTTTTGAAAACGGTCTCCGTGTAAAACGACAAAATCGTGAATCTCTGAAGACGATGACGTCATGCACATGCGTATTACGTGTTTATCTACAGTGTTTCATCGCCATCTACTGGCCTGGCAGCAGAATACAGCGCTTTTAGCCGTTGAATGGGGATCGTTTAGCCTGGTTAAAACCAGACCATTCTCAGTTGTAACTGAGTTATGTTCTGGCAAAGCGTCATAGACAAATCATTTCCAGAGGGGCGTCACCAACAGACGTCGCGGATAGACCTAAACCCAATCAGAGCGATGAAGGAGATGACGTATGCAGAGCGGCGGAGAAACATCTCCGAGTGTTGTTCTTTGCTCGGTTTTTAACAAAAAGGAAACGTTCAAATGGCTTAAAACAGACGCGATAGCTGATTGGAGCGAGTGATGTTCGACGGCGGCATCCATCTTTGTAATGTAGGCTACAAAATCTGCTTCAAAATCCCAGCGCTGTCGTCATCGTGTAAAGCCGCCCCAACGTTTCTGATTGGTGCCGCGATTACGGCGGATTGGAAATGGGCTTGAATGAGCTCTTTGCCAGACTAACTTTCAGAGCAAATCTAAATTTGCTGGAAGTTGTCTGGGTTTTCCCAGGCTAGGGATCGTTTTGACACTGGTGTCGTCTGTACGCGGAAAACTCACACTTCTCCATTTTAAGCATATCGCTGTCGTGTAAACGTACCCTCAGACTCCTTTGCTTTGCTTGGGAGAATCAAGCTGAAACCTTTCTCTGAATTCAACTATTAACAAAAGAGTTAGGCCTGAATGCAGTCTGGGTTAAACTGTGGACGGTCTTGGGATAATCTGATATGTCTGTGCAGGCTATAGCAGTGAACGTTTCTGGGGGATGTTTGTGGATGGTGGGCAAACACTGTGTAAATAGACGGCGGGTGACAGCTTCCTCCTGGATCATTCACAAATACACTTCGTATGTATTTACATTCTATTCAACTAGCGTAAGTCGGATGCCTCCACCATACATGGCTCTTCACTTTGGCTCCTGCGAGCTGAAAAAAAAAAAGCATGTGCTGACTTTTCAAAGCAATATCTCTCCCGGCACCTCTACCACTGTCTTCCACTTTTCTTGTGTTCTTTTGTCACAGTGGGGAAACCAAAATAACCACATCAGTTTTGTGCCGCACACCTTGTTCCCATGGAGATCTCATGCATGTACAGAAACCATGTAGCTGGAAGCATAGATGCATTACCATTTGTGTAAGAGAAAGAATATATAACAATAAGAACATAAAAGTAGGGCCGTGATGTGGAAAATGCATATGGAATCCATGCATAAATATGGAATTGACTGTATAATGCAGAATATCAGTGAATAAACCCAAAGTAGGCCTGCACACTTAATCAGATTGCAATTTAAATATGAAGCCTGCTTGCACGGTTTCATTATACTACACACACTCTGACGCACGCGTGACACTCGCAGTGTTTTCAGCGTCTGCCGTCTCACTATATGAGGAGAGTCACTTCAGCAACATTTCACCATTGCATTTGAGAAAACTGTAGTCAGATACACACAGAAACGCAAATACAACCTGCCAAAATAAAAGTTTAGCTTAATTTTTGTGGAAATTATGACAGAAATATATTACTATTGTACATTAAGTAATAATAACAACAAGAATAGTTTGTTAAAGCATTATTATTATTTTTTTTACGAAATATCATCACAACATTTCATACGTGTTAATTTAATCTGTAAAACTGTGTTGAGCAGCACTTTGTTTGGCAAAAATAAAATGAATTGTTTAAATTTCATTTGAATACATTTTAAAACATTGATTAAATTGTTAAAGTTATATGCATTTGATTGCCACTGTTTTTGATTTAGAAAATGTGGTAACACTTTACAATAAGGTTCATTAGTTAACATTAGCTAATGTATTAACTAACATGAACTAACAATGAACAAAACATTTGTTACAGTATTTATTAATCTTTGTTAATGTTAGTTAATACAAATATAACTGTTCATTGTTTGTTCATGTTAGTTCACAGTGCATTAACTAATCCTAACGAACACAACCTTTGATTTTAATCATGTATTAATAAATGTTAAAATAACTATTAACTGAGATTAATAAATGCTGTAGAAGTATTATTCAGTCTTAGTTCATGTTAACTAAGGAAGTTTACTAATGTTATCTAATAAAACTTATTGTAAAGTGTTACCAAAAATGTGAATTAAAACATAAAACACAGAATCCAGAAAAATTAAAAGATAACATAGAATATCTGATTTTTTTTTTATAATTTGGCACTATTGTTAAAACTTTAATATTCATGATTTCAATTAACTAGTCTTTAAACCATTAAAAACGAATCCCCCCCCCAAAAATTAAAAATAAAGGGAAAACATGGAATTTGTGAAAAGATAAAAGTGTTTCTAGGCCCTACAGAATAAACAAAAGAAGAATATCCTAGACACTCTTTTCAATTTTATTTTCTATTTCATTACACATTATCTGTAAATAATTACTTACATTTGGGACCACAAGGCAATTGTAATGTGGTTTGTATTAGTTTGTGTGACAGCCCGGACCCACGTTCAGTTTCATTGTCTGGATCAACCAGTTATAACAATGTGAGAGAGAGTATTTTGTGGGTCGACTGAATGCGACAGAGCGTGGCCATAGTGAAGCAGTTCACGAGAGGTGCCACAGGTCTATGTTTCGAGCCCGCTCTCATGTCAGATCTATGGCACTGGGCTCGGCCTGACAGATCCAGTGTATCAGGGTACGTTAGGCTGATGCCTTTTATCAGGGCAGATCCCATGAGCCTTTGGCTTTGGGGCAACAAAAAGAAAAGGGGAGCCAGCCACATCCATTTCAGCGCCTACAGCTACAGTTTGTAATGTTGCTCATATTTTCCCCGAAATGGCCAATCCCTCTGAACTCTAAAGTTGCATCATCTGAGAAACCCTGATGACTCAAAAAGGGTGTGGGAAAACTGCAGGAACGAGGTCAAACAAAATGAACTGAGAACATGTCTGTAAACGAAACACAATTAGATTGAACTAGACAAACTGTCACATCCTCACATGAAACAAAGCCAAAGTCTCCAAACTATTCCTGCTCTTTTAGCGCTGGCAAAAAACTAAACATGCTCCATAAATATAAAAATACCTGAATATCTCCATCCCTCGCCACCCGGATGGTGTTAACAGTGGAGTCGAGCTGATGACTAGGGAAGCGTATGGTGCATTAAATCTACAGCAGGGTTTGGTTATTAGCCGTGGACATCACAATAATATCTTATGGATCCAGTGATTGTTTATTAGGGATCTTTTGCAGGAAAAACCTAGAGGAGAATGCACAGAATAAATTTGGCCCACTGACAGCATTGTTTGCACATGCGTTTTGTGTTAAAACCCAATTTAGAAATTCAGCAAATCTAATATGGTGCAAGCAAGTCAATGCTCACAGTTTAAATGTCGCAATTCCCCAACTGAGACAACCACATACTTTACTGGGACGACTTCCCCACTTGAATACAACACGACTGCCCAAGTATAATGTTGTGGTCAATCATTTGTCAAATCTGCTGCTATGATCACTAGAAATCGACACAAATATTCAGTATAAGCAATTAACTGTGTTAACACAAACAGCAATGGAGTTTCTGGCTCGTTCTATGAGTCTCGTTTACATAGAAATAATCATGATAATGCCTTCATTTTTGAATACGCGAGTTGCAGAAATCTACCAGTGCATACTATATAGTCTCTGGTGAAGTTAGATCGCAATAAACAAAATATAATGTTTCGCACTGCTTTTGTACCTCAATGCTATTCTTTAAGTCAAGTCAGCTTTATTTATAAAGCGCTTTCTACACTACAGATTGCTTGCTTTACAGAGATAACAGGAAAATAATGCAACAGAGTTTGTTTCCAGAAGAAAATAGCATCACAGTCCAGCTTAAGTAAGTTCAGTGATGGTTCATTTCTGTTGTAAAAAAGTTATCAGCTCAATTCAGTTCTCATATAATGGTGCCAATTATGTGTATACTGTATGTCAATTATGTGTATAATATGAATTCGTTTACTTTATGTTTGTTTGTAGTTGAGATTCTCAAACTAGCAAACACAAGATAATGTTGATGTACACCACGAGGCATCACCTAAATAAAGACGGCTTTCCTTCTTGGGATCCAACTGAACTGGATGCAGTGATGAAAGAGAAGATCCCGATCTAAAATCAGCTTTATACGTTTCTCTCATTGGAAGATTATGTTGAGGAATCTGCAGTGAAAGAGAAGACATGGAAAGGCCTGAATCTGGAGGGAATCAGGACAGGAACCCATGACTTGTATATAGCCGTTCCTCCAAAGCTAAAGAAAAAGAAAGTACAACGAACATCTGAGCATCAGAGGAACTGGCTCAAAGTCAGGTTTATCTGGAGGAACAAGGCTCCCAGGGCTCTCTGTGCGGGATGGAGATTGGGTACTGGTGGCTACACACACACACACGCACACACACACACACACACACACACACACACGCACACAGATAAACCTCTGTTGTTAACAGAGACTGGAATAAATTCACTTTTATCTTCCTTTCTATTCACTAAGCGACTGACGTTGGGAACAATCTAACACATGATCTTATCGCTTCTGATATTCTGTGTCTTATTATTTTTATTCCACAAGCTCCCCTTCAAAAAAAGCCTGTGTCTTTCATGAAAACCCATTCATGGATTTAATGGATTTCTCTTTCCCTTTTTCCCTGGACCTGTCTTCAAAACTCTGGCTGGCCGTTTCAGCAGAGCGGCTGACTGCCGAGGACAGCGTTTCTCTCACCATCAAAAGAATACCAAATTTCAGCTTATAAACATGCCAAGTCACTACGAATCTAAAAGCTTGAAAACTTCCAAATGAAAATAGCTAAACTTTTTCCCTCTGAAACATGCAGAAGCTCTGATGCAGTTGGGGAGAGATAACGCGCAAATGAAATCATTAGCTGCCTTTAAAGCATTCTGGCTAATAATCTGTGAAACCAATAGCATTTATCTCAATGATGTTTCTACTATCATGCAACAAGAAAAAAATCGTTTTTACATTTTCCGAAGAGAAAGGCAAACTGCAGTGGTTGCTCGGATGCTGAGGTGTATTGCGTCGTTGCCCACTCGCCGAAACCCCAAAAAAGGCCTCCGATTCCCCTTTTTCCCAGAAACAGGGTGCCAGTGTTCCAGTCCAATCTGGAAACCGTTCCCACAGAACCAAACACGGATCTGGGTCAGAAAAATCAGCTTTGCACATTAGAGGCCAGGGCGGGATTATGTCTTCTTTACCAAGTGTAGTATGCAAAAACAACAACACAAGACAAACTCGTATATGAAGACAAAGAGGCACGTTTGTTTGTGGGCTACATGTTATGTGCAGTGTTGGGGAAAGTTACTTTTAAAAGTAATGCATGTTGTATTACTCCCCCGAAAAATTAACTAGTTGCACACTTTTTATGAAAAGTAATGCGTTACATTGCTTTTGCGTTACTTTTTTCCACCTGGGCTGGGTTTGCTTGTTTTTTTTTTAAATAACAACAAAAAAAGTTATATTTTTGGCAAATGTTAAGGCCCTTTCACACCAAAAGTGAAATGAATAAGCCTCAGGTTGAAGGAAATGATTATTTACTTATTTTAGAGCACACTACACCTCCTCACTTTATTTCTCTCCACATCGGGACAGGAGAGCTGTCAGTCAATAAATGTGAAAAGTAACAAGCATTACTTATTTGAAAAAGTAATATTTTGTTGTAAATTGAAAAAGTAATGCGTTACTTTACTAGTTACATGAAAAAGTAATCTGATTACGTAACTCGAGTTACTTGTAATGAGTTACCCCCAACACTGGTTATGCAATAATGTGGTGAGTTACTCCATCCTTCCGCTCTCATAACAATGGGATCGCAGTTCACTGGCTCCAGTAACACCATTATCATGATTGAAAAGGGGTATGAGACGGGGTATGGGATTTCGGTAACACTTTACTTGAAGGGGTGTGCATAAGACTGACATGACACCTTCATAATCATGACACGACACATGTGATGAACATGTAGGAGGTTTTATGCATGTTTATGACAACTGTCATTAAGTGTCATTCGCTCAATTATGTCATTTTGAATGCAAATATGACATTGTTTGAGATGTCTTTGTTATGACACCTTGATATTACTAAGACAACACAACCTGTCATAAATATGTCACAAACATGACATAGCAGATTAATTATCAAACTTAAGAAAGCACTTAGCTTTATGGGTTAACATTACATTAAACTGTCATGTGGTTGGTTTTGACATTGGCTGTCATGAGGCCATTACGTGTGTCATGTCATGATTATGAAGGTGTCATGTCAGTCTTATGCACACCCCTTCAAGTGAAGTGTTACCGGGATCTCTCTGCTGTTTTATTGTCCACCAGGTGAAAACTGTAAGTCTGATTGCATAGAAAAGAAATATAAGGAATAATTTAAGTTTGTTGCACAAATGGTGCCAAACAAGTTGTGCACCAAAGTTTAGTACTTAAGGTCCTTGCATAGTGAGCCCAAAATTCTCGACCGAAATTTTCGCACGTTAAAAAAATAAACAAGACCTCACGTTGTGTCAATCACGTTTACACACTGCCCTAGAAACTTTCGTCCGTCATAAAAAAATTGGGATCAGGTTCGATTTTCTGCGTTTTTCACATCCGTAGCAAGCATTTTGAGAGGTGTTTTGACAATTCAGAGCCACCGTACATTACAAGCCAACGCCAAAATCCAGAATTGTTCAAGATTAATTGGTTCATTGAAATTGCTGGAATATCCAAAAATGTCAGACTCAGTGTGCAAGGACCTTTAGGTTTAGAGGTCTGTTCAAATCCCAAACCCTAAATATGAGTAAAAGTGATAGAGATGCTTGACTTAGCAAACACTACGGGTGACTCATGTAATGGATTGCATTGGGGAGCAACGAAACACTGGAAAAATGAGTGTGTGAGTCAGATGTTTGGTTAATCCTCAGAGGACAGAGCGGCTTTACTCTGGAGGAATGAGTTTGATGTTGGAGATCAGAGAGCCGGTTTAGCTATTTTACCTTGCGTTATAATAGCCTGGTCACTCTCACATGCCTACGATAACATCATCTCTCTCACTATGTCATATTAATCTACGACTGTATTAGTAATCATGGAAATACTTCACTCACAAACATCAAGTCTTACGCAACTTACATATTGGCTTGATAACGCCATCTATGTGTTGTGTATCTCTTCATTAATAATCCACATCACTCATAGCGATGCCATAAAGAGACAGTTCATTTACTCACTCATGTTTCAAACCTGTATGACTTTCTGACCTTTCACGAAACACAAAAGGAGATGTTTAAGGTCACGCTTCACTTTAAATATGGCGATTGAGACTTTCACTTCACTTTAGCGTTCCTCTAAAGAAAGTACAAAATTGTTTATGTGAGAAAACCTTTTTATTTTTGAAAACTCAAAGGAAAAACGTCTCCCTTTTAAGCATATCGTTGTCGTGTAAACGTACCTTTAGGTATTAAGACGTTTTTTTTTGTCTTGCTGGAGTCATTTGACATTGCTTAAAGTTTACTTTGTTTTACTGTATTTATTTTGGCATTCACAACATTTTCTTAGTTTTTAAGGTGTTTTAATGTACTTTTTCTCATTGCATTGTTTATATTTACATTTTATGTTTATTTTAGCTTGGTATTGAACAGCACAGTGGTCAACTACTGTTGTTTTTATTGTGCTTTATAAATACATTTTGATTTGATTTAGATATTCGTAAAGTGATACTGCAACAAAATGTTAGGGCTTGATTGACCTTAACTTTATCCTTTATCCTTTATCGTTAAAAGTTGGCTATACTGGAAATTCGAGAGGCCAAACAAGCTATTTTTTTACATTATATATTATATTGTCAATGATATGCATTGATGAATCATAATAAAAGCTGGAATGCGTATCACAAAAGTAAAAACGACACTCATTTATTGTCGAATGATGGACGTGTTAAAGGCACAATGTGTAACAGTGTTAAAACATGAAAACACATTAACTTTGGCAGCTCCAATTTGAAGTGTGTCAATCCGTCTCGGAGACAGACACGCAGCTGAAGTCTCTTCAGAGCATCAGATGAGGGCAGAAACACAGACTGGCTCTGTAAACAAGCCTTACGTGTCAGCTTGAGTGGAAAAGCCAGGCGGGATTCTCTTCAGATGGGATTTATGTGCTGCAATGCACTCACATATGGCTCCAAAATGGAGGCCGGGGATTTATAAAGAGGCCCAATGGCACGCTAATGTGCCGCAGATGTGCCGTCAGCAGTGGTGCATGTGTTTAATGAAAACTAATCGCTTTGATGGGCCTAATCAGGATTACCCTCTGATCAATACCACCTTTAGCCGGTTCCTGGCCAACCTGTGCTGGATTACGGCCACTTTCCAAGCCCTCGTTTCTGCGGCTGGAATCAAGAGCTTTCAAAACCGTAAGGATGCAGGATTTCCGGTAGAGTCCGCTTGCTCAACCTTGATAGAGCCGGGGCTAATGTGTAGAATTAAATACTGACGTGACCTCTTCAAGCCAACACAGGCCAGCGGTGAACATGTGTGGTGTACGTAACACACACATGATTCGGTGAGTAGCTTGTCTTGTGTATTCATTCATCTGTTAATAAGTTATACGTTTATTTATTTGAGTTTCCACCGCAACTTTCCCCAGGAACTAGGGACTTTGGGATGGTACTCGGTGTGTTTGACCGCAGGAACCAGGGTAAAAATTTCGGTAACACTTTATTTTGATGGTCCCTTTCGCTCATTCTGTTGACTAATAGCAACTTTGCATCTACATGTCAACTTAGGGCGTTTTCACACCTGAAAGTCTGAACCAAAGTTCATGTTTTGATACATTTTATACATTCGGTAAGTTTTGGTTTGGTTTCACATTGCAGTTAAGAACTTTATATGGCATACTTGCATGCTGTCGTCATCATCTCAATCATCTTGACGTTGATTGGTTTGTAAACGGACGTACGTCTGACGTCAGCGTGTCGTCAATTCGGCGGGTAACTTTGACAAGAATGAATGAACAGACGCATGCCGTTGCCACTATACTGTTATTATTACGGCATTACTTCCTGCAGCACCAACTCGAGGCCAGTTCAAATTCACCAAATGAACGTCCTCGTTGTGCGAACATTTTATAGCCGCCGGCCGGAAAGTAGGAGAAGACTGCGAGCAATCCTGCGGGAACCACCAGAACCTCCTGCAAAAGGTCTGAAAGTCCGACCCATACAGAAAATGCTTTCACACTAGAAATGAACTAAACCTTTGTCCAGTTTGATCCGGACCGAGACTTCCTCTTTTCATCGGACCAAATTTCGTCTGTTTGGTCCGGACCGTGGTCAGGGGGGGTTCACACCTGTAAGTTTGATTCGGATCAAACTCAAAAGTCAGAAAATCCGGACCAAACAAGGTAGGTGTGAAAGGGCTCTTACTCTCATTAGAGTATTAGTAGACTCTCTGCTTAATATCTGCTAACTCTTTATTGTGATGATCCTCCAACAGACATTTTACTGACTATAAGTGACTTTGCAACTACATGTTAACTTATTCTAACCCTACTAATACTCTACTAACACTCAAATGAGAGTTAGTAGACATGTAGGTGCGACGCTACTTATAGTCAACAGAATGTGCTAAAGGGACCATCAAACTATAGTAAAACCAAAATTTCCCCCTCAGAAAGTCCCTGCTCACGAGGTAGTACCTTTTCAAAGCTCAGGATCTTTCAGGGGTGGGACTTGGGTGCTGATTGGTTGAGTTCACGCAGCATTTTATTTCTACCACCATTTTTAAAAGTCTGTTGGATAGTTGTTTGCTATTCGAATCAACAATGGAGTTAAAAAAATACGACGATGGACCGACGACTTATTAAGCTTATATGCGGAGGAAAAATCCAACGGGAACTGGAAAGTGGCTAATCTCCACGGTACTTTAGACCGCAAGGAAACGCAGACAGAAACAAGTCTGGGGGGAGAAAAAGTTCCTGGGACAAATAGTTCTGGGTAATTTCGGTTGAAACGTGGTTTTTGCTGCACGCTCAAGGCGTGGCTGTGATTTATTTCTTTTCTTTTTCTGCCAAAGAAAGTGTCTAATCATATAAAAATTCTTGTATTGTGGAAATTGTTTGTGGAAAGTGTGAAGAGTGAATATTGAGCAACTTGCATAGACATAATATCAGTCAGATTGGAGGATCAGAACAACCAGTGAAATAAACACCTAATAAAAGTAGTCCATGTGCTACTTACATAGTCTTTAGAAGACATTTGCTCAAAATCTTCCTCTCAACCATCATTAATTGACCTCACGACAGTGGTTACTTAACCCTGGCCACCGCTTTTCACAAGCAGGTTCTCGGTGTACTCTTACAAATATGTGTCATTCATGTCGGCTCGCTCACTGATAAGTACAACTTTTATATCATGATGTTTCAAGTTGAAACACTAAATATAATGGTAGAAGTTGAGAAAATAGTGAAATTACAAGGGGAAATCTAGTCAAAAAGTGTCAAAAAGTTGGCATAAACGGAGGCCTTACAGATGCAAACAGGGGTAAATAATGTTTGTGTGTGTGTGTTTTTCTTCAAATAAAGTTCAGTTTGGCTGCATGTCATATTATTCATAAGTTATCAGAGCACAGAGATGCTGAAACCATAGATTCACATCGGAGTCCATTAAGCATGCTTCTGTTTTTCAAATAAAAGCAAACAATCCACACATAAGATGAATTCAACAGATGCACAGCACAAGTACCTTGGATGAAGACCATGCACATCTAAACAGATGTTTACTCCAACAGTAGAAAGACGTTGATGGATATGGAACTAAACCAAATATCATCCTCAAATTATCTGAAGATAAACCTGACTGCCATATAAAATTGTTTTTTGATTGGCTATTTGGGGTGTCAGTCGTTCATCTCAATTAACTCAACACTGCCATCACTCCTGGCACACCATATTTGAATTTAATGAGATCTGAGACAGAAAAAAAGTCTAAATTTGTAATATTTTTTCTCGGTGTATTACAGTACAGTCAAGATCCTCTGATTGACACATGGTGTTTGTCATAAACATCAGACAATCCTGCATAATATAAAAAAAAACGAGTTGGTAGTCCCAGAAATAGATCCTTTTTTTGTAGTAAACTCCAAATCCTGTTTTCTTCTAAATGACTCATAACAAACGTTGTAAAGATTAGGTTTTTAGCTTTTAGTATGAATATGTTAGCCGTAAGGTTATGAATAAGCTGGTGTGCTCCAAAACAATGACAAATACGCATTTAGGAGATTCAAAACTTACAGTCTCTCACTTCCGCTAAAATGGATCAGGGATTTTTATGACTTCAGCTTCTCATCACATCTTCTGTCCAATCAAACGCTCTCTAGAATCTGAAGCTCCGCCCCCTCTGCTATAAACACCCCCTGGCCGGAGCGAGCGTTGACACACAGAGCAATATGGGTTGGAGTGTGTGTTCGGTTGCTCAAACGCTCCAGTTTTATCAATCAGAGTCTCACCTCCCATTCCCTTTAAAAACCAGTTGCGTTCGCGCCATGGCGGATTCGCTATTTACACGGCAGAATTTGCAAGCGGAAAAACTGAATGCTTATCTAGCAAAGAAACGGATCTGCTCGTGCGCATGGATAAAGCTGTGTGTGTGTGTGAGGTTAAAGGTTAAACAGACCATCTACGGGACAAGCCGGATTACACCATATCTTTATGTTCACAATATTAATCTTTTACATTGTAAGTCTTTTTTTAAATTTTTATAATTGGCTAGTTTGTGTGCTGCTGCGCGTCCCTGTGTGTGTAATAAGCAGAGTGTGTGTGCCTATTACTAACCCGCTCTTTAAATAACAAAATATAAAAATATTGCGCCATTGACTTTAGACCAGGTTTCAGTTGGTCAATGGCTATTTCAGTTCCACAAAATAGCAACGCTCCAACAATGCGCCTGAACACACTCCTGGTTCTCAGACCAGCCGCCCATGGGCGCACAGATGGGCGCAAATGCATTTACTATTTAAACAACGTGGCGCAGGACATGGGAATTAAAACTGTGTCGGGCTGAAACTAGCAAAACACACCGGGTGTATGATCAGTCCCGTTCAGTCTGAAGCCCACACCAACCTTCTCTTGTGCCAGCTCTCTTTCAGTCTTGTGGGATTTTTCCAGGTCCTGCCGCACCTGATCCATCTCGGCCCGCATGCGGTCCAGAGTGGCTTGCTGGTCGTGAGCGGCCCGCTGTCGCTCCTCCTCCCGCAGTAAACCCAACTCCGTCAGCTGCTGTGTCCTCTGACTGTGGGCCGCCAGAAGCTCCTTCCTCAGGGAACGCACCTGGGACTCCAGATCCGAGATGGTCTGGTGAGGAGAAACACAAAAAACGCCATGTGTAAATCTGTTAAGGTGAACCCATATACGGTGCGTTTATGGAAAACTGAATCTGGGAATACAACACTTATTACTATAACTATAAAGATAACGATAAAGATATAGTTCTAAAATCGTTCTAAATATTAAAGAATAGCAAAGTTCACACCACAGCTGTAACGATAACGATATGAGGAACGATATCGTTGGGATCACTTTCAGAACGATTTTTTTTCCAGCTGTCGAACGATAAAACACTGACAGCCAATCAGAATCCACTCGAATTTAAGGGCCTCGCGCATTTAAAAAGGCAGACGACATTGTGGAGAAGTTAATCGTCGAGGTCCAGAAACATCCACCAGTGTTTGACAAGTCAAGCCCCTTTTCATGAAAATGGATATGGAAGACAATCGTTCATTCCCTCTGAATAAACGGTGAGAAGTATTAACGTTACCTCAGGGATCCACAACATCGTCTTGCTTCCTTTGAAGTTGCGGTGAAAAAGACTAGGTGTTGTTTTTATTCCACTATATTGACGCAAATATAGTTATCGTTATAGTTATCGTTCTTGGTGTGAACGGCCCTTTAGACTGCAAAACAGAAAAAAAAATTGACAGCACACCGTTTTTTTCCTCCAGTTGAGACGCTTGGCTTGCTATGATAAGGAATATCCGCGGAAGTGTTACTAGTATCTCATTTTTCAGATAGTTTGTTTCTATATAAAAATGTCAATACAATGTTAAGTATTTACTCTGGCTCTTTGTTCTGTTAGTATGCTTGTTGTTGCCATCTGTTGACGTTGAACAAGCAGAAAGTGACAGTTGGTCGGTGTGGTATTTGTCCCGCCTCTCCTTCACTGTGATTGGACGGCTGGGTAAAAAGTTTTACCCAAAGTTTAACATTCTTCCACTCTCGGCGACCGGAAAAAAAGACGCTCAGCGCCTCGTTACGCTCATGGCGTTTTAAAAAACGCGCCACTCCCATTGAAAACAATTGAAAAAATACGCCAGTCGCTTGAAAAAAACCCCCGCTTTGGTGGACACAACGCCTTAGACAGCAAAACAGAGACAAATGCAAAGTGAAAAACTAAAGACAGAAGAGAGAAAGTGCGAGGGAGAGGATAAGAGAAACAAGGCAAGCAGGACCAGTGGAGGGAAGAGGGAAACAGACACCACAGCCTCTGATCTCTGAGCCACAAGAGTTCAACATCAAAGCTCGGCATTCCATAAAGGTCAGCGGTTTGATTTAATGACCGAAATTAGTGCAAATCAAAGGTCAGTTAGCCATGGGGACGAGGTACCGCTGCCATTTCTCATTTCAGGAAGATGAAAAACCTCATCGAGACCACTTACCAATGAGCTGTTGCGTTATTGTGAAAGCGAGAGTGGATAAAAGAGAAGAAATCAGAGGCATTGCGACGGGAATCAGCCTTGATGGAGCTGTCGGAGACCTCGTTCAGAGAGTCAAGAGCCGTCTGACACACTGACCGACTGCCGAAACTTGAGCACACAGGAACAGCATTACAGAGAACGGCTAACCTCGCTCAATGCTAGCAGTGACTGGGGAAAGGCATATTTCTAGGCCACAAAAACAGCATTTCTTCTGTCATTCTGATATATTTCCTCTGAATAACCTGAGTAAACAATTCAGCAGGAAATATTGACTCGATTGTATGTACTAGGATTTGATAAGATGGTGAAAATTGGGCTATGATTGTATTGGTTAATATTGTTTTTCCTCACCCCTGTGATATTGAATACGCACAGGAAAAGTCATTATTACATGTTGATGACAGATATTTCACTCTCTCTTTTTTTAGATATATTTTTGCTGATTTTTGTCTTATGATAGGATAGTATAGAGGGGACAGGAAGAGAAGACTCAGACCCGGACAGGATTGGGAAAGGTCCGCGAGCCGAGACTCGATCTTGGGTCGCCTGAAGCGCAACTGAGCGAGTCTATTGGCGCAGACAGATATCACTCTCTTTAAAATAACACGAACTGAAGAGTCATGCCCTATAAGACCAGGGACATTTATTAATGAAGTACATGGAATAAAACTCTTTAGAATACATCTCTTTAAAAAGCATTTGACGCTTTAAACGGGTCTTGAAATGGAAACCAAATTGACATTTACACATATAAGATGTTACTCTACAAACTGCAAGCTTCAGAACTCAAAACTAACTCCCCCGTTTCAAAATATGAATTATTATTTTCTGTCCTTTTTAGGGTCGCATCTTGTGACATCATGTCCTGTTGATTCGTTTACGTCTGTGGTCCGTGTTGCATTCATATTGCTTTCGAACCGCGCCAGAGTTGTTTTGGAAGCGGACCCATCTCTTCTCGTGGCGCGTTGCGCTGCATCCAGTGTAGAAAGCATCACTGATTATAATGGGTTCTATTGTGTTTTGTCACATCGCGCCTCTCACGTGTAAGGGTTAATGCCCTTCGAGGTGTCCATTATCAGGTATTAATGGACGACGGCGAGGCGTGAACCGCTCGACGCGCAGCGGAGTCCATTAATACCTAGATAATGGACACCTCGAAGGGCATTAACCCGCTTATACCACGGTCACTTGCCAAATAACACATTTTTAAAACATTAGTTTATATTTTAATTAGTTTTACAATCGAAATCTAAAGTTTTTACAAACAATAACTTGGTTTCCCTGGTTACGCCTGACGGTTTATTTAGCAACCGGAGATATTTATAGTCCGCTCACCTCGGAGAACCCTTCAGTTTAGAGAACTTACGAGCCAGAAAGTTGACGTATTTTATGTCAAATTCTCCAAAAAGGTTCAAAGAAATAACGAAGTCACTCATTGTTGTATTAGTAGGCATAGTATAACGGCTAACTAGACGTTTGTTTTGATACAATAAATTGTAAACGGATACGTTGACTGCCTGTTGCTATGGTTACTCACAGCTGATGTAGCCAGCGCATTTATTCATTAACTTCGAACGGTAAACAGTCAGTTTCACCAGAACTCCTTTACTAGGTGTCCTCTATCACATTTTAATGGACACCCTGCAGCCAATCAGAATCGAGTATTCACCCAGACCATGGTATAAGTGTTTGTAATAAACGTCAAACCAGCGTTTAATGCTATTAATACACCAAGCGTATCATTGTTTGAGTATTGCTAATAAAATCAGTATACCGGTCGTTTCTATTTCTTCTCCCTCGGGATCTGACTCAGCCTCAAACATATACGCTTTACCATCTCGAGTGTCAAAATAAATGACATGCTATAAAGGAGGGTGTGGATACGGTGCGATGAAGTTAACCAATCACAGCAGTGGGTGTTTACTTCAGTTCCTTAAAATTTGAGTGTTTTTCCCACAGAGTCAAGTCAAGTCATCTTCATTTATATAGCGCTTTTAACAATGGAGATTGTTTCAAAGCAGCTTTACAGAGATACACATACAATTTACTGTAACAGAGATTGTTTTGGCTTTATAGCGATTTTGAATAATGTTATTTACAGCTAAAGTTGGTTTTGATTGATTCACTTCCAGCAAAATGATCATTTGTTATTACATTAGGGGCCACTAAGACGACATTGTTCTCTCTAAACAGACTTTAAACGCGAACCTGTGACCTGATGGCGTTCACATGCGCATTAAAAATGGATTCTATAGTTAAATTCGTTTGAATATGTGTGCGCAGGTTTGTAATTTCCCAACAAACCATGCCTAAACAAACTACTTGTCTTGCCTATACATTTGATAAAGAATTCAGAGTGAAATTGAGGATGGAAAATGACATATTTTTTTAGAAATATTGGACATTTTTGCAACCTTTATAAACTAACCTGAAGTTTATTCAGGTGAACTGTTCTCAAACTGCATTTCATGACGCCTTTAAAATTCTGTCATCGTTTACTTTTTTCCTACTTTGGAAGTCAATGGGGTCCATCAACTGTCTGGTTACCCACATTCTTCACAATATCTTCCTTTGTGTTCAGCAGAAGAAAGAAATTCCTACAGGTTTGAAGCAACTTGAGGGAGAATAAATGACGGCAGAATTGTCATTTTGAAGTGAACTATTCCTCTAAGTCTACATGTACTTTAGCAATTAAAAGCACAATTGAAGCTGACAGCCTTATGCACAACAGCACACCCCGTCCTTAATAATAAAGTGACATCTTGATATCGAATAATCTGCGCTCCCAAAACATTTAACCCTCGCGCAGACGGTGGCATGTGGAAGAGTCTGGCATGTTGGCAATCCCTCGCGCTCCCAAACATCCATGGGAGGAGGAGACTGCTAAGTGCATCACGTGGCACGTCTGTCGGAAAATCATCTGAAGTTGTTTTGCGGCCACTTGGGGGAATAGCAGCGAACTTCAAAGCCGTGTCACACAAACACCCAGATGCCAAGAGTGCACGCGGGTCCAATACAGGGCCAGAGCGGAGCAGCACCAGCCCACATGCTTCTGAAACGGCACAAAGCTATTAGATCTCGGCTCCGAGGAGCCTTTAATCTATAATTCCCTCTTAAACTGGACTCTGGGAAGAATTTTCTGATGCATCTTTGATGGGCTTGGATGTGCTTTTATGAAAAGAAGCTGAGAAACTAGCACAGAAAATGAGAGGCAATAACCACAGAGAATGTCACATCGTATATGATGTAACTTCAACGGTTTAGCGAACGAATTTAATTTAAATTAAGAGAGAGAGAGAGAGAGAGGAATGTAGGACAGACTGTGATGTATTCTGTTATTTATGCACATAATTATTGACAGCCGAAATACAATAAAAAGAAAATGTGAACGCCCTGGCCAAACACATAAAAACTCTGCTAATACAGTGAAAAAATGTATTAGCACATGCAATGTATTAGCATTTATTATGCTTGCTGTGAAAAAATGTTTCTGTTTTTGGGAACCAAATATCATTCTTCTATGGCATCAGATGGCACTCTATGTCAGTCCCATGCCATGCCTTAAAGGTTGTTTACACAGAGTAGCAGAAAAATGATAGGAAGTCATTCATTTTCAATGAGAGAAGCCAATGTGAAATGACAAGAGATGATTTTACAGTTTTGAACAGTTGCAAATGAGCAGTGAAACAATGTGATGACTACCAATGGGAGTACACCGACAGTGAAGCTGATGCGAATGTGTGCGTTTACCTTTCCCAAACTGCTTTACTATTAACAGCTAGCGGTATATACTATGAGGATTTAAATGCGTTTTGTGTACGGGATGGGATCAAACATTGTGAAAAGAAGTTTGTATATTGCATTGAAGTTGAGAACAAGTGTCATTTAACCAGCTTTTGTGAAACAGTGAGACATCCCAAGGGCATTGCTCAGGGAAACAGATATAGACGTATGAGTATGTCGGTCCCTGTTCTCTAAAGGCCAATTCACAGAGCGCCAACAGACACTTGGTCGGGTTTTGTCGGATTAGTGTATTAACACTGTTAACGTGGGCGGCTCTCGTTTTCACCGATTAAACATGATGAATCTGCGTTTGGACTGTCTGAGAAGTAATGTACTGTAACCTGGTGATTGTTGGCATTGGTCGGAGTCTGCGGTGCCTTCTGAGGTATTATATCTGTGACATGCTCCTCAATTTGCATTTTCAAGGACTACAGCACCATTCTGGATGAAAGACTGATGGTGCGATCCAAATCTTCGGCTGAAATGCATTTGCATGTCTTTAAGAGTTCAACGTGAAGCCTAGTGAAAAGCTTCAGTGATGTCTGGCCAGAGATTAAAACTCTTTTCATCATCGAGGACCCATCTGGTGCTGAGAGCCCGTCTGCTGGAGCCCATCTTCAGTGACCCATCACAGCTGGATGGAGGGACTCATGATGGTGCTGTTTTGTTTTCCAGAGTTGAAAAGAGCAGCTGAAATCAAGACAATGCCATTAGATGACTGCTTAAAAACAGTCGTGGTTTGGCAAAAAGTTCCTTGTGTCAACCATATGTCCTGATATGGGGATCTGAACGATGACTTGGAAAGAGTTGGATCTCGAACAAGAGAGAAAAGTGAAAGAATCATGGAATAGGGCTGCTCCATTATGACAAAAACAATCATAATCATGATTATGTTGGTCAATATTGCAATCAGGAATATTTAACACAATTATTTCACAACATTATATCAAGCATATTTTGCTGAAAATAAGGATAATATGATATCAATGCAAGTCTATATGTATAGTATTCAACTAGCCAACTACAAAAAATTGTATAATCAAATATAAAATAAAAGTCAAGTCAAGTGACCTTAATTTATACAGCGCTTTTTACAATATAGACTGTTTCAAAGCAGCTTTACAGTGATAATAGATTGATTGAATACGTGCTATGTGCGCGGGCGCGTAGTCTTTCTTTACACAGTGGCATTGCCAATTACTTGTCTGGCATGCATAATATAGCGTTTTTAGTCGTTTCCGCGGATCCGTGTGAACGGGAATCATTTTGATAATGTTTTCATGTCTACAGAGGATTAGCCAGCACTTTTAAATTTGCTGTGATGTCAGGCGCTCTGGCTCTCGGCAGACATGTGACTATGGAGGCTGGTGTCTCTATTTTACGTTCCGTGTGATCGAATCGCCAATAACTAGGGCACATTCAACAGGATTCTCAGTGGGTGTTTCACTGAGTGGGGAGAACCTATTTGTTATTGTAATCGGAACGGAAAAGCAGTATCTAAAGCCCTTGCATTCGTACTATCCTCGATTAAAGTTTGGATGCGTGTCTCTAGTTCTGAAATCTTCTCCGTCAGCCTGACTATCTCCCTGCATTTATCACATGTGAAGCCCTCACCGCTGACAGAGAATGCTATACTATACATGTGGCAGGCACTGCAAGTGACAATGACAAGAGAAGATGACATGACTCACTGTCTTTGTTGTATGATCCATCTCACAACAGTTGTTTGATGGACTCGTAAAAGGCGCAAGCGTGCGAGAGAAAAGACGGCAAGCACGGATAGCAGATTAACAGGCTAGTGAAATGTTAGCATGTTGTGCTAGCGATAGCGATGTCAGATTAATGTGACAGACAATTTTAGCTGTGTAACCGTCTGGAAAACAGCATAGTCCTCACTATATCGATTAAACTAGCTTTTATTCTTATAAAATTTACTGAAGTCATTGAGTCAACAGCAGTGAGTAATTTTCTCCTTTTGTTTTGTTGTTTGATTCACATTAATGGCACAGATGGCAACACGTTTATTAGGCTGCTGTTACTTTAAGACCTAATGCACAGGTCCAATACACTGATACACAAGCTTATCCCAATTGTTTACATTCACTTAAATCACAATTCATATTTTCCAATGGAATATTGCAGTGTTTATTATAAAAGATTTGCCGTTTTACTCGGATATGCCTCACAATAGTGAAGAAAAGACTCGTACCAATTACAAAAAACAGTCTTTTGGAGCTGAAGCAGCCAGCCTTTGCCTAGATAACACAGCGCTGAGATTACTTGGGCGGTATGACAACTCGAACGGCTGACTACAAACCCCCTGCTGGAGCAAGAGGCAACGTGACCGCCGTCAACAAGCCTGTTGTTTTTGGCACACCAGAAAGCAGGCCTGATCTCCTATGCCATGTCGGCCTTCGCTTTCTGTGTTCTAATCTCTTACTGGGGAATCAAGTTCTTTGAAAGTTTGACAGCTTCATTAACTTGCCGATCAGAGCGGTATGATGCTTTACTCCAAGGAGTTCAGATGTTCTCCCATGCTGTTTGAACTCCATGTTACATTAATGAGAAATAAAACTACACACAAAAAAAAAACGTAATTTGTCAAAAATGAAATCGCAAGGAAACATAATTATGGATTTGAGCGGCAGAATGAAGCATCTGTATAGTGGGTCTAAATGAAATGAACTGATTCCTTCTTGTGTCTGAGACGTTAACATCCGTCTGGAGATCAAATCAAATGAAATATGCAGCAATTCTCAATCCGCAACAAATGCAATCTATAGACAGATAATACATAAATAATAATTACACCACAAAAATGTTGCATTATTTAAACAATATGAAATATGGCACTAAGTTTAATAATAATAGTGTCTTGCTTTAAATGTATGTGTTGGTGTGAAAGTCCCAATGTTTTTAGCCTAGATTCTGACCACAATGTTTTCCGTATGATAATGAACGTGTATAATGTTGTGAACGGGCATTAAAGTGCATGTAGTCTCTGGAGTCTGGCGCTGGCTTCAGGCAACTGTATTTACTGAGAACCATCCTGATGTTCTCTGATCTTTTCATCCTCAAACAGACTTAAGAAAACAGGAACCCGGAGGGCGGCAGAGTCCGAGGAAACTAATACACAGACTCCAGTCGGGAGACGAGGGGATTTGAACTCCCTCATCATCTTCCTTCAGATCGATACAGCCACGCATGAGAGCGGGGGGGGGAAGCGATAGAGCTAAATCTAGCAAACCTCTGAATGGAAACTGATCTCGGACTTGTAAAACCAGATGTGCTGTGATTTCCTGCAACTAACAGGAAAACACACGCTGACACCATGTAATGCGGGTTACAGAACGGGCCGTGACAAACCAACGGTACAGGGCGAAAACAAGTCACCGCGACCTGGAACAAAAGCTCCCTGTGCTGTGAGAAAAGCACGAGTCATTGGCTCATCTTGCACGCTCCTGATGTCCTGACCACATCAAGACCTGAGTCTGAATGGCTCATCTTCATTGTGTGTATTCCAGGAAGAGATGTGAGTGATGGTACCCGTCACCGGATCACTGACTGCTAGTGGCGTGTGAAGGTTTATGGAATGTGAACCGGCGTGATAAACATCACCTCCAATATCAATCATTTTGATTTTTAATTAAAATCACATGTATAAGACGGACTAGAAACAAAACAAAAAAACACTTTGTTTGACAGTGTCCTTGTTACACGTTACATGTATAGTGATAACAGTAAATTATGCATAATGGACCCTTTTCACATTTCTGGGGTTCGCCATAGTTGGGGAAACGTCTATAGCGATGAATGGGAGACAGCAAATATAAATGTGTTCTCATTTGCTTCAACAGCAAAAAATAAAAAAATAAATCCATGATAGTTTTCCTACGACATTTCAAAAGAGTGGAAAATTATCGCCAAATTTGCCATCACTCTCTCAGCTGTTGTATTAGAAACTTTATTTTTGTATTTTACTGCCAAGGTAATATAACAAAGTGTAGTGTTATAAAAATGTTACAAATCTAGATTTGGGGTGTTCATAAACTGTGCCAGCACAGTCTATTTATCTATTTCTATTTATCTCTATCAATTTAAGGGTCTATGTATCTATACGAGCTCTAAATACATAGGCAATTTTTTAATGTCAGTGATTATTTTTTATTGTATTATGATTTGATAATTTAACATGTTATGTGTGTTTGTGTGTACGGATCTTCGGTGGAAAAACATTTACTCTTGAGGACAAATCTATCTAATCTATATATTACATGCAACTATAACACTAAACTAAACCCTAATCCTATATTAAGTACATGTTCGTACTTAATGTACATGTACATTAAGTAAGCTGTTCGTTAATATCACTCAGTATTTAATTATATAAAACCCAACCCAAAACTCTCTCAACTCTAAATATAACTTTTAATTTAGTTGTCACCAAACAGATACTATCCAGTATCCAACCAGTTCAACACAGTAACACTGGCTCAACCAATGGTGGGACTACCTTTTTGTTTATGTTCTTACCAATGGCATATGAGGGGAGTGGTCGGAGAACCAGTGTTTATGCATATCTAACATTCGAATTCACTAAATCTGAAATACAATACAGAAATACAACACAGGAAACTTAATAGCATCATTTGTGTATGAAGAAATGAGTAGTGGTGAACAGATACGAGTTTTTAATTGCCAATACCATATCTAGAGTACATGTTGGCTGATATCTAATTAAATTAACATAAATTAAACGAATGCATGATGAAAATTGAACTCAACAGTGAATGGACAGACCTGTGGCACAGCAGTCAGTACACATGCTTATTTACACCTGTCATTTATTTCAGTGGTCAGCACTAAACACAGGTCAAAAAATGCCTTGTGATCTGATCCCTCAAGCTGCATTCAAAGGTAATGAGAAATACGCAAGTGCAATATCTTTGTGGATCATTTTTATGATCAGATGACCTGAGATGTGTGATGATTTCAATTCCGTGCTGTGAAATGTCCCAATCTACACTTCCAATTACATCCATAACTCTCCACTATATTCCAGAAACGGTCGTTACCGATTATTACTCAATCGCAAGCACATCTGTCAATCATGACGCTACACCCCGTTAGCATTAAATAACTAACTAAAACCAAACTTACTGGAAAAACGAACACTTTAGAATTGGATAAAGTGACAGAAACCATCTTTGAAAAAAAAAAAAAAAGATGTGTAATTGGATTTTCTAGTTTGTCTCGCGTCACATTCGATTACATGGAGAGGGTGGAGCTCATGACCTATACTGCAGCCAACCATCAAAATGGCGATCAACGTGCTTTGGCTTCGCTTTTCAAGCAGGAATATTTCAAATTCCTATTTGAATCTCCCGCATGCAACACTGTGAATGTTGTTTTGGACCAAATTCCAATCTTCTAATCCATTCCACGATTTTCATAAAGAACAAATGATCTATTACGGTTTGCACACTCTTCCTCGGGAGGATCAAAACTTTTTAAAAGATTGTTTTCATGAGCTACTGAAGTTCCCAAGCTACCTGGACAGCTGTGAAAATGGAGGTCGCAGTTTGTTTTGAACGAGTCTCAAGCCCATAATGTCAACAAGTTCTGTAATGGCAACATTATAGAGGCAAGAGGGTTTAAGGTGGACTGTGAACAACATCACTATGTCTGTTCAGAAAAGTTGCAATGCGTGATCCAAAGACACGTCTCAGTGTTTTGAGCGGCTCAGTTCACAGTAAACACTTTACAGGTGCTCTAAGTTTGGATCGCTTATAAACTGATTTTGATGCATTTCAAAATAAAACCACATATTTAGCTCTTGTTTTAGGCTCGTGGTCATTACACTAATTTCCGAGTAGTTTCCTTCAAGCTATCTGTAGCTGTTATGGCACTCTCTAAATGCACACATTCCCTCAGAGCCTGCACTGCTCGTATTATCAATAATGTTGTTGAGCTGATTGCAACTAAACAGAAATAAGGAGCATCCTATAGGAAGTCTCGCTAGTAATAATGCCACGGGTGGAAAAGTGAGGGGGGAAAAAGGGTAATATGATATAATAAAAAGAATGATTTTTGTAATGTTGCCAACATGCAACAGTGGGTGTTGTGGTCAACAATGTGTATGCTCTTCCCACAACATTGCTCATTCAATAAATCCTAGATGAACTATTCCAGGTGATATTCATCATAGCCTAATGAAACCTTCGGAAGTAAGAGGGGTGTAGGAATATTCCAGGATCTTAAAGCTTTAGAGAGCTTCAGAGTCTGAGATTTCCTATTCAAAATGTTAGGCGTCTCAAGAAAGTAAAAGTAATACTGAATTATTACAGCGGGGAAATTTTGAAACCTTAAAAGCCCAGGATTGCAATTTTTTCGTGATCCAATACATCATCAATATCAATATTTGGGATATCTCTGAGGGTTGAGGTTAAAAGAAGTTATTTGCTTCATAAATAGCATTGACTTTCATCAGCTCTCTACCTGTCAATATTCTTGGAAATATATTTCCGGGGATCTTTTCAAGTCCATGAGTTGCGTTTCACTCTCAGTGAGATGAAGGGGGTTACTTGAAATGGAGATAGTTTGGGCTGTAGAGGTTTGATGTACTCTTGATGTGAATCTCAGAAGAGAAACAGATCATTTCGCTTAAGAAGACCAATAACACACCTTTTCGCTAATAGGACATGTCCACTGAACAGGCCACGCTCAACAACACGCGTTTTGACTCTCATTTGTTACGTTTTTCCTATTTTTTAGCTTTTTGTTTGTAAAACATGATCTTCATTGTTGAAAACGGCACAATTAACTCTTTTGAAATTGTTTTAAGCGAGAAAATTGATCATTGATATCAACACTAATAGCACTACTGTCAAAAATATGGTTGTTTCCATTTGCTGAAGTGAAAACAACTGTCACTCAAAACAGAAAAAAACACTGAATATAGATCGCTTAAGGTATTGTTACCATACCTGTTCGCTAATATATCAATTCAGATTGTAACATTTCATCATGGATTGTTATGTCCTATACGGCATCAACTTGTTTCTCATGCTAGGAGCCAATAAATATGGTTTAGCCATGCTGACAATTTACATTTAATCTTGGGGTTTGACGAGTCCACTGAATCCACAGTTGGGGGCTAGCCTATCGAATGGCTTCCCACAGGGATCTCACGAAATCCAGGCTGGAGAGCGAAGCGGCGGACACAACAGGCACCAGAAACCCGCTGATGACCAAAATGGAGGTGTTATGGGCTCATGAATACTGTCTAAATAACACATGCCTGTTGCAGCAGTTTCAGATATTAGAGAATAGTGCTTATTAGCCGATAAATGCTACCTGCACCGTGGTGACAAAACCAGCAAACAGAACTGTAGAGCTCAGTGGTGGTGCACAACATACACAACTAACCCCAATTTAAACATCCCAAGAAAAGAAGAAAGCACCCTACGGTTCCCAATAAAAGGCCCCAGTCACAATGGGCTTGGAAATGTACTTTCTTCAATCCGGCAGCCTGTGGTTTTCAGATGCTTTTTGAAAATGATTACATTTTTAAGGAAATCCCGCAGTGGAAAGTTGCTAATTGATAATGGCAAAAAAGTTTCCAAATTTAATCCTTGTTGTTGTTTTTTACGCACAACAGCGTTGCGAAAAAGTATGCGATTTCTAAAAAAAAAGTAACAGATTTCAATGTAATGCGACGCAGAAAAATACAATAATGTCATAAAATCGCAAAAGAAATAACCATCACCTGTAACATTATCCTACTTAGCAAAACCAAATAGTGTCAGAAAGCGGTGTAAAGGAAGGGAAAGGACCCCCTACCTGAGCGTCGCGCTTCCTCCAGTCCTGTGTTTGCGTTTGCTGCTGGACCATGGCGGCCCTCGCCTGCTTGTCCAAACTATCGATTTCCCGCTGGTGTTCCTGGACCAGGCTGTCCTTCTCGGCATTGTGTGCCTGGAGTAGGTGCGTCCGCTCCTGTTCATGCTGCAGTTTCAGCTCCACAATCTGATTGGACAACAAGGAGTAAGACTTCATCAGCAGAACATCCCTGTCGTCATGACAACTTGTGCATGGCTCAGCGAAGAAAAAAGTTCACGGCTTGCCTCACAACACAAGAAGCTTACGCAAGTTTTTGCATCACTATGACCTCACGTGTTGTTGTCCTGCCAATTATGACGAGCTAGCATCTCTTTCAGCTCTCGTTAGAAAGAAGAAATGTTGCACAGAACTGGACACAAATATTTGGCTTACAATTATGGCCAATATCATCGTCACATGCTGTATAGAAGACGAGGAAGCAAGAAATGAACAAAAAGGAGTAGCAAATCTTTACCTATAATCCCCTTTATTCCAACAGACTGCAAAAAAGAAAAAGAAAACACTCCCCATTCATTCATTTAATTTGAATTTTCTTGTCTGTCCATACTGTCATGATGGATATACCGCAACTTACTGTTACTTCTTAGTCCTTTTCCGAAGTGTTGCGCTTTGTCAAAAAATGGAAAATTAAGAGTCTCAAATATTCCAATTTGCCCGGCATCCCTGCTAACTCTTATTCAGAAAAAAAACCCAAAGTGGTCCGGATTGAAAGCAAGAAGGAAAATTTGAAAGAACACAAAAGTGCATTAGCAGTGGCATTATCTCTCTGACTCACACCTGCTGTGCGGTGAGTCGAGCCTCTGTGTCGGTTCCCAAGGTCCGTTCCCAGTCTCCTCTGGATGGGATATGGTGACCTTGGCCATCCAGCCCCCCGTCTCCCAGTTAGAGGCCTGCATCCCGCAGTTTTCCAGCTAATCCCCCCACATTGTGTGGCTCGGCACCCTACCTGGCCTGCCAGCTAGAGGCTGCTGTGGTGCTATTGAGTCTAGGTGATGAATGGGATTTCATCTTGATTCCCCCAGCCAATCAGGCACAAGGCCACAAAAGATGCATCAAACAGCCCCAATTCTAGAGGATTTTGAAGAAAGATTTGGAAAGGCGTTATCGATTTCGCCCTTCGACACTGTAGAGGAAGAGACGGGGATGCAAGCAGACGTCTCTAATAGGGCGAAACTCAACAGCCAACAGAAAGAGCCTCAGCTAATTGATCAGGGACCAACGAAGGACGCAACTCTCCAGTCTTAAAGCAATACGATGGATTTCTTCAAGACACCCCATGCATTAATATCCTGATCTCGTTTCTCGAGTCTGAGATCTCTCACTCTAATCCAACCGCCAGATTTGCAGTATATACACGTCATAACAAATGAATAGCCCGTGATCAGTGTACAGCTCGCTGTGATGGGTTAAACCCGTTTTAATATCATTAACTTGTATCTCGATTCTGAGATCTCTCACTACAAGCCAACCGCCAAATTTGCAATATATACACGTGATAACTTGGATCAGTGATTACCTTATTTTTAAGCTCGCTGTGATGGGTTAAACCCCGTCCCACAGCGTTTGTCGGACAAGCGACAAAGGCAAGGCTTTGGTTTTGACAATTTGAGTTAATTTTTTTCGACGCAGGGTGAAAATCCACGCCAAAAACACGCCGATATGACAGTGGGAGAGCGAAGGGTGGGGGGAGAGATTGAAAACATTGAAACGTCACAGAAAGGGCTGCTGAGTGCCGGGCTCTTAAAGCGCTAGCGCTGAATGGCTGCTGTCGCCGGGCAGATGTGATAAGCGCCCCCTCCTAGAGCGCCAGCGTTCAATTCATGAGTGAAGCAGCTCTCTATCGGACAGAAGGTTCTCAGTAGGGGATCTCTTTGAAGAAAGAGTGGGGGGAAATATATTCAATTATTCAAAAAGTACAGATACTCCAAAAAAGGACCATTCTGTCTTTTTGTTTGTGTGGCTTTTTCTGAGAAATGTACAGGGTATATACAGGAATCATGGAGTTAAATGTAATACTTTTTAAGACTGTTTCCATACATTTTAAGACCTTATCGCCACTTCAAGTTTACTCTACATTTACATAAACTTCCATTTACTATATATTGATTGTAAGATAGCACAACTAAACAGTCTTAGTTTGTGATAATCTTATCAATCTTAACTCACAGTGCAACATAATTCAGAAGGGTGGGAACGAAGCACAAGAGAATTAATTGAGTGACTAACCCAATGCAAGTTTAATAAACTAAACTAAACTAATCTACACAGAATCCCACTATTCGCCTACGCAATGATTAAATTCAGGCAAACTTAAGCATACAACCTCTTTGGACAAAAATAGCCTACATAATGAAAAGCTGATACAAAAATGTAAAACCTTGGAAAATGGCATATGAGACTTTTTAATACTTTTTTAGGGGCTTCATTTTCTCTACATTTATTTATCAATTTTTAATGCTTTTTAAGACCACTGATTTAAAAGGAAAGAGGGCCCATGAGATGGACTGTTTGGTTGACGTGGATAAGTGAGTGGGATGCTGTTAATGTCATATACTTGACTCCCTACTTGTTGTGACCTCAGACATCAGCTCAATGTTGCCAGCGTGACGTCAAACGGCGAGGAGGTCAAAGAGAAACAACACTTCTATAGAAATGCACTCTTTTAAAGTCCAATTGAAGGGGAATCCTGGGGAATGTTTCTTTGTGTTGGCATGAATGGCTAAAAGTGACCCTCGGAGCACAGGCCACTCATTAAAGCAGCACTAAACATCTCAGCTCCAGCTCAGAGCTTTATCAGCTTACCTCTCACGGGCGAAATATCATTAACAGGAATTCCTGAAACTCTTGATAAATCAGTGCAATGTCTGCTATAATATCACAATATTGGGTAAACAATAAGGTAAAATCATGTCCATTTCAGGCCATAGTTGACCCTTAAAAAATAATATAAAGCAAAGTTTAGACACATTTTCAAGACAATTGTGATGTGAAATTATGTAAAAGTACTTATTTAGCATACTTAAAATATAAATATAATTTTAAAAAATCTGCTTATTAATGCACATATATATATATATGCATTAATAAGAAGTTTTTTTAATATATATATACGATAGTGAGAATGGGGAAGAATGTACTTACAGTAATGATCAAGCAAAAAATATCCTAATGTCAAAAATCTTAATAAAATCGACTTTTTATTAATCACTTTTGACACTACTGTGACATTTTAGATCAGTCTGGCCAACTTTAAGTTGTTCTGGGTGAGTGACATTACAGCTTGACCAGTTTAGACACTAAATATTATTGAGGGTTTGTTACCTTGGCAACTGTATCTATCACAGATTCATAAATAATTATATTATTATCTATGATACGATCACAGCAATTGACAAAACATGTAGGCAAAGTCTAAAGGACCAATGGGTGGCGTTATTATTATTTATTTTTTTGTGGTATTTGCTAAATTAATTACCCAAATGAAACACCTTTTAACTAAAAAAAACAATATCATGTTTTACAAATAAAGGGCTACATGTAACATTTTGAGCCCCATAATAACAATAATAGCAATAATAATAATAATAATGTGTTATTCACCAAATATAACTATAAAAGTGTCCTTTTAGTACAGATTTTTTTTGTTTTGTTTTTGCCGCTTGTAACATTTCAGACATGATAATAATTAAAAGTAGTAGTAATAATAATTTTTTTTTTTTGCTCTATTTACTGATCTTAATCTCCTGATTTACAGAGTCTGTTTATTGGACTGCCATTTTGGTGTTCACCCTCTAGCGCCACCATCAGCTCAAAGTTTGTTCCTGCTTTTTGCTAACTAGAAAAAAAGTCCCAAGTTTATTGTGATAATTGATATGATACAAAGATGTTCAATTTCAACATACTCAAATAAAAAAATTAAAAATCATTATATATTTTCTCCACTCCTACAAATGTCAATTTTGATAAAAAAAAAACAACAACAAAAAAACAAGCATTTGCCTTTCTATGTATTTTCAGTTATTTAATCAATAGACATAGCGCTAATTGATTGGCCTGGTGTTCAATGCTCTTCACAATGATGCTAATGATATATCTATTAGACTTTATAACCACTACAGTTATTTATCCTTGGTCAAATGTTCAAAATTCAACACACTGAACACATTTATTTTCTAGAAAAGCTCCTGGTGTTCCTTTGAATGATTCAGTCTGACTGTGCGGGTGGGAACAATAGGAACATGAACAGGAATAACCACAGGACACTAGCATAGCAAGAACTAGCCTTCCCTTTCACAAGCCTCTTCCCATCCCCGAGCTAACCTATAGCCGCATACCCGCTAGCCTGAATTTCTGAACTTTGATGAAGGATGAGAACTGTGGATGTGTTTGAGGCTTCCACAACACGTGAGCGACTCAAGAGGAGGTTTCACTGGCTGAGGGGGGTGTACTGGTTCAGAAACAAAAAAGTTTGAATAGTGTTTCTTGTGTTAATTTAGTGGGGAAAACATGCCTTGAATATTTTTAACCAGGTTTTTATACTTGGAAAGTGGTTGTTTGTCTTCATAATCTTTATAGAGTGCAACAGTCGGGTTACGGGGATAAAAAATCCATTCAGATTCTCTGTAGGGAAAGTGATTTTTAATAATAACTTGTAAACCTTTAAAGACAAAGCTACTGTGCGCTACGAGGTTGTTAATCGATGGTATTTGCTTCTGTCAGCCTACATTAGTTCAACTTAATTTTAAAATAATCGTGTTTAACAGTGGAGTTCCTGGTGAAAACTACATTACCCATGATGCTGTACTGAAAAGTCCACCAATCAGAGAGTCGACACAAGCTAAATGCGCCAACAGATCTCGTTAGCTCCGCCCACTCCCATGAATCACTGCGAATTCATTCTAACCCTTTCAAAATACTGAAATATTTGAATATATTTTGCAATAAACTTAATATATTTATATATATATATTATATATATATATATATACTTTATTAATTTCAACCAGAGGTGGACAGTAACAACGTAGATTTACTTGAGTACTGTACTTAACTGCTTTACTTGAGTATTATTTTTTCTGGAAACTTTTTACTTTAACTTCACTACACTTGAAAGACAGATATCGCTCTTTGTCCTCCACCACATTTCTGTCCAGGTCTTTGAGTAGACAGTAGTAGCGTCAGTCAGTGGGTGATTTTGGTTGGAAATGAAAGTCAGATTGACGCCAGAACTCGACTGATGTTGGTTTCTGACGTCAAACCGATTTTCATTTTCAACCACATTACAACGTCTGTCCAACGTTGGAGACTAACGTCAATCTGACACTGGATTCTGACAACCTGATGTTCATCTTCAACGTTGGGTTTGGTTTTCTAAATGCGCATTTTGTCATTGTTTTGGAGCACAATAGCTTATACTGTAGATAACAGTAAGGATAACATATTCATACTAAAGCCAAAAAGCTTTAAATAGGGCAATATTTGAGGGAACAGCACTTTGGGTGTCCGAAACCATTGTGGATGTTATTGAGTTAATCCCACATTCAATCCCACCACTGGAACTGTGTTCTAGAAATACATGTGATATTGATATTTAGCCTACTTTTGATACTTAAAGGGGTCATATAATGGTACATGCACTTTTACAAGTTGATTGTACTGAAATGTGTGTTGGCAGTGCCTGTACACAACCATCATATAATGATAAAAATCCATCCAGTGGTTTTGTTTTAATCTCCTTATATGTTTCCCCCTGCCTCAAATCAAGCCGTTCGTTTTTGTGACGTCAATAAAACGGACGCCCCTCCCACGACTGTTGATTGACGGGAGCGTTTCAACACAGACCCGCCCTCGCTCATGAGAGCTGTCAATCATAGTCTGCGCGGCGCGGACCGGACCGGCGCGGTCATTGTTGATATGCTGGAGCACTGTCTATGAGCAGAATGGCTCTAAGCGATTGTGGTGTTCTGTTCTTGGGTGTAATAAGGAACACAGCAGTCATTTTAATGTTCCTAAATCCGAACCGCTGAAGACGCAGTGGCTGAGTTTGTTTTCGAAGGGAATATTCCCCACGAGCAACGTCAATGCTCTCATGTTTGCGCGAATCATTTCACACACCAGACTGCTTTACAAACGAGGGTCAGTATAAAGCTGGTTTTGCTAAGAAGCTGCTCATGAAAAAAGGATCAGTACCAGATATTCGTGTTCCTGCTGAACCTCCAGAAGAACTGAAGTGAGTGTAACGTTTTATTAAACTTTATATTAATATATTAATCTTTGCAAATCGCTAGCTGCACGCTTCACAATGAATGTGTCTAAGGCAGCGGTTTTCAATAGGTGAGGCGCGCCTCCCCAGGGGGGCGCCAAAGAGCGACAGGGGAGGCGCGACACGCGAAGAAAAATTAACTGTATGCAGCTCTTGAGCTCTATTAATATCGGCTGTGAGGAAAAAAAGATTTTTGGGGGGGAACTTGCATGCGGTTTAATATTTTCGAGTCAATTAATTTCACCTACCAATCATATGAGAGGAACGCAGCTCTAACACGTTACAAGCCTATCAGAAGCAGAGCAGGTCCAGGCAACACAGTATGATTGAGATACGTCAGCGTCGTCGGTGAAAGCATGGAGCGCGAGTTAAAAAAAAAATAAAAAATTGGAGCGCAAGTTCATGAAGCCTGGGGATGATGTCCTACCCACGGGCGTAATTTCCTATGCGGACAGGGGGGACATGTCCCCCTACACTTTTCAAAATCCCGTTTGTGTCGTTTGGAAAGAAAGAAATATCTGAGAGACCGTTTTGAGGCAAATAAATGGAAATTTTATAATTATATAGAGTTGACACTGCGTAAGAGAGACCAAGTGTGTCCGAGCATTAGTAAATTGGTCCATAGTAATATATAATTACTATATAAGAGAAGAGGCATGGTTCGTTCGAGCAAGTTCGATAAATGGACAATAATATGTTGTCCAAGCCGATTTACTGTGCATGCGTGGTACGCGCTCACCGAGCGGACCTCAGCAGACAGTAAATATACAAGTAGTGCGCGCCATAGACATAATAATTATGTCTATGGTGCGCGCCCGTGCTGTCCGCGGCTGTCCATGTACGCGTCCAAACTGGAGTATATTTTGTGCTTCACACACACACACACGACGCACAGAAAGACACGCGCCAGTATCGAGTTATCTTTCGCGCTTGAACGAAAAATAACACAGACATTTAGGCTATGCCAAAATGTCCGTTTTGTCGAGTATCTTCACAAGAATAGTCTTAAATGAGTTAAATACAATCTTAAATGAAAGTAAAGAGTAGTGAGAGAATGAGATGCGTGAGATCCTGTCAGCAGGTCTTAAAGTGACAGTAGCCACTAATTCTCTCTGTCAGTAAAGTTAACGAAAGAACAAAGAGAACATAGAAAATTACTCACTACTCTTGAGTAAGGAACGCTTGTAGCTTTAATAACGATTAATCTATATTTCATTTATGCAGTACGGACTGTTTTATAACCTTATTCAATTTCTGTATATTTCATACCTGTTAGACAGGAAAGGTACGGGCAAATATGACATTTATTATGGGTTTAAGTGAGAATTGTTTTAAGTTAACTTAAATGAAAAGTTGTTATATTTTTTGAAGCTTAAAGGGTAAGTTCGGTATTTTACAATTAAAGCCCTGTTTTAAGATCGTTTCTAAAGAAATCGAACGGTTAAGATTAAAGTTTGGACACATGCTGCTGTCCCGAGAATTTTAGGTTTATTTGGTAGCTCCCCCAACCTCTACAATGCTTTCATAGCATATGAAAGAATCATTCATAAAACGCATATAATAAAATACCGAACTTACCCTTTAATGTACGGAGCAAAAATAATTTTCATGGAGACATCATAGCTATATTAATATCAGTGATACTGGACCTTCATTCATAAAACGATGCCATTAACATACAGCCATAATACTTGAAAATAAATCCATTGAAGATAAGTCCGTCTGTGCGGTTTCTCTCCAATCGGCTTTGGCGCCGATTACACGTTAAGCATGTTTTGTTGACTTGTGGTTAGGCCTACTGACGTTCAGTGATTTTAAATTAGGCCTGCATGAAGTTGGAAATGATTTGCTGTTGCAAAGAATCGTTTATGAATGCACTTTAAAAAAAGTTGTGGAAATAAAATGTCTTCAAATACAATATTAACAAATATTTACATTTTATCTGTTTTTATTGAAACTCTTCATTGCCTGGAACACACAAAAGATGGCATTTACTGCAGAGGCGTGTGGGGGTTAGGGCAGGCGGACAGGATTTTGGGGAAGGTGGGGCTCGGCTGTCCTTACCTACTGTAAGGGGAGGCTCACATTCACCCAATTTGAAAACCCCTGGTCTAAGGTTTACACTCAGGGTACATTACGGCATGTTTTCTATGTATGACGTTCTCAATATAATTCATAATCCCACGTTTATACTGAACAACGCGTTATGGTTATTGTGTTATTGTGTTACAAACGGTGTACACACAGAACAGAGAGGCGGGGTGAGCAAAGCTCATTATCATGTAAAGTCATATGCACTGAAACGGCGTGCTGAAAACAGAGCTGTTTTTGACCAGGTAAAATAAGTGTTTTCTTACAATACTAATGAGAATTTTTAATTAAAGTATATTACAAACTTTTAATTTAGACCCTAAAGAATCATATTAGCTTGTACAAAAATGGCATTATATGACCCCTTTAAGTACTTTTAAAATAATACTATAACAAATATATTATTCATTGCTAGTTAATGAATTAACTAATGTTAATAAATAAGACCTTATTGTAAAGTATATATATATAAAAAATCAACATTTTTAAAGTATTTTTATATTTCTCCATCATTAATAATTGGCTGTATTACAGTTATTTTCCCTTAATAAAGGCGTTTAGTACCTGTCTTGTACCTTTGTCCGATTTTTACATATTTTTTTTGTTTCAAATCAAAGTTTGTAATGTTATGATTGACATAGTAGCTGGTTGGTTTGATTCATGGGTTATAGCAGTTCAACGAAGATTATTTTGTTCTCCCAATGGGAGAAATTAGTGTAAAAAATAATTCTAAAACCAGCGTCGCTGAAAACGTGAAATATTTTATTTTCCGACCACCCTCCAACCATGTGGCTCCATCCTGGTATTTCATCACTACATTTCTAGGTAATTATCAGTTTTTATGTGCATATACTTTACTTGAAGGGGTGTGCATAAGACTGACATAACACCTTCATAATCATGACATGACACATGTGATGAATATGAAGGAGGTTTTATGCATGTTTATGACAACTGTCATTAAGTGTCATTCGCTCAATTATGACATTTTTGATGCACATATGACATTGTTTGAGATTCTCTTTGTTATGACAACTTGACATTATCAAGACAACACAACCTCTCATAAATATGTCATAAACATGACATAGCAGATTAATTATCAAACTTAAGAAAGCACTTAGCTTTATGGGTTAACATTACATTAAACTGTCAGGTGGCTGGTTTTGACATTGGCTGTCATGAGGCATTATAACTGTGTCATGAATATTTTTCTTGACCTCAACTACAGTGGTACACATTGAATTTGTCATTAACATGTTATAATGGCCTCATGACAGCCAATGTCAAAACCAACCACATGACAGTTTAATGTAATGTTAACCCATAAAGCTAAGTGCTTTCTTGCATTAAAAATGTCATAATTGAGCGAATGACACTTAATGACAGTTGTCATAAACATGCATAAACCCTCCTTCATATTCATCACATGTGTCCTGTCAGTCTTATGAAGGTGTCATGTCAGTCTTACGCACACCCCTTCAAGTAAAGTGTTACCCATACATGTCACATTACACAAGTAAAACCAAGTTGACTACCACTTATCACTTGTTTTACAAACACTACAGTACAGGGAATAGTGTATAAGAGGTTACAACAAGCAAAACAATAAGTTTGATGATCTAGAACCGGATTTCATGATCACACCACAGGCGTTTGACCCGGCCTTACAAATGAAGGACTTTGAGTCAAAGGGGGATTGGATTCTGCTGGCGGATCGACTCTTTCACAACACAGAAAACAAAAAAGCAGCATATTGTCTGTCCTTTCTTTAGGATTTTAGTGTAGTTTCCTACAGAGTGTCTCGTCCCGCTCTGGTCATTCTCACCCACGATGAGAAATTCAGCAAGGAATTTATTTGTCTCGGTTTTAAATAACCTGAGAAAAAGGAAAAAGCAAAGAGCGCCCACAATGCATTGTGTGGGCAAGTTCACAAGTAATGAGCTGCCACAAGAGCAAGGTCAATAACGCTCCTCTTCAACAGTGGAACATTACGGTAGAAACAGTACGTGAGTTTAGTTTGTCAAAGTGGGATCAGTGAGTTACTGTACAAACAATCACTCTGACCTGGTGTCATTTTTGATATTCCAGACATAGATGAACAGTGTTTTCTTTAAAAGTATGTAGTACTTGTTATGCAGTTTTGATATAATTTTATTCCCTGGGACTAGTCACAACACTTACATATCGTTGCCCTATTGTTGACTTGATTGCTTCTATTGTTCTCCGCTTTGGATAATAGTGTCTGCTTAATGTGTCCCTGTGGTGTAAATCAAGCTTTTAGTGTTGTTTATGTGTCTATGTGGTGTTTTTAATGTGCTTTAAGACAAACCATGTGTAAATTCATAAGTCGACAGCATTGCTGAGTATTTTCTGCTTAAAACTGCAGTGAACCAAAGACAGTCTCAAACACAAAGTTTGAAATCGCTGGTGTTTCTGACGTCACACACGACCTTGTAACCAATCAGATCAACGTGTGATCGTCAACCAGTGGGTCTCTGAGCTGAGTGAGTGAGTGGAGGCGGGGCTCATTTGCATATTCTTAGCACCGCGCATACTAAATGAGGCAAGCGTGTCGAGTTACATTCAAGCTACGTTAAGGCATGAAGAAAACATTTTCATGGAAAAAACGTTTAAATATGTAATTTTGGTGATCAAAGATGAGTTTTACGGGATCAAATTATCGACTACAGGGGGACTTTATGAACAATAACTGTTTTTGCACCAGATGTTATCACATCTCGCACGAGGTACAGACTATTTGAGTGTTAGCAAACAGATATCCAAGTTCATATCTCACAATTTTGAGAAGAAAAATCAGAATTGCACGATATAAACTCGATATTCTGCCTTTTTTCCTCTCATATACACTGGTTATGTGATATAAACCGTTTATAAAGTCTGTATTGGGAGATATAAACTCACAATTGCGGGAACAAAGTCAGAATTGTGAGTGAAATTTTTTTTAAAATGTTACCTATGTAAAATGTTATAGGTTTAAATACTAATACATTATGCCCCCTATGAACTATGAATATTATGTAGATCTATTGTTTACATGGAATTCATGCTTTAATAGAAGTCTAATCATTGCAGGTTTCATCAGTCCAGTCTGTCGGTTTACTGGATAAACATCTGTGTTTAGCTTTGAAGAGCGTCTTCGACAACATACTTCTGTAAAAAATTATAAATATTTAGGTTAAAACTGCATCTGTCTAAGGGAAAAACCTGTGACTGACTTTATTATTGTTATTTTCACAGCTTTTAATGTACTCTTGTTATAAAAAAGAACTTTATTAACATTTATTTATCTTTAACAAGTAACCTTTTGGTACGGAGACCACAAAGAAAACATTTTTTTTTTGCTCAAAACTAACTGAAATTATTTTTTATTATTATTAATTTATAACTCTTGCACAGGAGAGACTTGTTTCCAAACAAAAAGGGGAAAAAATAAATGGCTATGAGCCAAAATGATCAGAAATTCCTGAATAAATCTGCAAAAATATAATATCGTGCATCCCTACTATATTATATTATAAATCAAATATCTATCTATATCTATTCTGCTTCTCAAATGATAATTTTAAATAAAATCCATTGTTTGGCAACAGAATTAGCTTCAATGCAATTATTCTGCAATATAATGTACTGCTAAATTGCAATACGATAAGATTGAGGTGAACACTATTCCACTATTCACTAAAAAGAAAGAAAGAAAGATAAACACATTCCTGTCAGTCAATAATTAATAAATAAAAGGTAGCATCTTATCAGTTGATTGGACTTTGATTACATGTTTAATCAGGTGGAACTGGAGACTGAATGCAGCGATATGATAAGGGGTTTTAAATTGTGGAAACAAACCTATATTTGACCCTTGCGACAGCCCGTCCAATCATTAGATTTGAATATGAACTGTAATAATGCGTGAGTCTGAGGGAATGATTAGTTGGTCACAGGTAATGTGATGTAAATGAGCTGAGACCTGCTGCTCGTATCTCCGCTGTAACTCCTCCATCTGCAAGCCGGACTCCTTACACTGGAGCTCTCGCAGAGACTTCGAGCGGATCAGATCACACTCCACTTTCTCCATCTGCAATCACAACACAGCCATATTTAGCAATATTACAGTATCTTTTACCTCACTGTACACAAAAACAATTATCAATTAGACATGCACCCTCGTAACGCGATTATAATGGGATTTTGGCCATATTGTGATTAAACTTTACCAATACTTCGATCTAACTAGTGCAACACTGATCGCTTTAAACTATGTGGCATACGCTGATTCTAATCACAATAAACACCGTAATCACAGTATTACACACGTGCTCGGACACACACGCTTCACACGACTCCATGAATGAACTATACGTGGCATAATAATGAAGAATGGCGGTAAATATAACCACACTTCATAGCGAATGTTACTGCAAATCGAAGAGTTTTGCTCGTGTCATGTGAACATGTTACTCCGATTAAGTCCTCACTCTGATTATTGTTAAAAAATAAACACTAAAAACATTATTGGTGCACGTAGTAACATGTCGATAATCTAATGAAGCGATATTGTAATAAGAACAGCACACAGATACTGAAATATATAATAGTTGATGGATAATTGATTGACACTTTATATAATGACTCTTGTACCTGTCCATCATGTGTCTATGTTTGTAAAAACACTGTAAAAATGCTACTCAAAACATGTTTATTGTTTACCTGTTTTATCACATACGCTGATAAACTGTAAATGATTTAACATCATATTATATTTGTATTTTTTTCTGCAAAATACTGGCAAACCTATGGTTATTTAGTGTTTATTTATAGCATTATGTTAGTGTTGTGTCCCCCTGAAGGTGTTGTGTGTGTGTGTGTGTGTGTGTGTGTGTGTGTATATTTACCACCTGTAATATCATGGTGGTTCTCAGTACAAAAACTGATTTTGGTTTTATAAGGATAGATAGGATACTTGATCAGCATAATGGATTAAATAAATCAGTAACACTTTACAATAAGGTTCATTAGATAATGTATTAACTAACAACGAGCAATACATTTGTTACAGAGTTTATTAATCTTTGTTAATGTTATTTAATACAAATCCAGCTGTTCATTGTTTGTCCATGTTAGTTCACAGTGCATTAACTAATGCTAACAGACACAACCTTTGATTTTAATAACGTATTAGTAAATGTTGAAATTAATATTAACTGAGATTAATAAATGCTGTAGAAGTATTGTTCATTCTTAGTTCATGTTAACTAATGAACCGTATTGTAAAGTGTTACCTATAACTCATTAAAAGATGCGCTTCACAGTTAGCATGTGTAAGTCAAGGCCATGTCCCGTTATCCAGAGCACTTTCCTTTCTGTGATGCCGTTACAAACAGATGAATGCAAATGGCCAGAGAGAAGAGAAAGAGAGGGGGAGTTGAAGACTTTGATGTGGGTTGAATCTTGGACACATGACGATCGCTGGAGACTCGGGGTGGAAAGAGAAAGGTGAATCAGAAACAACATCAGCAGAATGTGGGAGTCCAGAGAGAGCTTTAGGATCGCCCACAACTACATGACCATCACACACACACACACACACAGGGGAACTCTGCCCACATGACTTAATGCTCTCCTGGTTAAAGGTTCCTGTGGGAGCTCACGTCATTACTGATCGCACATAAACACACAGAACATATTCCTACTTACATATCTCTGACTCACAACCATCCATTGGCTAAACTCAGTGGTCCCTTCACCTTTTGGTGCGTGATGATCCTATTCTGTACACACACACTAATTGACAACCGCATTCTAAAACCAAATAAGCTGCGGTCAAGATTCAGGTCGTTACATCCGCATTTACCCAAATGCACCAAAATGAATAACCAAGTTTTTGGTGACTTATTTAATCATGCATCAGAGATGTACAGGTGAAACTCGAAAAATGAGAATATCGTGCAAAAGTTCATTTATTTCAGTAATTCAACTTAAAAGGTGAAACTAATATATTATATAGACTCATTACATGCAAAGTGAGATATTTCAAGCCTTTATTTGTTATAATTTTGATGATTATGGCTTACAGATTATGAAAACCCCAAATTCAAAATTACAATATTGTTAAAAGGTTTTCATAAGCTGTACGCCATAATCATCAACATTATAACACATAAAGGCTTGAAATATCTCACTTTGCATGTAATGAGTCTATATAATATATTAGTTTTGCATGTAGGGACCCTCATTATGTTACTGTGTTAGTGTGGGGCTATTTTGAGTCTTGTTAGTGGTATTAACTAGCGATTTCTTTTTACTTATTAAATGCCCCCATTTCTAGCGTTATACGCTAAACAGTTTTTAGAGATAAAACTCTTTACATTCGATTATCATGAAAACAAATCTCAGAGAACGGTTGACTAGGTACCAATGTTTTATTAGACCAAAGGTTCATTTTGCGCCGGAGTTCTCCTTTAATTGTTTAGTTGGTCTCGCGTCCCGTTGAATAACACGGGGAGGCGGGGTTTATGACCTATACTAGGACCGGTCACTGGGGGGCGATCGAGACGTTTTGGCTTCACTTTTGAGGGCTTGTGCGGCACTCTTGGTGTGAACGTGACCTTTTCATATATACCGGTAAATTACCGTAACAGATCATGTGTGAACGGGACCTTTTCAAATATACCAGTAAATTACCGTAATAGATCATGTGTGAACGGGACCTTTTCAAATATACCGGTAATTTCCGCCAAAGGGAAGTTGTAACATTACCAGTGAATCACCGTTATTTTAACTCGTAATGAAGATTACGTTATTTTGCACGTACGAGGTGAGTACGCGCTGTAAGAAGTGATTTGGGCCAATCAGAAGCTGTTGAAAGGGCAACGGCTCGGAGACATTCGTTAAATGAGGACGCAGATGATGCGTTTACTCAGTGCTGTTTACTAATGATGCCGAAACTAAAGCGCTCCTCCTCGTCCGGGCGGATGAAGAGATTGCCAATAACAGTTAACAGTTAAAATAACGAGCCTTCTTCGGGAACAAGGCTTCCGGTTCATGATCCTCACAGAGTTTACTGGTATTGTGTAACTGATGTGTGATGGTCTGTTACCGGTAAAGAGCCAGATCGCTGTTGCTTGTGTGAACAGAGCATTTCTGTATAAAGTCGTTCTGGCAATTTTACGGTAATTTACCGGGATTGCTGTGTGAAAGGGGCTAATTGCTCCGTTTACATGAACCCTTGGTTACACTTTATTTTAATGTGTCATTGTTACTAATTATATATACGACCCGAAATAATAATGAAATAAAAATTATGCCAAAGATCAAATCCAATGTAAAGCTTGTGACATATAAACGCGCACATCAATCCGATTGCTTTATTTAGCATGCATGTACAAATCATGTTGGGATTCAACCACATGACACAAAAGGTGTCGATGTAAACATAGCGATATGATCCAGAAATGCTGGCCACACTGTAGGATTCATCAAGTTTGCCCATGGGAACTCACGTTTCATGTCCACAGCCGTGAGCCAAAATGTTGCTATGGTTACCAATGTGTCAATCATTCAGTACGGTCACAGAACGAGAGTTTAGGGGATTCACTCTTGCATTTAAATGCGGTTTCCACTCTTAAAAACTTCAGAGTGTGTACATGGCCATTGTCTGATTCTTATACAAATACAAATAGCTGTGCTAGCTTTGTTGATGCTTCATTGGAGTCTGCTGCCAAACAAACTGAGGATAAACAACACTATGCAATGCATTTAACGTGTAGGATCCTGAGAAGCCCAACACAACGACACTGACTGATGGCGTGAGTTTGGGGTGAGATCTGTTAGGCCAACCAGTCTTTATATGTTCAATTTCCTAGGATTTCAGAGAGTTTTGAGGAATGCACACTTCAGCTTTATGTTTTAGCATTTAGATTTAGATATACAAAGACGGTGCACTCATGGGAGAAAGTGCAATGCACAACATGGCGGATTAATTCATTCCCACCATAGATAAGTAAGCCAATCGTCAATTGGTAAAGTCATCGCGTGACATGCGCATTGGCTGGTCCAGACTGAAATTTTTTGTTTTTTGAGCGTTTAGAAGCAAAATTGATGAAACAGTTGTTCCTTGGTGGTTTCAAATATGACATTTTACCATAAGCTTGAACAGCTTTGGAGATTTTGATGTTTCCCCATTCAGAGAGACAGAAGCTGAACTTGCATGACTGAAATAGCTGAGGTGTTTCAAAGATGGCCGCCGAGTGGAAATGACTTGCCTGAAAGGGGCTTTGAGTTTATCCTCTGTTTTTCTGCAGTAAGCATTTCATAAGAGTCCTGATGACAGGACTGTCTTTTTGAAGATGGACGCAGCCTCTATTTCTAAAGGATCATTAAAAAAAAAATTTGAAGAAAAGGTTTTTGAGGAAAACGTTCCAGGATGTTTCTCCATATAGTGACTTCAATGGGGTCCAACGGGTCGAAGGTCCAAATGTGAGTTTCAGTGCAGCTTCAAAGTCTCGACACGATCCCAGCCGAGGAATAAGAGTCTGATCTAGACAAACCATACGCCATTTTATACAAAATAAAGGTCGAAAGGTCACGCGTCGTGTTCCGGTTCAGAAATGGAGAGAAGGGTGAAAAACTCCATCTCATTTTCTCCTTCAACTTCAAAATCGCCCGACATCGTTGTATTATCTTTTATATATGTATTTGCTTTGCAAATGGCGTTTGACTCAGTCTTCGCACGTTTGCTTTGTAAACACTCGGTCGGTTCTTCCGCCTACGTCCCGCTTGACCTTTCAACCTGATTACGTAATGTGTGGCTCATCACAGCTAGTGCAAGACCAGCATTTGTGGTTAAAAAGTATATAAATGTTTCTTTTTTGTATAAACTGTCGGATGGTTTGTCTAGATCAGACTCTTATTCCTCGGCTGGGATCGTGTCGAGACTTTGAAGCTGCACTGAAACTCACATTTGGACCTTCGACCCGTTGGACCCCATTGAAGTCACTATATGGAGAAAAAATCCCTTCATTTCTTTTCGACTGAAGAAAGAAAGACATGAACATCTTGGATGACGTGGGGGCGAGTAAATGATAAGGACATTTTAATTCTGAAGTGAACTGCTCCTTTAAAAGTGTGTATAAGCACCATGACAGAACAGACGAGTTAAAACTCTAGTCAGTAACCTTCACACAATAAGCATTACACAATCATTATATCAATTGCTAAAGTGTTCCCTTACGAAAATTAACCATGGTTTTATTGTAGTAAAACCACGTTTTTTTTGGCGTATTGACTACGATTTGTATAACCATTGGTATAACCACAAAAAAAAAAAAAAAAAACATAGTTAAACTACTAAAACTTTGTTTTTGTAGCAAAACCATGGTTAATTTGTGGTCACCATGGAATAACTACAAGAACCATGTTATTTCTGTTGGTTTGTATCGTAGTAAAACCATGGTTAATTTCCGCAAGGAATCAACAGGACTAATTACTAAATCCTTAAATTACATAAATAACAATTTCATTTAGCCAATAAAATGTGATGCACTTCTGAGTGAAAGAGTACAACAGCAGGAAAGGCAGTCCACCAGAACTGAGTTTCCCAAAGCATCTTAAACTAGAAACAATGCCTTACGTTGCTTTTGGGAAACGCAGCCCAGGATTTGATTGGATCATGGATAATTGATTACGATTATTATTCATTTGAAGTGTGATGTGTTTTCTTTATAACAATGCGCACTCAGAAATCATTCATAACAAGTCCAGTAATATTTATTAAGAAAGTAAACCAAGTGAACTCTGATTTGATCATTTAGTTTTGAATGATGATCTGGAGGCTAATTGAGAGGCTTTTAGCAGCTAGGGAACAACAGCCTGAATGTTTGTTTGCGCACACATTGGACGCAGATGTGAACCGGTTGGCGCTCCAGCATCTGTGCTCAGGATCTGATGTGATGATGCTGAGACGAACTGCGCAGTTGTTATGATGGAAACGGTGAATGTACAAACACTCATATGTCGGGATGAGTAACAACTCCTGCTTGCTCATCTAATACCAGTGATTCAGACAGTGTAAACGCTTCTTAAGGCAGCTGAGGACGCCAGTGGAGGCCTCACAGTAGTTTATTTGGCCTTTTTGACACTATGAGCCCTATTTTAAGGATCTGAGCGCATGGTCTCAAGCACAGGGTCGCGTCCGAATCCACTTTTGCTAGTTTAACGCCGGGAAAAATGGTCGGCGCTCCCGGCGCATGGTCTAAAAGGGTCGTCCCTATTCTGTTAATGAGTAATGGGTGTGTTTTGTCTCTATTCTCTTAATGAGTAATGGGTGTGTTTTGTCTCTATTCTCTTAATGGGTAATGGGTGTGTTTAGTCTCTATTTTCTTAATGAGTAATGGGTGTGTTTTGTCTCTATTCTCTTAATGGGTAATGGGTGTGTTTAGTCTTTTTTTTCTTAATGGGTAGTGGGTGTGTTTTGGGCGTAACGTGCAATAAACCAATCAGAGTCTCATCTCCCATTCCCTTTAAAAGCCAGTTGCGCTCGTCCATGGCGGATTCGCTATTTACATGGAGGATTTACAAGCGGAAAAACTAAACGCTTCTCTAGCGAGGAAACCATTGACTTTAGACCAGGTTTCAGTTGGTCAATGTCTCAGTCTATTTCAGTTCCTCAGAATAGCAACGGTCCAACAATGCTCCTGAACACACACCTGGTTTTTAGACATGGGCGCAAATGCATTTGCTATTAAAACAACATGACGCAGGACATGAAAATGAAAACTGCGTCGGGCTGAAACTAGCGAAACACACTGCTTTGCACCGAGTGTGTGATAGGGCCCTTTAGGAGAGAGATTAGCGGACAATGTGAGCCAGATAAACCTGTACTGAGCATGAGCAGCACAGGTCCATGTACTGCTGGAGAACATGTGTTCACTATTAAGCCATGCTGGAAGCTTGTCACTGATGTGAACTGTCGTCTGAGAGATGCTCATATGGGGGAATGCAGTGATATCCTGAGAGACTGAGCGAGGGAGTGTGATTTATGATCCGGTCTGCAGTCCTGATCGCTCGCTGTCTGGAACAATCCACGGCCCAAATACATCCTGAGCTCAATTACACAGAGATATCAGAGAAAGAACGTCTCCGTCTGCCGCCACAACGCAGTCTGTTCTGGTCAAGAACGCACACTTAGACGGAAAGCGACAGTATGGCTGGATTGTAGGTTTCTAAAGTGGCAAAATGTGATGGTGTTTCATAACGAGACGACCCCTTGGAGAGTTCCCCAGACTATTAGTCAACAAGTGTTAGTGTCTACAGCAATCCTCGTAATGGATCCATGTGTGGCTTTGTTGTTCACTTAAAAAATGAAAAGAAAATATTTTGAAGTTTTCAACCAGGCAGTTATTGGACCCCATTGACTTCCATGGGAGGAGAAATGGAAGTCAATGGGGTCCAACAACTGTCTGGTTCAAAATATCGTCTTATTTGTTCGACAGAAAAAAAGAAACTAATACAGGTTTGAAACAACAAATGGAACAGAAATGCATCAAGGTACTTAAATACTCGTGATGTTGAAGCTGTTTTTACATGATGTCACAGTGTGGGAGAAGTCATATCTTTCATAAAACCTTCTAATCCATATTTATATTTTTGCTACTTGGAAACTCATAATTATGGCAATTCCAACAGGAATAGAGCATGCGATTGGATATCACTCAGAGACGTGCAAATATAACCCCATAGACTTAATACATAGATAATCAAATATGATGTTTGTTTACAACTATCTGTCTCATTTAAAACTGAATTTAGAGATAAACCGACGTGAATTTTTTTACATAAACACCAAATCTGAAAATATAGTTTATTTAATAATCAATTCATTATTTTATTGTTTTAATAATCAACACTGAAATAAAAACGTAGTTAAATACAAACACTTAAATTGCACATTTTTATGCGACCTTTTAATGATATAATTATGTTTCTATTCCAGTTCATCCAATTCGTAATTTCGTTAGATGGTGGCTATAATAAAACCTTGTTTTCAAGAAAGATCTATTCAAAAATATGTTAAATAATGAAGACATCATTAACAGGTTAAGTAAAAAATATAATGAATATGTAATATAGTGCATATATTTAGTATAATGCTCCTTTCTAGAGTTATTTATTCTATCTAACTAACAAGGAAGTTGTACTGTTTCTTCCAACGTACCTTCTGATGTTCATTCATGTGTGTTTGTGACTAGCTGTAAAGAGGAAGATCTCGGGATTTATGAATCAATATAAAGACATTGAAATATCAATATTGTCAACGTTATCCACGTGGTGTGCAGAAAAAAGATGCAAAACAATTTAATTTTTCATTCTTTTTTTCTTTTTTTCAAAATGTCTGATGCCATCAACTCAAATCATTGTAGATTATTGTAGCATCTTAGAAACATAACAAATGAGATTTAAGCTTATTGATTTCAATCTGATTGTGATTCTGCTCGGTAAACAGGCTGAGACTGTTTACATGACACCGTTTTCAACAAAAAACGTACATGTGTTTTGGCCGTTCGTTTACACGACGATGGCGTTTTGAGTGCTTTAAAAACGCAAACTTTTGAAAACGGGTTTCAAAGTGCAAGTTTTTGAAAACGGTCTCCGAGTAAACAACAAAATCGTTAATCTCTGAATACGGTGACGTCATGCACATGCGTATTACGTGTTTAAAGGCACAATATGTAGGTTTTTTTCGCCACAAGAGGGTGCAGTTTCCAACAATAACAAAGGCGTAGGTTGATGACGCAGTGATGAGCTGAATGATGGGACTTGCTGTCAAGATGATGGATCTAATAATGTTTATGGATGAGTGCAAACATTCATGTTTTTTAACATTACAGTGGTATGAAGCAGGTCGCGATTGCTAAAGGGACAGATATCACACGCGAGTCCCGCGAATATAAAGGAATAAGGATATTTAATTCTACCGAACTACCCGCAAGTGCTGGATTACTCACACAGGTCAGTTTATTAGACGAATTAAACTTGTGAGGTAACGCAGCGCTGCTTCACTTGCTCTAACGTTACACTATCACACTAAATGTGTGTTGAAAGTTATAATGTTATGCTACGTGTTAGTTCGTTTGCTATACGAAACTAGCAGTAAGCTAGTTCAACATTAGAATGAGTTGAGCTAAAGTTATATAACATTGATTTGTTTTATGCACATTTGCTCACCTGTCTAATAAAGCTGTCAAGTCGTGACTCGTGAAGCTCTGTCGAGTCCAAGTTAGTCGCGGACGCTAGCTCTCGGCATCTCAAAAACGCCACGCTGATGTTGATCCTCATTTTAGTTCTCCTTATTTGTCCCAAAGTCTGCTTGCCATGGTCTATGTTTGAAAGAAACAAGAACTGCGTGCCGCTAAACGTTACGCACTACGCAGTTGTCCACCTCTGTCGCCATGGTTACGTCATGGCTATGGCAGTACGAGTGGAAACCGAGGATAGCGCGGATATTGCGTCATTGACAGGCGACATTTTTTTCCGGGACGGCCACTTATTTAAAATTGGAATTTCTCTGAAATAAAAATCTTTGGAGATTTTTGGGATATTGTAAGTCCACAACTGCAGGAAATATATCACACTGTGCAAGTGATTTTTGGATGTTTTATTACAAAATTCGTACATATTGTACCTTTAACTATAGTGTTTCATCGCCATCTACTGGCCTGGCAGCAGAATACAGCGTTTTTAGCCGTTTTCGCGGATCCGTGTGAACGGGATCGCTTCTGTACGTGGAAAAACTCAAAGGAAAAACTTCTCCGTTCTAAGCATATCGTTGTCGTGTAAACGTACCTTAACATCTCTTTCATACACCTTGCATTTCTCCTCTTGGTGCGTGTGAGGAAGTGTAAACTGTAGTGTGTAAGTGCACTGGCCACACCTGTTGCTTCATGTCAGCGTAGGTCTTCTCTGAGCTGAGCTCCACTTGCTTCTTAAAGTTCTCCAGTGCCTTCTCAGCCTGATGGGCCTGATGTCTCTGACTGTCCCGAACACGAACCAGCTGCTCATCTTTATCCCTACGACACAAAACACACACAAACTGGGTCACCCCGTGACTGATACACACGCATATCCACGTGCCTGCTTTATTCTCAGAGAGAAAGGAGAGTGAAACTCATAACCGATACGGAAAACGCGTCACATAAAAGCATCACGTTGTGCTTTATACTTATTGTTTATCAGCTGATTGGGGAAGTGTTTTATGTTCACACAGAGAACTTCAGCGCACAAATGTGTGTCGACGCAAAACAAACAGCGTCTCAGACTCATGTCTGACAACAACGCTGACACACAACCGCCAAAAGAGCTGTCAGACTGCAACAAAGAGCTTGTCAACCTGCTTTCACTCTCTATATACGTGCATGTGTGAGGCACATCTCGCCCTCCGTTTAAAAGGGGGTAATTACCTTAAATTGAAAGAACAATTCAGCAGGGCCAGTGAAACTACATATTAGTTCTTCATCAAACAACACATCCAAAAAGCCACTGACAGAACAATATCAACGAGGAAACATGACATCAAACATTGTTTTTGTTACAACGCATATTTTGTTTAGGGATGCACGATATATCGGTACCATATCGGTCGATATTCGTTCATTTTTAATGTTATCGTTATCGGCCCGATAAGAAAATTTGGCCGATATATTTAAGCCGATTATAATTGTGTGTTTGAGACTTGGATTTTAATGGTGAGACTATGTTTTTGTAATCAGGCTCTCAAAAATGATATAAAAATTTGGATTTAGATTTACCGATATATCGGTTATCGGCTTTCAAATATTAAGAATTATCGGTATCGGACAAAATTTTCATATCGGTGCATCCCTAATTTTCTTAATAATGATTTATAGTAATAACTATAATAATAATAATTTTTACAAAGAATATTACAAATGCTCCACACACACACACACAAAACATACATATAAAAACACGCTCTCTAAATGAACATCATCAGATCATCCTCTATAACCCTTTAGTTATCGTCTCATTTAGCATACAAATAAAAAGCAGACATAACAATAAGAGGAAATTAAAAACAAAACAAATGCACAAAAAAAAAGTTGGGGACCTTTTTTCTTTTTCTATGGCCTCTTTTCTGTGTAATTTTGGTCTCTCTCATGTTTGACATCAAAAGATCTAGAAATTGTTTCTCCCTGACTGTTGTGTAGTCTGTAATTATTAATCTGTCTTGCAACATGAATGCCTTCAGGGCAGAGCAAACACAAAAGAGCCTTCTGCACATCTCTGATGTGGAGCAACCAGCAGACAAAAAAAAAAAAAACACTGGAAGAAAGAAAGAAAGAAGAAAACAGGCGTCTAAACAAGAAAGAAACAAGAAAAAGACGAAGCCACAAAAATAGCACTCTCTGAACATTCAGAGCTCCAGAGAGAAGAAAGAGCAGCTCGCTGAGAGGAAGAGAGGGTTAGTTAGTTGTTCCTTTCTGTGTCTATCGCTCTTTAAAGGTGTAGGTCCTGTTCATACCTTACAATAACACCAATCACATATTACATCAAACAAACGCCGCTAGTTTTCCATTGTTTTTCGATGCAAACACGTACTAGGCGGACGTCACTAACCTTTGCTGTTCTGTGTGACACGGCCCTTACTTTGTTTCTGAAACAACTTTACTTTTTGACGGACGTCGTCACCAAAGCCCTGTCGTCGTCTGAGAAGTGTCGTGAATCATCGTTAAGACTGACACTTGAGATTAAGTCCTACACTTCACTTAAATTACCACTGAGATGCTTGATAACTAACTTTTAAGCGCAGCTTTGAGCCAAGAATTGATTTACTATTAAAGGTGCAGTGTGTAATGTTTAGCGGCATCAAGTGGTGAGGCTGTGAACTGCACCCAACAGAAGTTACGGTGGCCGACAGGAAGTGATGTCGTCGTCTGAGACAGCAGAGAGTAGCCAGTTCAGTAATGAGCTTTCTTTACAAAGATAAATTAAGAAATTAGATTTACTTAATTATTCAGTAAAACGATATGTTATTGCGAATATTATTGCCACCTGTTCATCATTGTGTCAGTGTTTTATTCGCTGACTTTAACTCGCTTCTTTCCACGAAGAACAACATGGTGACGAAACGAGTTTGTCCGTTCAGGGCCACTGTAGAAACATGTGGATGTAAGGAGACCCGCGGTGTGTGTGTGAGAGAGAAATGCTCATTCTAAGCTAATAAAAACATAACGGTTCATTATGTAAGGTCTTTATACACCATCCAAAACATAGTTGTGTATATGAAATGGCATTTCTGTCAACAGATCCTCAAAATATTAAAAATGTACAGTGTAAAGGTTGATCTTCTGGGTTGTAGGTGTGCATTTGTGTGAGAAGCCTGACCGAGGGTGTGTGAGAAGAGCAGACAGTTCGTCACCATCCGTCACAGAAAGAAGTGAGATGAGAAGGAGGAATAAAGCAGCGCGGCAGGAACGGGGAACGCCAGCTCCGCAGAGGTTTGAGCTCGGGGAAGAAGAGTGGAAGACGAGCACGCTCAAATTAAAGATGTGCCGTCAAAACCAGAGGAAATCCTTCTCATCCTGCGCTCTTTAAGGGGATTTTTTGGGGGGGAAAAGCAGAAGGAAGAGACTTAAGGAAAGGGCGACAGTGCTTCCGCCTAGCCACAAGTCAGACAAGGAGGGTCAATTTTCCAAACCTCCTTAACCACAGGACGCCTCCAATGTGGAGAGCAGGACGCTCCGATGGGGAGCTCGTACTGTAAATAAGACTGGAGAAGATGCTGCTAATTCAAACGCTATGGCCACACAAACGCACCCATTCATTTTCATTCAGGCTGAGTTCAACCCGTCAGACGCCCGAGTCTCTGGAACCTGGGCTCGTGACCCATGAAGGACGCCACAAGAAACACGCTTTTGAGTGACTGCACAAAAAATAGAACACGCAATTCACGTAGATTTATGCTGACTCGGCGATAACAGAAGTATAATAATGAGCCATGCATGGGGAAGATCTGCTAAAACTAGAAAACATAAAAAACAAGCCTTTATATATATGTGTGTGTGTGTATATATATGTATATATGGATTATAAAATAACCAAACCTAAATTATCTTATTGGAAATTTTAAATATTAGACACAAAATTTGAAATAAAAGCTCCCAACAGAACTACTTAACATGATATGGACGTTTTAATACAATTAAAGCACTAATAAAGACTCCAAATTATCCAAAAGCACAAAATATCCTGTTGAAAATCCAGTTTGTCCAGCAGGATCTTTCCGACATTCTTGTTTGATCTCGTTGGGATCGTCCATCTATAAATTATGAAAGTAACTAGAGATATCACTGCTTAATTGTGTATTGGCGATAATAATAAGTGTAAGTGTAATTATACATTAAAGAACTGAGTAGTAATAATGAACTACATGTACTTGCTATAGGGTTAGGATGTTAGTTGCATGTAATTATGCACAATTTACAGTAATCACTATATTAACCACTATACATAGCACTGTAAAATAACAGTAATATTGTATATTTTCAATATATCACGGAGCATCTGCATGCGGGAAGTCGTAAGGCTAAAGAGCTTTACATACACATGTTAGACTCCCGCTTGGCCAACATCAGTCTCTCTGGACGTGGGCTATAAACACACTGGGAGAGACATATGGATTCCAGGTGGATTACACCTCTCCACACCAGTGCGAAGCCAAAGGCCGTCCACTCCATGAGCTCATCGTGAGGGAATGATAACACATCCAGGCCCAGATCAAAGCTGGGGCCCGAGAAAGAGGCAGCACATTAAAGCCAGAGAGAAAACTCAAAGCTGAAATCTTCAAAAAAGAGGAGCGCCTCATTGCTCTGTCCCCAGAGAGCCAGTCTCGCACTGGCACAAATACATGTGATTCAAGTGCATCAGAAATAGAGTTCACTGTCAGGAATTTGTCAAGTGTAGACAGCATCACTGATTATAATGGGTTTTATTTGCATTTGTCGCGTCGTGTCGCCCCGCTCATGTCTTTTCCTTCGTTTTTCAATGTAAACACACGCTAGATGGACGACATTAATGCAAGTACAGCACTAATAAAATGACAAATGATTCAACAGGACAAAATATCCTGTTGACAATCCAGTTTCTCCTGCAGGATCTGATTCTTATTCTCGTTTGATTCGTGTTAAACAACAAACTCTAGAGTGGGTAGTGCTGGGCGGTATACCGGTTCTTACCGAATACCGAATATTTTTGTGATATTAATATACCACAATATGTCGCTTTAACAGCGTTGGGAACGCGGCGTGACACTGTTTGAGAGGGTCTTTTCACTGTTGATGCACAGCTGTGTGTGTTACTAGCGTGACGTGAAGACGGATTGGTTAAACTATAATTGATAGCGGTCAAATTATATATCAGTGTTTCCAATACATTGGTTCACAATATCAACACAGCCTTTTGGAAAATCTATTTGTGGTTGGCGTTGACATCGTTGAATAAACATGAGCATCACACGTTTTAAAGTTAAAACGCGGCGTGGGTGTTTTTATATAAATGTATTTTTGAAGGGAACTGACTGTCTTTAGAAAAGTTTCGATGCTATTTTCATTTAATCTTTCCTGATAAAGCAGCGTTTACGAGCGCTGAGCTGTTTTGTGTACAGCCGTTACCGGGGAAACCACTTTGTGTTTAGCCGTTACCGGGGAAACCGCTTAGTGTTCAGCCGTTACAGCATTTATATTGATAGTAAATGTGTAGAAATGGATGTAACTAGTTGTACAATTACGATAGAATATGTAATGATTACATTTACAGCACCTGCATAAATCGAATAACAACTTAAAGCAAAAACACGGCTAATGCACATTCCTTACTCATTATTTTGCAGAAGTAGAGTTTTGAAGAAAAGGTACAGTTGAAAATACGACTTCCCAACTCGTAAATACGACATCCCGAGGAGGACTACAGCTGCAGAATACACTAGTATGCACACTAGACAAATCTTCTGTGTGCAACCAATACATGCATGGTCTACTACATTTGTCAAAATCTGTAGTATTCTACAAAGCATAATTATCCCACAATGCAATGCACTTGACTTGGTTTTCCCTTCTGCGACAGCTGCGTTCCGGCAATTAAAAACTCCAGTTATTTTCTCCAAATTGAGAAAATGATTTGTAACAATCACTTATAACCCCTTTAAAGAGTTCCAGCTAAAAAAGAATGAAAGAATAACCAGCTAAATGCGCAGTGAATAACTACATTACCCATGATGCCGAACAGAAATCTCCACTTAATCAGAGAGTTGTGGCAAGCAAGAGCATTCCCATGAAGCGCCGCAAACGACGTAATCAATACTTCAATATTTGCATTTTATTTGATATGCATATTTTTGCAGTAAATCTATTGTTTCTATAGATATAATCGACAACTTTCAATTAATAGGTTTCGGTTACGCTTTATTTTAAGGTGTCATTGTTACAGAGTAATTATATATAAGTACTGAGTAATATTAAGCAACTACATGTACTTACTATAGGGTTAGGGTTTGGTTGAGGGTTAGATGCATGTAAATATGCATAATTTACTGTTATTACTACGGTAAACACATGTAACAAGGACACTGTAAAATAAAGTGTTACCCAGTTTTCTATCATTTTTAATTTGCTTGTCACTCACAATGCATCATGGTTTTGTAGTTCTTTCCCTCGTAAAGAACTACAAAAGAACTGTGTTGTTTATTTTCTTCAAACACAAGTTTGTAGTGTCGTGACTTAAAGCTCATGGCTTTTAACGCTTTAATGAATTCTTCTTCTCTCAGACTGCCTGCATGCTGGCGAAATGATTCACTTCGACAGGCTTTGACGGGGAGAAAATATCTGGCACGCGTTTGTGAAATAAACTGCTAAAGGGTTTGTTTTAGTCTTTTAAATGTGGAATTGACCCAAATAGACATGCATTTGCTTATTTGACCCACATTTTTTGGGGTCATGATAGTGTTGATGTGCGATTGTTGCGACGGTGAGGACCACCAGGGGTGTGTGTTGCTGAATCAGTGTGTGTGTGTGTGACTCCTGGGTGGGATTACATGTATGTTCAGGGGACGCCTCTTAATCAATGTCATTCCCGGAGCTAAAGACACATGCAGTGACACACACCATAAGCCTCCTGCTTTAAGTGTGGGCCGATTATTCAACGATGCGGTTTGCGTACGATACAAGAAAACAACATCTGCATCCCTTTAAAACTTCCAGAGGAAATTCCAAACATGAGGAATTTGTTCTTCGTATTCAGCTTTTAGGGTTATTCCTGCTGCTGATCAGTGTGTTTGTGTGGCGCCCCCTACAGGACGACGCTGACGAATGTGGAAAGTGTGACTGTGTTGGATTTAAACGCTTTCAGATGCATGTTTTCTCCATTCATACGCCTCCCCGTGTCTCTCCTAGCAACAGCCGTCTCTCCATGTGTTTCTGGATTCATTAATTTATAGTAATGCTGCCTCAGAAACATCGGGCATGTGTTAGGCGCACATGTATGCAGGCCATAACTCATAAACAATGCGAAGTTTAAAAAACAAAATAGTGCGGATAATTGCGAAAAGAGTAAAAACAGATGAGGGGAATAAAAGTGTGTGTTCTCGTCGTCACATACGCAGCTGAACGTCATGTGCCTGTGACTTCTCTGCGTGTGTGTGGTGTTTAGGCGAGTTGCACAAGCATCCATTTGAATCAAAGCGGAGATCAGATTTCAGTCATCTACCCACAATCAAGAATGAAAGCTTCTGCACAGCAACACATGTGAATTGTTCACTGCCAAGAGCAATACTGCAGATTTCCAATCAAACTCGAGAAGACACTCACACTTGTGCTGGGACGAAGGGTCATGCGTGCTTCTTCAACGCTTTGAGACTTAGAAAATAAACTCTTGCACTTTCATTAGCTTATGTAATTCGTCCAATGACAATGAAGAATTTTTCTGAAACATTATGAAGATTTCCCAACACATCACATTCTGCGGTGAAAATGACATTTTAGACATTTCTGGAACAAAATGACGAGCGTCTTCGTCTTGCTATGGCTAATTACATATCTAGTATTGTATTCTAAACCAAAAATAAATGAATACATTAATTTATTCAAATTAATAATTTGACAAAACCTTTATAGAAAATTATATATACAAAAAAATGTGTTTATGCTGAAATAACACCACGACTGAGACTGTATAAAATGTATGTGAATAATTGCACAAATTACATGGTTTATGCTTATTTCACTCTTACATTAGCAGTTTTTAAACACTAAATAAGTTTAAATATAGTAAAACAATCTATACATACAATTTATTTGAAAAGTAGCCAAAATCAATTATTTAGGCATTGAATTTCAAATAAGTTTTTTTTTTTTACATGTGACTTTTATATAAAAACAATAACAAAAAGTAGAAGTAGAAAATTTATATAATAAAGAAGCAAAAAATTAAAAGTGATAATGTGATCATAGTTGAAGAAACACCTTCATATTCATTGTCTGGAAAAACTTAAGAGACCTTAAATATATAGATATATTGATATAGATACAAATGGATTTCAATGCTTCCCGTTCATTAACTAGACTGGCGGCCCGGAAATGTGTTTAAACTTCTCATAATAACATAAAAGGTCTTTAATGTCGTGATTTGCACCATTGCTGTCAAACAAACTAAAATCTAAAGTGTGATTAGGCTTTGTGTTTGCTTGCCAAAATAAAACTGGTTTTCTGCCAAAATAAAAGCTTGACTGCAGTTTCCGTCAAAATAAATTTGAACATAATATTAAAAACATTATTATCATTATTAGTAGTAGTAGTATGTAGTGTATTGACTGAGACACTATATCGCAGCTAAAAAGAGGTTCGAGCCCCTTTTAAAGTTCAGGTACAAGTCAATGCATAGTCAGTTTGCACACGGGTTGGAGCTCTTAATTGTGAACTCTCAAAGTGCACCAGATTTATGCATCCCAGGCCTTATTAAACTGTCAGGTAGCATGCATTGGATTGCATTGTGGGATACAATGTTTCATGCAGTGTGCAAATGTAGTAGGTCACCCAGACATGCAAACAGAAAGTTCATACACTAGGCACAATGCAAAACTAGTAGGAGTAGTATGCCCTTCCAAACACACCCTAAAAGCTGAATCTCCCTGGCTCATCAACTCAGACCGACAAAAATACACATCCGTCAGCATGGGGTTGTGGCAAACACTCGAAGAATAGTACTTTGAGAGGTAAATAGTGCTTTAATAAGCTTCACAGGAGATCCAGGAACAGGTAAGCGAAGGAAACACAGTGCGCAACTTACACGAGACCGGACAAACACTGAAGGAGACCAACTTAAACACCCATGATGATGAACTAAACGACGAACAGCTGTGATGAACGAATGTCCATGGCTACTGATGAGTGGCGGGAGATGAGAACGAAGGAAACATGCGACTGAAGACAAACAAACTAAGAGGCTTTACACAACAAACGTAAAACCTTTTAGGCGTTTTGGCCGTTCGTTTACACGTCAACCGGCGCCTGAACACACACACTTTTGAAAGCGGGTTTCAAAGAGCAAGTTTTGGAAAACGGTCTCCGTGTACGCAATAAAAACGTCAATCTCTGAATACGATGACGTCATGCGCATGCGTATTACGTGTTTAACTATAGTGTTGCATCGCCATCTAGTGGCCTGGCAGCAGAATACAGCGCTTTTAGCCGTTTTCGCGGATCCGTGTGAATGTGGATCGTTTTAACAATGGTGTCGTCTGTACGCGGAAAACTTCTCTGTTTAAAGCATATCGTCGTCGTGTAAACGTACCCTAAAGGCCTGTTCGCACCGGGATGAATTCCGCGTGCGATATTCGCCGACGTTTAACGCCTCGTGAGTAAACAAAGGGCGCCAATGTGAGTGTGCACACCGACGCGGAAAAAACGCCACGCGTAAAAGCGTCATTTTTTAAAAAACGCCTCGGGTTCGTTTATTTGGTTTGACGCGCCGCGTCAAAAACTATCCGGCCAATGAGATTGGCGCTTTTGCTCACGTGTCTGAAGTTCTGAAGTTACAGTAAAACACAACTTGGGGGCGCTCAAACACAAAACGGTCTTGCCGAGCACACATACGTAACGGTGAAGAAGATATACGCCAAGTAGCGTCGACACTGCCGGGAAGAAATAAGACGAGGAAGATGCAATGCAAGATGAATGTAGAGCTGCTGGTCTCGTTGGTGTCGGAACATAAAGAACTATATGACAAACGCGACAGCGACTACAACATAGGACTATTTCTGTTTTACATTAAGCGCCATCAGGGAATGAATTTGCATGTTCACTCGGCTCATCGTCAGCGAAAATCGCTTGGGTGTGAACACAAAAAACGCGCTGAAAAACGCTGGCGCGCCTATATTCGTCCCGGTGTGTACGGCCCTTAAGAGTCCATGAAAGTGAAACTAACTGAACACAAACGTGACAATATCACAACACACACACATTAATTAGCCTCTTCTATGTCTGCAGGAGCTCAGCAAACGCATGTTTTGGTCGAGATTTGCACAAATACAAATGATGAGTTTAATCTGCAGTTCATCCAGGGAATGCAACACTGTCGTCTTCAAAACGAGGACGAGTTTAGGGCCAGCTGGTTTATTTTCTTGCCTATTCTTATCCTCTGTCTGATCCAGCGGGACTGCAGTGATTAGCCCGTTTGATGTTGGCCTCTGAATCCCCAGGGATGTGCCCCCCGGACTGGGCCGAAGCCGAGACTCAAAGAGATCCGCAGCTGCAGACGTGGGACAACACAGTCGGGCCAAGCACATATCCCTGTGGCACTCCCCTCATGCGAGTTTACGCTTACAGTCACGCCGCATTTCAAGACAAACACATTGTCCAGCCATTTGCAGTGATGGGAACCGAGTTGGCCTGTGTATGTGACTCGGCTGTTTGCGAAATGTGTGCTTAAATAGGGATAGATGCAGAGCAAACGAGCATCTTTCAATGCGAATCCAAGCATAAACCTTGAAGTTCTGTATCACTTCCGCCAAAATAACATCTAAAGCACAATTGTTTGTCATGTATATGCATTTCCTCTGATGATCATGACAGACAAGAGCTAACTTTTTTTTTTCTTTTTCAAGTGCGCTAGCTCGCTATGTCATTTCCATAGCAACGGAAAGTTAAACAATGCACCGATTCTCATTTGCATTGGGAAGGGGGAGCCTCTTTTGATGGGAAGGGGGTCGGGACAAACAAACAGCACACCAGCTGCTTGTGTCTGCATGCATATCCATGTTTAAATTCACATGTGCATATCAAAAGGGCACGCAAAAGCCTAAATATGCAACACAAATGATGCAAGCCATGCTAAATATTACATACATTTCCTCTCGGTCACACATATGCGTGTGAAAGTGTGTCCAACAAGCCAGCATTTTATGCGGTTTCATCTCGTTTAAATTTCTCCGCTCATCCTCTGATCTCTGCTATCAGGCGTTGCTCTCTTGATGTGTGCGCTGGCTGGCTGTTTGAAGTTCAGCGCTGACTTTAAAGTGGCCAAAAGACCCTGAACGGCAGGTAGGAACCAGACCGGGGGATCCCGGGTGCTCGTTAGCCCAATGACTGTTTAATTAGCTCGATGAGGACCGCGGCGTAAATGCGGCTGCCTATTGACACAAATGGGCATCTGTGTTGTTCAGAGCTCATGCGGGGCTAATTTATTCATCCTCAGCCGTGTGTGTCTGGCGCACTAACTCGTACGTCAGATAACGGCACTCGTTTCATCTCCACACTTTAAAGCAACGGCATAGGGAGGGGGGGGGGGGGGGGGGGGGGGGGCACAATTCAGCAGATGAAAGGAAGCGCTGTGCTGTACGGTACAAGACATGCAAAACGTCCTGGAATGGTTTTAAATTACATATGTGCCAATGACTGCCAGACCTGATTTAGTTCGTTTAATAGTTGTCCTATTTCCGTGTGTGTTTGTGTTTATTTAATTTTTTTTTTTTACAAAAGAGCCAACAATAAACTGCTGGGAGCCTTGTTACTAAAAAATGGATCATTTGTGATGCAAATAAATAAAATATTGTAGCAACCTTTATGTTAGATCAATGCAATGCATTAAATATGATATAAAACAGTATCATTTCCACTGTCCTGTATTATTCTAATAAATGATGGTAATATAAAACGTTTTGAAGAGAGTGTGAGTGGTGCTACCGTGCTGAAGGCATCCTAATTCAGTCTATTACAATAGAGCATTTCAGTAATGGTGTATTTTTGTGGGTCAATCTGGAAGTCAGCATCACACTGGTTCCCTCGACAAAAGCTCAATAAGGATTATTGAAGAAAATAACCCAGACAGCAACATAGTGTCGGCCCAGATCCGGCCCGCATCTGGTTCACATGGGTTCTGGGCCGACACTATGTTGCTATGTGACCAACAAAAATGTATGATTCTAACATGTTTTGATAATTTTCACAAATGAACGTAACATTTATGAATTTTGAAGCCTAAATACAATCATGAGAAGTAAAGCACTAAACAACAAACTACACCACGGTCACACTGACTGAGTTAAGGCCCGTTCACACCAAGGACGATAGCGATAAAGATAACTATAAAGGTAACGATAAAGATATGGTTCTAAAAATCGTTCTCCATATTAAAGAATAGCAGAGTTCACACCACAGCTGTAACGATACAATATGAGGAACGATATCGTTGGGATCACTTTCAGAACGATTATATTTTCCATCTGTTGAACGATAAAACCTTGACAGCCAATCAGAATCCACTCGAATTTAAAGGGCCGCGCGCATTTAAAAAGGCAGACGACATTGTGGAGAAGTTAATCGTCGAGGTCCAGAAACATCCAGCAGTGTTTGACAAGTCAAGCCCCTTTTCATGAAAATGGATATGGAAGACAATCGTTCATTCCCTCTGAATAAACGGTGAGAAGTATTAACGTTACCTCAGGGATCCACAACATCGTCTTGCTTCCTTTGAAGTTGCGGTGAAAAAGACTAGGTGTTGTTTTTATTCCACTATATTGACTCCGTCGGCTAAATCCACTGTTAGATTATTAGCTGGATTCCACTAGCTTCACTCAAAGCATCGCATGCTGAGGACATCGGCTGGATAAAGCCTGTAAATGCTACAAGAACAGCAGAAACATGTTCAATCACGCTGAACACACTTTGAAACCGCAGCTCGAGAGCTTAGAATAAACACACCGTTATCAATCGTTGGTGCGGACGCAAATATAGTTATAGTTATCGTTCTTGGTGTGAACGGGCCTTTAGAGTAGAATTGAGTTCGAATAGTTTGCAAAAGCGTGATTATAAACACAACGAGGCTGTGAAATTGGACAAGTGATGAGTTTACGTGTTCGGTGTGGAGACATTTAATGTCCCAGACAACCTTTGTAGTCCTATTGAGCCACTTGTTAGCAATCACCTTTTTTACTGAAGTATTTTATATCATAGAATAAAACCTGAAAATATCTTGAGCTTGTGTTCATCACAGACCTTATTTCAGCCATTTAACCAAAAACCCATTCAAAAAACAAAGGATCTGGAAGTGCTAAAATGCAAACTCGTTTTCAGGTTTTGGACTACAAAAATATATAATACTCATCCCAGCATCACTCTATACCAAATGATCATGCAGAGCTTCATCAGAAGCAGAAATCCTTCAGTCATGACTTCGGTATTTGTATTTATTAATCTTTGTTAATAAAAATCCAGCTGTTCATTGTTTGCTCATGTTAGTTCACAGTGCATTAACTAATGCTAACAAACACAACCCTTGCTTTTAATAACGTATTAGTAAATGTTAAAATTAATATTAACTAAGATTAATAAATGCTGTAGAAGTATTGTTCATTCTTAGTTCATGTTAACTAATGAACCGTATCGTAAAGTGTTACCTATATTTCTTATTTTATTTTTTTAGTCGTCGGCTAGTGACCAATCACTGAAAATACTGAGTTTTATTAGGAACGTTCTTTGCTCGCTTTCTGTATATAGTTTATCCTTTAAATGTACAGTACAGCTTCCTCTATTGCTTTCGATCCCCAAAGAATGTGTTGATGAAAAAACAGATCTGAAAGTGTGTCAAGCAAAGGTATTCTTGTAAAAACTATTAATTCAGTCCCAAGTCTTGTGCTCCAGGCGACGATGATGTCACATGTCCACTGGCAGAGTTAATGACTGAAATCCAATTAAACGTGTAGTTGCTGCCAAGAGTGTGTGATAAACCAGGACAAGGGCCAAACAAACATACAAACAGCAAATAATGAGCTCATCGAGTGGGCCGAATCCAACCTGATGTCATTCTTCAACCTAAATGGGAAGTTTTCCACCAATGTTTGGACATTGTAAAGAACCTCACATCTGTGCCTGGTGTGTATGTTACACGTGGCACGCAATTTTGAAGCTGGTTATGCTGTTTGTGGAGTTGTTTAATCAGATCTTCAGAGATTTAAAGCCTTCATCGAAGGCTGTGGCTGAAGAAAGTTGTAGTTTGTGTTCTTATCTCTCTTTCTTTCAGTGCTTGTTCTCAGCAAGTGTTTGAATGATTGAAAGAATGTTTCAGGAACATCACACTAACCTTTAAACAACATTATATTAACATTCAGGAAACTGGACATTTTTATGTTCTTGGAATGTTACAAATCAACGTTCCTAGAATATATCACTGTTCATCAAAATGAAGTTGAAAGAGCGTTTGAGGAACATCACACCTTCTAAAACACGTTCCAAGAAAACTGGACATTGTTTACGTTCCCAGAACCAACACTGAATATTTGGAGAACGTTCTTGTAGCTCTGTTAGCTGTGTTCATGCTGCTGCATCCTCAAATATCACACGCAGATCTACATGCCATTTGACAAATTGAAATGCATGATTTCAAAATACCTGCAAAGGTATAGTGATAGCAAAGAGTCTCAAACTCAACAAGTGGTGGGCACGTTAAACGTGGCGTTTTGCTCTTCTTTCCAGCGAGTGACGGTGAAAAAGCGAGGCTAGACGAACTAACCTGACGTGTGTGATTTCACCGATACACAAACCCTGCGAGCTTCCCCTCAGAACGCCATGCTAACCACTTCCACATCTCCCGATGCATTCCTGCGGTTGGGAGCGGGCTCCACATCTAAAGACTCTGCTGTGGGCCAGGAGATGGCCTTCCCAAAACAGGACTTAGAGCTGAGCCTCTTCCACAGCCCCATAATCCAGTCCAGACCACAGCATTGTTCACATTTCACTGGTCTCTGCTAGCACTCAACAATACAGGAGCACTGCTGGATATAAAGCCGGTGCACACTGTGCGATTTTGGCCGTCTGAGGCAGATTTTGCAAATCCTAAAAGATTCCTCTGATCCTTGGATCTGAAGATCTGAAGTGTTTGAACATTAGTTTGACATGTGCACCGACAGCTGATTATTAATGAGCGTTGCGATCAAATTTGACCTCAGACCAAATTCTGGCAGAGTCCGAAGGTTTGACTCTCAGTCCTGCCGTGACTTCTCCTACGACCACCGTCAAAGTGACTTCGTTTTTCAAGACTAGCCGTGACCAAAAGTAACGTTTTTAACGCGTCTTGACTGTCATACAGTGTGACATTAATGATATCTGAGATCTTACAGTGTGACATTAATGATAACTGAGATCTTACAGTGTGACATTAATGATAACTGAGATCTTACAGTGTGACATTAATGATATCTGAGATCTTACAGTGTGACATTAATGATATCTGAGATCTTACAGTGTGACATTAATGATATCTGAGATCTTACAGTGTGACATTGATGATATCTGAGATCTTACAGTGTGACATTAATGATATCTGATATCTTACAGTGTTACATTAATGATAACTGATATCTTACGCTGTGACATTAATGATATCTGAGATCTTACAGTGTGACATTAATGATATCTGAGATCTTACAGTGTGACATTAATGATATCTGATATCTTACAGTGTGACATTAATGATATCTGAGATCTTACAGTGTGACATTAATGATATCTGAGATCTTACAGTGTGACATTAATGATAACTGAGATCTCACAGTGTGACATTAATGATATCTGAGATCTTACAGTGTGACATTAATGATAACTGAGATCTCACAGTGTGACATTAATGATATCTGATATCTTACAGTGTGACATTAATGATATCTGAGATCTTACAGTGACATTAATGATAACTGAGATCTTACAGTGTGACATTAATGATATCTGAGATCTTACAGTGTGACATTAATGATATCTGATATCTTACAGTGTGACATTAATGATATCTGAGATCTTACAGTGTGACATTAATGATAACTGAGATCTCACAGTGTGACATTAATGATATCTGAGATCTTACAGTGTGACATTAATGATAACTGAGATCTCACAGTGTGACATTAATGATATCTGAGATCTTACAGTGTGACATTAATGATATCTGAGATCTTACAGTGACATTAATGATAACTGAGATCTTACAGTGTGACATTAATGATATCTGAGATCTTACAGTGTGACATTAATGATGACTGAGATTTTACAGTGTGACATTGATGATAACTGAGATCTTACAGTGTGACATTAATGATATCTGAGATCTTACAGTGTGACATTAATGATGACTGAGATCTTACAGTGTGACATTAATGATGACTGAGATCTTACAGTGTGACATTAATGATATCTGAGATCTTACAGTGTGACATTGACGATAACTGAGATCTTACAGTGTGACATTAATGATATCTGAGATCTTACAGTGTGACATTAATGATATCTGAGATCTTACAGTGTGACATTAATGATATCTGAGATCTTACAGTGTGATATTAATGATATCTGAGATCTTACAGTGTGACATTAATGATAACTGAGATCTTACAGTGTGACATTAATGATATCTGAGATCTTACAGTGTGACATTAATGATATCTGATATCTTACAGTGTGACATTAATGATATCTGAGATCTTAGAGTGTTACATTAATGATATCTGAGATCTTACAGTGTGACATTAATGATGACTGAGATCTTACAGTGTGACATTAATGATATCTGATATCTTACAGTGTGACATTAATGATATCTGAGATCTTACAGTGTGACATTAATGATATCTGAGATTTTACAGTGTGACATTAATGATAACTGAGATCTTACAGTGTGACATTAATGATATCTGAGATCTTACAGTGTGACATTAATGATATCTGAGATCTTACGGTGTGACATTAATGATGACTGAGATCTTACGGTGTGACATTAATGATATCTGAGATCTTACGGTGTGACATTAATGATATCTGAGATCTTACAGTGTGACATTAATGATGACTGATATCTTACGGTGTGACATTAATGATATCTGAGATCTTACAGTGTGACATTAATGATATCTGAGATCTTACAGTGTGACATTAATGATAACTGAGATCTTACGGTGTGATATTAATGATATCTGAGATCTTACAGTGTGACATTAATGATATCTGAGATCTTACAGTGTGAAATTAATGATGACTGATATCTTACGGTGTGACATTAATGATATCTGAGATCTTACAGTGTGACATTAATGATATCTGATATCTTACAGTGTGATATTAATGATATCTGAGATCTTACAGTGTGACATTAATGATAACTGAGATCTTACAGTGTGACATTAATGATATCTGAGATCTTACAGTGTGACATTAATGATATCTGATATCTTACAGTGTGACATTAATGATATCTGAGATCTTAGAGTGTTACATTAATGATATCTGAGATCTTACAGTGTGACATTAATGATGACTGAGATCTTACAGTGTGACATTAATGATATCTGATATCTTACAGTGTGACATTGATGATAACTGAGATCTTACAGTGTGACATTAATGATATCTGAGATCTTACAGTGTGACATTAATGATGACTGAGATTTTACAGTGTGACATTGATGATAACTGAGATCTTACAGTGTGACATTAATGATATCTGAGATCTTACAGTGTGACATTAATGATGACTGAGATCTTACAGTGTGACATTAATGATGACTGAGATCTTACAGTGTGACATTAATGATATCTGAGATCTTACAGTGTGACATTGACGATAACTGAGATCTTACAGTGTGACATTAATGATATCTGAGATCTTACAGTGTGACATTAATGATATCTGAGATCTTACAGTGTGACATTAATGATATCTGAGATCTTACAGTGTGATATTAATGATATCTGAGATCTTACAGTGTGACATTAATGATAACTGAGATCTTACAGTGTGACATTAATGATATCTGAGATCTTACAGTGTGACATTAATGATATCTGATATCTTACAGTGTGACATTAATGATATCTGAGATCTTAGAGTGTTACATTAATGATATCTGAGATCTTACAGTGTGACATTAATGATGACTGAGATCTTACAGTGTGACATTAATGATATCTGATATCTTACAGTGTGACATTAATGATATCTGAGATCTTACAGTGTGACATTAATGATATCTGAGATTTTACAGTGTGACATTAATGATAACTGAGATCTTACAGTGTGACATTAATGATATCTGAGATCTTACAGTGTGACATTAATGATATCTGAGATCTTACGGTGTGACATTAATGATGACTGAGATCTTACGGTGTGACATTAATGATATCTGAGATCTTACGGTGTGACATTAATGATATCTGAGATCTTACAGTGTGACATTAATGATGACTGATATCTTACGGTGTGACATTAATGATATCTGAGATCTTACAGTGTGACATTAATGATATCTGAGATCTTACAGTGTGACATTAATGATAACTGAGATCTTACGGTGTGATATTAATGATATCTGAGATCTTACAGTGTGACATTAATGATATCTGAGATCTTACAGTGTGAAATTAATGATGACTGATATCTTACGGTGTGACATTAATGATATTTGAGATCTTACAGTGTGACATTAATGATATCTGATATCTTACAGTGTGATATTAATGATATCTGAGATCTTACAGTGTGACATTAATGATAACTGAGATCTTACAGTGTGACATTAATGATATCTGAGATCTTACAGTGTGACATTAATGATATCTGAGGTCTTACAGTGTGACATTAATGATATCTGAGATCTTACAGTGTGACATTAATGATATCTGAGATCTTACAGTGTTACATTAATGATATCTGAGATCTTACGGTGTGACATTAATGATGACTGATATCTTACGGTGTGACATTAATGATATCTGATATCTTACAGTGTGACATTAATGATATCTGAGATCTTACAGTGTGACATTAATGATATCTGAGATCTTACAGTGTGACATTAATGATATCTGAGATCTTACAGTGTGACATTAATGATATCTGATATCTTACAGTGTGACATTAATGATAACTGAGATCTTACAGTGTGACATTAATGATATCTGAGATCTTACAGTGTGACATTAATGATGACTGATATCTTACAGTGTGACATTAATGATATCTGAGATCTTACAGTGTGACATTAATGATGACTGATATCTTACAGTGTGACATTAATGATATCTGAGATCTTACAGTGTGACATTAATGATAACTGAGATCTTACAGTGTGACATTAATGATATCTGAGATCTTACAGTGTGACATTAATGATGACTGATATCTTACAGTGTGACATTAATGATATCTGAGATCTTACAGTGTGACATTAATGATAACTGAGATCTTACAGTGTGACATTAATGATATCTGAGATCTTACAGTGTGACATTAATGATATCTGAGATCTTACAGTGTGACATTAATGATATCTGAGATCTTACAGTGTGACATTAATGATATCTGATATCTTACAGTGTGACATTAATGATAACTGAGATCTTACAGTGTGACATTAATGATATCTGAGATCTTACAGTGTGACATTAATGATGACTGATATCTTACAGTGTGACATTAATGATATCTGAGATCTTACAGTGTGACATTAATGATAACTGAGATCTTACAGTGTGACATTAATGATATCTGAGATCTTACAGTGTGACATTAATGATGACTGATATCTTACAGTGTGACATTAATGATATCTGAGATCTTACAGTGTGACATTAATGATAACTGAGATCTTACAGTGTGACATTAATGATATCTGAGATCTTACAGTGTGACATTAATGATATCTGAGATCTTACAGTGTGACATTAATGATATCTGAGATCTTACAGTGTGACATTGATGATAACTGAGATCTTACAGTGTGACATTAATGATATCTGATATCTTACAGTGTTACATTAATGATAACTGATATCTTACGCTGTGACATTAATGATATCTGAGATCTTACAGTGTGACATTAATGATATCTGAGATCTTACAGTGTGACATTAATGATATCTGATATCTTACAGTGTGACATTAATGATATCTGAGATCTTACAGTGTGACATTAATGATATCTGATATCTTACAGTGTGACATTAATGATATCTGAGATCTTACAGTGTGACATTAATGATAACTGAGATCTCACAGTGTGAGATTAATGATATCTGAGATCTTACAGTGTGACATTAATGATAACTGAGATCTCACAGTGTGACATTAATGATATCTGAGATCTTACAGTGTGACATTAATGATATCTGAGATCTTACAGTGACATTAATGATATCTGAGATCTTACAGTGTGACATTAATGATAACTGAGATCTTACAGTGTGACATTAATGATATCTGAGATCTTACAGTGTGACATTAATGATGACTGAGATCTTACAGTGTGACATTGATGATAACTGAGATCTTACAGTGTGACATTAATGATATCTGAGATCTTACAGTGTGACATTAATGATGACTGAGATCTTACAGTGTGACATTAATGATGACTGAGATCTTACAGTGTGACATTAATGATATCTGAGATCTTACAGTGTGACATTGACGATAACTGAGATCTTACAGTGTGACATTAATGATATCTGAGATCTTACAGTGTGACATTAATGATATCTGAGATCTTACAGTGTGACATTAATGATATCTGAGATCTTACAGTGTGATATTAATGATATCTGAGATCTTACAGTGTGACATTAATGATAACTGAGATCTTACAGTGTGACATTAATGATATCTGAGATCTTACAGTGTGACATTAATGATATCTGATATCTTACAGTGTGACATTAATGATATCTGAGATCTTACAGTGTTACATTAATGATATCTGAGATCTTACAGTGTGACATTAATGATAACTGAGATCTTACAGTGTGACATTAATGATATCTGAGATCTTACAGTGTGACATTAATGATATCTGAGATCTTACGGTGTGACATTAATGATGACTGAGATCTTACGGTGTGACATTAATGATATCTGAGATCTTACAGTGTGACATTAATGATATCTGAGATCTTACAGTGTGACATTAATGATGACTGATATCTTACGGTGTGACATTAATGATATCTGAGATCTTACAGTGTGACATTAATGATATCTGAGATCTTACAGTGTGACATTAATGATATCTGAGATCTTACGGTGTGACATTAATGATATCTGAGATCTTACAGTGTGACATTAATGATATCTGAGATCTTACAGTGTGAAATTAATGATGACTGATATCTTACGGTGTGACATTAATGATATCTGAGATCTTACAGTGTGACATTAATGATATCTGATATCTTACAGTGTGACATTAATGATATCTGAGATCTTACAGTGTGACATTAATGATAACTGAGATCTTACAGTGTGACATTAATGATATCTGAGATCTTACAGTGTGACATTAATGATATCTGAGATCTTACAGTGTGACATTAATGATATCTGAGATCTTACAGTGTGACATTAATGATATCTGAGATCTTACAGTGTTACATTAATGATATCTGAGATCTTACGGTGTGACATTAATGATGACTGATATCTTACGGTGTGACATTAATGATATCTGAGATCTTACAGTGTGACATTAATGATGACTGATATCTTACAGTGTGACATTAATGATAACTGAGATCTTACAGTGTGACATTAATGATATCTGAAATCTTACAGTGTGACATTAATGATGACTGATATCTTACGGTGTGACATTAATGATATCTGAGATCTTACAGTGTGACATTAATGATATCTGAGATCTTACAGTGTGACATTAATGATATCTGATATCTTACAGTGTGACATTAATGATATCTGAGATCTTACAGTGTGACATTAATGATATCTGAGATCTTACAGTGTGACATTAATGATATCTGAGATCTTACAGTGTGACATTAATGATGACTGAGATCTTACAGTGTGACATTGATGATAACTGAGATCTTACAGTGTGACATTAATGATATCTGAGATCTTACAGTGTGACATTAATGATGACTGAGATCTTACAGTGTGACATTAATGATGACTGAGATCTTACAGTGTGACATTAATGATATCTGAGATCTTACAGTGTGACATTGACGATAACTGAGATCTTACAGTGTGACATTAATGATATCTGAGATCTTACAGTGTGACATTAATGATATCTGAGATCTTACAGTGTGACATTAATGATATCTGAGATCTTACGGTGTGACATTAATGATGACTGAGATCTTACGGTGTGACATTAATGATATCTGAGATCTTACAGTGTGACATTAATGATATCTGAGATCTTACAGTGTGACATTAATGATGACTGATATCTTACGGTGTGACATTAATGATATCTGAGATCTTACAGTGTGACATTAATGATATCTGAGATCTTACAGTGTGACATTAATGATAACTGAGATCTTACGGTGTGACATTAATGATATCTGAGATCTTACAGTGTGACATTAATGATATCTGAGATCTTACAGTGTGAAATTAATGATGACTGATATCTTACGGTGTGACATTAATGATATCTGAGATCTTACAGTGTGACATTAATGATATCTGAGATCTTACAGTGTGACATTAATGATGACTGATATCTTACAGTGTGACATTAATGATATCTGAGATCTTACAGTGTGAAATTAATGATGACTGATATCTTACGGTGTGACATTAATGACATCTGAGATCTTACAGTGTGACATTAATGATATCTGATATCTTACAGTGTGACATTAATGATATCTGAGATCTTACAGTGTGACATTAATGATAACTGAGATCTTACAGTGTGACATTAATGATATCTGAGATCTTACAGTGTGACATTAATGATATCTGAGATCTTACAGTGTGACATTAATGATATCTGAGATCTTAGAGTGTGACATTAATGATATCTGAGATCTTACAGTGTTACATTAATGATGACTGATATCTTACGGTGTGACATTAATGATGACTGATATCTTACGGTGTGACATTAATGATATCTGATATCTTACAGTGTGACATTAATGATATCTGAGATCTTACAGTGTGACATTAATGATAACTGAGATCTTACAGTGTGACATTAATGATATCTGATATCTTACAGTGTGACATTAATGATATCTGAGATCTTACGGTGTGACATTAATGATGACTGAGATCTTACGGTGTGACATTAATGATATCTGAGATCTTACAGTGTGACATTAATGATATCTGAGATCTTACAGTGTGACATTAATGATGACTGATATCTTACGGTGTGACATTAATGATATCTGAGATCTTACAGTGTGACATTAATGATATCTGAGATCTTACAGTGTGACATTAATGATAACTGAGATCTTACGGTGTGACATTAATGATATCTGAGATCTTACAGTGTGACATTAATGATATCTGAGATCTTACAGTGTGAAATTAATGATGACTGATATCTTACGGTGTGACATTAATGATATCTGAGATCTTACAGTGTGACATTAATGATATCTGATATCTTACAGTGTGACATTAATGATATCTGAGATCTTACAGTGTGACATTAATGATAACTGAGATCTTACAGTGTGACATTAATGATATCTGAGATCTTACAGTGTGACATTAATGATATCTGAGATCTTACAGTGTGACATTAATGATATCTGAGATCTTACAGTGTGACATTAATGATATCTGAGATCTTACAGTGTTACATTAATGATATCTGAGATCTTACGGTGTGACATTAATGATGACTGATATCTTACGGTGTGACATTAATGATATCTGATATCTTACAGTGTGACATTAATGATATCTGAGATCTTACAGTGTGACATTAATGATATCTGAGATCTTACAGTGTGACATTAATGATATCTGAGATCTTACAGTGTGACATTAATGATATCTGAGATCTTACAGTGTGACATTAATGATATCTGATATCTTACAGTGTGACATTAATGATATCTGAGATCTTACAGTGTGACATTAATGATAACTGAGATCTCACAGTGTGAGATTAATGATATCTGAGATCTTACAGTGTGACATTAATGATATCTGAGATCTTACAGTGTGACATTAATGATGACTGATATCTTACAGTGTGACATTAATGATATCTGAGATCTTACAGTGTGACATTAATGATAACTGAGATCTTACAGTGTGACATTAATGATATCTGAGATCTTACAGTGTGACATTAATGATGACTGATATCTTACAGTGTGACATTAATGATATCTGAGATCTTACAGTGTGACATTAATGATATCTGAGATCTTACAGTGTGACATTAATGATATCTGAGATCTTACAGTGACATTAATGATGACTGATATCTTACGGTGTGACATTAATGATATCTGATATCTTACAGTGTGACATTAATGATGACTGATATCTTACAGTGTGACATTAATGATATCTGAGATCTTACAGTGTGACATTAATGATATCTGAGATCTTACAGTGTGACATTAATGATATCTGATATCTTACAGTGTGACATTAATGATGACTGATATCTTACGGTGTGACATTAATGATATCTGATATCTTACAGTGTGACATTAATGATATCTGATATCTTACGGTGTGACATTAATGATATCTGAGATCTTACAGTGTGACATTAATGATATCTGAGATCTTACAGTGTGACATTAATAATATCTGAGATCTTACAGTGTGACATTAATGATATCTGATATCTTACAGTGTGACATTAATGATGACTGATATCTTACGGTGTGACATTAATGATATCTGATATCTTACAGTGTGACATTAATGATATCTGAGATCTTACAGTGTGACATTGATGATAACTGAGATCTTACAGTGTGACATTAATGATGACTGAGATCTTACGGTGTGACATTAATGATATCTGATATCTTACAGTGTGACATTAATGATAACTGATATCTTACAGTGTGACATTAATGATGACTGAGATCTTACAGTGTGACATTAATGATATCTGAGATCTTACAGTGTGACATTAATGATGACTGAGATCTTACAGTGTGACATTGATGATAACTGAGATCTTACAGTGTGACATTAATGATGACTGAGATCTTACGGTGTGACATTAATGATATCTGATATCTTACAGTGTGACATTAATGATAACTGAGATCTTACAGTGTGACATTAATGATGACTGAGATCTTACAGTGTGACATTGATGATAACTGAGATCTTACAGTGTGACATTAATGATGACTGAGATCTTACGGTGTGACATTAATGATATCTGATATCTTACAGTGTGACATTAATGATATCTGAGATCTTACAGTGTGACATTAATGATAACTGAGATCTTACAGTGTGACATTGATGATAACTGAGATCTTACAGTGTGACATTAATGATGACTGAGATCTTACGGTGTGACATTAATGATATCTGATATCTTACAGTGTGACATTAATGATATCTGATATCTTACAGTGTGACATTATTGATATCTGAGATCTTACAGTGTGACATTAATGATATCTGAGATCTTACAGTGTGACATTAATGATGACTGATATCTTACAGTGTGACATTAATGATATCTGAGATCTTACAGTGTGACATTAATGATGACTGATATCTTACAGTGTGACATTAATGATATCTGAGATCTTACAGTGTGACATTAATGATATCTGAGATCTTACAGTGTGACATTAATGATGACTGATATCTTACAGTGTGACATTAATGATATCTGAGATCTTACAGTGTGACATTAATGATATCTGAGATCTTACAGTGTGACATTAATGATATCTGAGATCTTACAGTGTGACATTAATGATGACTGATATCTTACAGTGTGACATTAATGATAACTGAGATCTTACAGTGTGACATTAATGATATCTGATATCTTACAGTGTGACATTAATGATGACTGATATCTTACGGTGTGACATTAATGATATCTGATATCTTACAGTGTGACATTAATGATATCTGAGATCTTACAGTGTGACATTAATGATATCTGAAATCTTACAGTGTGACATTAATGATGACTGATATCTTACGGTGTGACATTAATGATATCTGATATCTTACAGTGTGACATTAATGATATCTGATATCTTACAGTGTGACATTAATGATATCTGAGATCTTACAGTGTGACATTAATGATATCTGAGATCTTACAGTGTGACATTAATGATATCTGAGATCTTACAGTGTGACATTAATGATAACTGAGATCTTACAGTGTGACATTGATGATATCTGAGATCTTACAGTGTGACATTAATGATAACTGAGATCTTACAGTGTGACATTAATGATATCTGAGATCTTACAGTGTGACATTAATGATATCTGAGATCTTACAGTGTGACATTAATGATATCTGAGATCTTACAGTGTGACATTAATGATGACTGATATCTTACAGTGTGACATTAATGATGACTGATATCTTACAGTGTGACATTCATGATAACTGAGATCTTACAGTGTGACATTAATGATGACTGAGATCTTACAGTGTGACATTGATGATAACTGAGATCTTACAGTGTGACATTGATGATAACTGAGATCTTACAGTGTGACATTGATGTCACACTGTAAGATCTCAGTTATCATTAATGTCACACTGTAAGATCTCAGATATATTTCAAATGAATACACGTATGATAACATGACTTATTACACGGCTCTGTAGAATACTTGAAAAATGTAAAAATCTAACTGAGCGCAGAAGTTTGTGTTATTAAAATTTGAAATAACTTCTTTCTACATTAATATACTATAGTAAAAGCTGAATTTTCAGCATCATTACTCCAGTCTTCAGTGTCACATGATCCTTCAGAAATCGTCTCAGGTTACGTATGTAACCATGGTTCCCTGAGAGGGAACGAGACGCTGCGTATAGCGCTGCGGGAACGCCCCTGCGTGATTGCGTCATGAAGCACTCGTGAAATCAGTCCAATGGCGTGACGGGACGTCCTAGGCGGGTGACGTCATTGACCAGGAACCTATAAAGCACCCCTGGACCGAACAAACACTAGCTTCTGATAGGTCGAACAAGTTGGTCACAGGCATGCTGGGAGTATGGCAAAGCGACGCAGCGTCTCGTTCCCTCTCAGGGAACCATGGTTACATACGTAACCTGAGACGTTCCCTTTCAAGGGAACTCAACGCTGCGTATAGCGCTGCGGGAACTGAATACCCACGTCGCCATAATCCTCAAGTGCCTGTATATGTGAAATCGTCGTGCACATTATACTAGAAACACCCGAGAACCCGGAGTAGAAGCCACATCCAGGTTATAAAATTTGACAAAGGTGTGCGGAGAGGACCACCCTGCCGCATCACATACCTCCTGAAGTGAAACCCCTGACAATAGGGCCATAGAAGCAGCCATACTCCTAGTTGAGTGGGCTCGGATCTTTAGTGGTGATGGATGACCGGCCGACTCATATGCAAGTGATATAGCCTCAACTATCCACTTACTCAAAGTCTGCTTGGATGCAGGCTTCCCTTTACTCGGGGACCCAAAACACACAAACAGTTGATCAGATTTGCGCCACAGGGCAGCTCTGTGGACATATGCATCTAAAGCCCTAACTGGGCAAAGTAAGTTCAATTTCTTCTGGTCCTGGTCTTGGAACGGAGGCGGAGAAAAGGCCTGCAACATTATTGGACCCGCCACATTAGTGGGGACCTTCGGCACATAACCTTCCTTCGGAAACAGGAACGCTTTCACCATACCAGGCGCAAACTCAAGACACGAGGGAGCAACTGACAATGCTTGTAAATCCCCGATTCTTTTAAGAGAAGAGATAGAAAGAAGAAACAAAGTTTTTAATGTGAGAAACTTCTCTGGAACCTCTTCAATGGGCTCAAAGGGGGCCAGGGCTAGACCTTCCAATACAATGGCCAAATCCCAAGTCGGCACCCTCGAGCGTGCCGCAGGCCTTAACCTCAAAGTACCACGGAGGAAGCGAGTTACCCACGGGTGTCTTCCCACTGACGCACCCTCTATAGGAACGTGATAGACGGATATAGCTGACACGTATACTTTCAAGGTGGAGGGAGACAACCCCGAAGAAAACTTTTCTTGGAGAAAATCTAGTACTGAACCAACTGGGCAGTCAACTGGATTCACAGACTGGCCTGTACACCAGGCAACAAAAACTCTCCATTTTAGGGCATAGAGCCTCCTCGTGGAAGGAGCTCTAGAGTGTAACATGGTCTCCACTACCTCAGTAGAAAGACCTGAGTCTATGAGCTGATCCCCCTCAGAGGCCAGGCCCACAGTTTCCATAGCTCCGGACGCGGGTGTAACACCGACCCTGCCGCCTGGGAGAGAAGGTCCCTCCTGACCGGAATTTCCCATGGAGGACCTTCGAGGAGAGACACAATGTCTGAGAGCCACACTCGGCCCGGCCAGAACGGGGCTATCAATAAGAGCCGAACCCCGTCCCGGCGTACTCTCTCCAGAACTCCTGGTAGTAATGCCAGGGGGGGAAAGGCATACAGACCCAAAGGGGCTGGATGCGTTAGGGAATAATATAGGGGACAGTGCGTTGTCTCTCGAGACGCAAACAGATCCACCTGAGCTTGCCCGAATCGACTCCAAAGGAGCTCCACCACCTCGGGGTGGAGTCTCCATTCCCCCGGCACCACTCCCTGCCTCGACAGAAAGTCTGCCGTCTTGTTCATGTAACCCGGAATATACAGTGCTCGAACTGATAGCAACTTCCCCTGGGCCCAAACCAGAACTCGATGTGCCAATTTCCAAAGTCGGCGAGATCGCAAACCCCCCTGACGATTTATGTAGGAGACCACCGCTGTGTTGTCCGTGCGAACCAACACATGGTGGCCCCTGAGGTCTGGGAGAAAGTGTCTGAGTGCCAGAAACACGGCCATCATCTCCAACTGGTTTATGTGCCAGGAAAGATGATGGTCGCTCCACAGACCCCGAGCTGAGTGACCACTCATGGTCGCCCCCCAACCGATGAGGGAAGCATCCGTCGTTAGCGTTAAGCGACGACAGGGAGCTCCCAGCACCGGACCCTGGGACAAGAACCAAGGATCTTTCCACATAACTAAGGCACGTAGGCATCGCCGCGTGACCTTGATCATGCGAAAAGGATTTCCCCTCGGGGAGAACCCCCTGGTCCTGAGCCACCACTGTAAGGGTCTCATGTACAGCAGGCCAAAAGGAATCACGTTGGACGCTGCTGCCATCAAACCCAAAATTCTTTGAAACTGTACTACAGTGAGTGACTGGCCTAGTCTTATCCTGCGCACGGCTTCCAGGATCGATTTTATCCTGGCGGGCGCCAAACATGCTCTCATGGTCTTTGTGTCCCATATTACGCCCAGAAAAGTGGTGTTCTGTTGTGGAACTAACACGCTTTTCTTTACATTTAGCCTTAACCCCAACTTTTTCATATGAGCTAGCACAGCATCTCGATGCTGGACCGCCTGATGTTCTGACTGTGCCAGAATGAGCCAGTCGTCTATATAGTTCAGCACGCGGATGCCCTGGAGTCTCAAAGGAGCCAGAGCTGCATCCACGCACTTTGTGAACGTGCGGGGTGACAGTGCTAGGCCAAACGGAAGAACCCGATACTGGTACGCTTCGCCCCCGAAAGCGAACCTGAGGAACTTCCTGTGTTGCGGAAGGATGGAGATGTGAAAATATGCATCTTTTAGGTCTATTGTGACACACCAGTCCTCGGACCTGATCTGATACACAATCTGTTTCAACGTGAGCATTTTGAATTTTAACTTCTTGACTGCTCGATTTAGTCGACGCAGATCTAAGATGGGCCGCAGCCCCCCACCCTTCTTTGGAACTATGAAGTATGGGCTGTAAAACCCTGACTCTCTGCTGTGGGGAGGAACCCTTTCTATAGCTTCTTTTTGCAGAAGTGTCCGTACTTCTCCTTCCATCACCAAAGCCTGCTCGGAGTTTACTACCGTGTGTACTACCCCGTTGAACCTGGGCGGGCATGACCCGAACTGAATTCTGTACCCTTTTTTTACTGTATGCAGGACCCAATCTGAGACATTTGGCAGAAGTTTCCACGCTGCCAGATACTCTACTAAGGGAACCAGCCTCTCGAGGCTGGTCTCTGGTGTTATTTGAGCGGCCAGCTCGGTGACCTGAGACGGCGCACCGGCAGGAAGCAACCGAACTGACCCACTTCGAACTCTCCTCGGAGGGTGCGAGCTTCCCCACGCCGCTACGTTTCCGGGCGGACATGGAGATAAGAACTCGCTGGGGACCGCTGCGTCCTGAAACACCAGAGGTGGCAGGGTTGGCAGCACGGCCCCCTGATGGCACCGAGAGGAAGCGGGTGCCTCGACACACCGATTCCCCTCGGAGGGGGCTACCATCAGAATCCTGGCGCCGTTGGCGTCAGGACTTCTTCGCCGAGGCCTTCCTGGAGATAATCACAGTCCTCAGATCTGCTCTACCTCGGGAAGACCTTGGCTGAGCGCGCTGTCCCGACCCCCAGTCTCTCTGTGGGGGGGCACGGACAGCCACGCTCACCTTTTGCTGGGCTCTATGAGAGGAGGACATACTCGGCTGGGGCTGCTCCCGCCCAGCAGCCCCAGAGACATAGACCTTACGGGGAAGAAACTTTTGAAATGCAGCTGCCTGCTTTTTCGCTTCTTGAAATCTTTCAACGACCGAATTTACTGAATCGCCAAAAAGACCAGTAGAGGAGACAGGAGCATCTAACAAAAATCTTTTATCCCTCTCTTTAATGTCAGAGAGATTTAGCCAGAGATGCCTCTCCGTGGCCACCAGAGCTGCCATAGAGCGGCCGATAGATTTTGCCGCTTCCCTGGTGGCCCGAAGAGATAGATCAGCTGCCTTCCTGACCTCCGCTATTGTATCTCTCCCCACTTCCTCACATTCATCATCTATGTCTTTTAACAAGTCAGCCTGATATGCCTGTAGGACCGCCATAGTATGTAAACTGGCAGCCGCCTGACCTGCTGCCGAATATGCCCTACCCACTAAAACCGATGTTGTTCTTACTGGTTTAGTGGGCAGCTGCGGGGCTTTCAGCGACGATGCAGACTCGGGGGCGAGATAGCTCGCAAGCGTCTCTTCCACCTGAGGCATCGCCGCATAACCATGTTTCTTTAACCCTACTATATTCGAATATTCAGATGTCGCTGGGTTAAAAACTCTGAATGATGCCGGTCTAATCCATGACCTCGATACCTCAGTATGGAGATCAGGAAAGAACGGTAAGCCCCGCTTTGGAGGTTGCGATCTAGATGGCAAAAATCGTTCATCTAATTTACTCTTTGATCGACATGACTCCTGTTCACTGGCTGGCCAGTCAATATTTAATCTAGCAACAGCACGAGTGACAACCTCCAAAAGCTCCTCTTGTGTGTGTGTGACTGTGTGTGATGCAAAATCCTCATCTCCCAAGCTCACAACATCCAGTTCCTCGGAACTGGAGTGCTGCTGCACTTGCGCTTCAGCGCGAGCAGAAGAAACCGCAGCGCGTGCTTCTGACTCGTGAACTGAAGCGTCGGATTCAACGGTTAAGGGAAGAGATAGGGGATCACCCGTCTCTAACCCCGCCGTTAAATCCATTTGCGAACCCCAGGACGAGCGTCTTCGCCGTGCCTCAGCAGCAGCGGGACCCGAGCCCTGGGGAACGCGAGCCGAAGCACCCTCCTCGAAGAGTGCTCGGCGGGACCGGAGAGTTTTCATTGTCAGTTTCTCACAATGCTCACAGCCAACTCCCTCGAGAGCTGACTGGGCATGTTCCAATCCCAAACACATCACACAAAGCTCGTGTGTATCCCCACCCGTGATGAAACGAGGACAGGGAGTAACACACTGCTTAAATTGCTGCTTTTCCATAATATATAGAAAGACAAACACACATCAAATAGACAGATACGATTTCACATAGAGCGCTTGTGAAGACACAGAAGCTAGTGTTTGTTCGGTCCAGGGGTGCTTTATAGGTTCCTGGTCAATGACGTCACCCGCCTAGGACGTCCCGTCACGCCATTGGACTGATTTCACGAGTGCTTCATGACGCAATCACGCAGGGGCGTTCCCGCAGCGCTATACGCAGCGTTGAGTTCCCTTGAAAGGGAACACTCTAATATGATGATTTGATGCTCAAGAAACATTTCTCATTATTATCAATGTGGAAAACAGTTGTGTACATTTTTATTTCAGGATTCTTTGATGAATAGAAAGTTTCGAAAGAACAGCATTTATCTGAAATTGATCAATTTTCCATGGCCAAAAAAAAAGTGTAAAAATAAAAAGTTTGACCGGTAGTGTTTAAAGAGAAGACTGTCATAATGACTCTGGCAGGCCGTACCTGAGCGAGTCCTCCATCTTGCTGATCTTCCTCTTGCCATCGACCCGTTCCTTCTCCAGTTGGGCCTGAAGCGTCTGCAACTGGGACAGCACAGCAGAAGTGTCAATCACTCAACAGCACAACTCAACAGAGCTGATGTGATTTAGTAAAGGTCAGAGGTCGTGTGCTGGCCTGCAGGTGTGTGTATATACGGCCTGTGCTTTGCAGATGTGCCCTTGACAGAGGTCCTGCTTTATAACCGGACCGGCCCTTTGAAGACGGCACCAGGTGTCTGAGGCTAATCTTAAAACTTACCTTCACCTGATTGTGTCGGGGCGATTATTAAAGCGGCCCTTTTTATGACAGTTCTGTGGCTTTGAAGACGTTTGAAACGGAGCAGCTCCTATTAAGTCTCATAATTAGTGGGGCAATCAGGTCGGGTCTATTACTGTCCCGTTACGCTCCCCTTTCATTTGGGGAAACACTTGACAAATTCCAACTTGGTCCTGTTTCCACCTGGCGGTTTTAGTGGCCTGATCACATATGCAAATCATTCGCTTTCTTGGGTTTCTCCCAACTCACTTAACGTGTGGTTTTTATGGGTTTCACGTATTTGTTAACAAACAAGTATTCTGCCTTACAAACAAACATTGTTTCTGCCTTAAATTATTACATTGTTTAAATTAGTGCATTTTTAGCTAACTGTGATTTTGTATATGTACATTTCTGAAATACATAACTTAGACAGTCGTCTCTGATAACAGACACTCGAAATAGTAATGTGGACTTGTGCACTTTCTGTAAAGCTGCTTTGAAACGAGGTGTATTGTGAAAAGCGCTATACAAATAAACGTGAATGAATGAATATGGTGTTCGTGTGTTGCACTCAGTGATGTAAGGAAGTGTCTTGATGAAAAAACCTGTATGAGTTTCTTTCTTCTGATGAACACAAAAGAAGATAATGTTGGTAACCAGACAGTTGACGGACCCTGGTTACCCACATTCTTCACAATATCTTCTTATGAGTTCAGCAGAAGAAACTCATACAGGTTTGAAACAACTTGAGGGAGAGTAAATGATGACAAAAATGTCCATTTTTGGGTGAACTATCCCTTTAACACCAGGTGGAAACAGGGCCCTTGTAACAAGCACTCGATTTTACAGCCTCAAATCTTCCCTTCATCAAAGTGAGCTGGGGCAATTGAGAGCAGAGGAAATGCTTTTATGTCTAACTAAAACGGCCTGCTTTGGTTTATACTGCTTCTGAGACTGGTGGTGATTATGAAGACTGGTTAGTCTCTTAAACTGATGCTTTTCAAGTTCATTATAATTGTTTCAATATAATAACTAGGGCTTTAAACTTATAAAATTTGGTGTGAATAATCAAAAGTTTAATATGTGCAAATCAATGTAAAAAATAAATAAATAAAAATAACCCCCTGGCTCGAATGAAAGTTAGCAGGCTTTTTTCAATCAGGCACCTCACCTCACTAAACCACACTTACTGAGAGCACGCACACAGAGTCTGCATGTTTCTTTATAATCCATGACTCTTGCTTTGATATTTCATGATACTGTATAATGACTAGGCTGCCCCCTAATAGACAACCAGAAGAGGCTTAGACCAAATATTCAGAAGGGGCCAGCCCAAATAATGCATATCCAAACACTTATAAATAAGCCATATCATATTATTAATAATATTGTACAGAGTTTGTGATTAAATTAATTACCTTTTTGACAGTGCTGTTTTGCAGATCTGTCATCTCTTGCTGCATCTTATTCTCTTGGTCCTGAACAAAACAAAACAAATCAATTCAATTCAATTCAATTCAATTCAATTCAAATTAAATTAAAACAAAGCAAAGCAAAGCAAAGCAAAGCAAAGCAAAGCAAACCATAACCAAGCACAGCAAACAAAAACAAAACAAAGCATAAGAAAGCAAAGCAAAGCAAAAATGCGTAATAAAGCCAAACAAAACAAAACAAACAAAAACAAACAAAACAAAAACAAAGCATAAGAAAGAAAAGCTAAACAAAGCAAATGAAACAAAAGCAAACAAAAGCAAACAAAAACAAACAAAAACAAACCAAACAAAAACAAAGCATAAGAAAGCAAAGCAAAGCAAAAAAATGTGTAATAAAGCAAAGCAAAACAAAACATAACTAAGCAAAGCAAACAAAAACAAAACAAAGCAAAATAAATCAAAACATAACAAAGCAAAGCAAACAAAACCAAACAAAACCAAACAAAACAAAACAAAACAAAACAAAACAAAACAAAAACAAAAACAAAGCATAAGAAAGAAAAGCAATACAAAGCAAATGAAACAAAACCAAACAAAACCAAGCATAAGAAAGCAAAGAAAAACAAAAGCGATAAACAGACAAACAGATTAAGGAGGAGTTGTCCTCACTTGTTTTGAGCAGTAATGTTTGACAGCCTAATACTCAATAATTGTCATTCACACATAAAGCCAACATGGAACGACAATCGCAAACCATTTTACTGGCTTTTTTTCTGAGTGAGGAAAACATGTCAGTTTTGATTTTATCCATGGGGATTTCATCGGATGGTGATAAAGGGTTTGGCCAATAAGAGGGCACATGGTGACGTCTGACAATAAAGAAAACAAAGGGGCAAAGCAAGTTATTACACACTGGCACAAATATTATGAAGACCAGTTTGATTTCTCTGGAATAACATGAACCGATGAACTGACTTCTCGAGGTCCATCGGGTCGTTCACACACTGACGGACTTACATGATTTGCATGACAAAGCAACTGGTCATTAGTTTCATTGAGAGTTGGACTTTTAAGATTATGCAAATAAGCAGTGATGTGATGCAGTGACTGTGGATTGGCCCTGTGAAATACAGCAACCAGATGTACGTAACGGTGTGTGTTACTGTGTTAATTGTGCATCCCACCAATAACGAGGGCAACCAGCAGTGTGAGCATCCACTATCCCCAAAGATAGCGTGATGTCACTGTCAGTGTGTGAGGAGTGTGTGTGAGCTACTGACCCTGAGCTGTCTCTGTCTCCTGTTTTCAGTCTCCTGAATCTGCTGTTTCAGGAGAACCACAGTCTGCTCCAAATCCTCAATCCCCTCCGATGCCTGACAGAAACACAAACTACATTCACGAAATGCTATGAAACCGGAAACTTTACAAAGATTAGCTCCGTTTCAAAAGCTAGTGAGCTGACGCATATATATTCATCACACACATCCTCCTGATGATGCAGAGACCCCTCAGTAGACAGCGAGAATCCTGTATATATACCTCAGGTTCATATAAAAGTGTGAGTAGGTGTACAGTAAAGGAAACATGTGTACTAGTATTATTTGTATGTGTACCATTTCAATACTTGGGACTAAATTGGCACACTTTTTAGGCTATACAAGTATACGATAAGTGTATCGGTAACAGATCATGAGTGAACAGGACAAAATGGTATAACACTTTACAATAAGGTTCATTAGTTAACACAATGAGCAATACATTTGTTACAGAGTTTATTCATCTTTGTTAATGTTAGTTAATACAAATCCAGCTGTTCATTGTTTGTTCATGTTAGTTCACAGTGCATTAACTAATGCTAACAAACACAACCTTTGATTTTAATAACGTATTAGTAAATGTTGAAATTAGCATTAACTGAGATTAATAAATGCTGTAGAAGTATTGTTCATTCTTAGTTCATGTTAACTAAGGTAGTTAACTAAAATAGATATAATAACGAGCCTTCTTCGGGAACAAGGCTTCCGGTTCATGATCCTCACAGAGTTTACTGGTATTGTGTAACTGATGTGTGATGGTCTGTTACCGGTAAAGAGCCAGATCGATGTTGCTTGTGTGAACAGAGCATTTCTGAATTTACCGGTTAAGTCGTTCTGGCAATTTTACGGTAATTTACCGGGATTGCTGTGTGAAAGGCGTTATAGCTTACTCATTCAGTGGAAGAATGGTCAATAAAATCAGCACAGATGAATAAACATGTTTTTGTTTTTTGCCAAGCTCAGGGAATCATTACAAACAAACATATACTGTTTGTAGGACAGAAAAACACCTAATATTTGTGTGTACTGTGTATTTTTTGTGGTTGTTAGAATATCTTAGAAGTCCTAAGACGTCCTAATGTTACATTTATACTTCATGTGAGTAGCAATATAGCTAAATTTAAGTTCAGTAGAAGCTACAGTAGAAGGTAGCTGTCGATGTAGACAGTAGGGTTTGGATCAGAGCGAGGTTGCATAAACCGCTAAGACTAGCCTTACAAGTTAGTCATCAAATTTGTTTCTTTAAGACTGTTCATAACTTTTTTTAAGTCAGTTACATAGAGACATAGATTGTCCTAATTTGGTAACAAAGTCAGACTAATGTGGGTCTAGTGCTAGTGGGTCATACCGGATCTTAAGACACTGTCTTAACATAATGTTTAAATTTATGCAACCAGCCCCAGGAATCATTCCTAAGCTTGTATATCAGAAAGTTAACTCACTTAACGGTTCAGTAAAAGTGAATCTGTCGACTACCACAGGAAATAAGAGTGAGTAAAGCATGTGTAAGGTGTGTGAGGTGATGCCTTGGCTGCAGAGAGTGTGTGTTCCTGCTGGAAGTGGCTCATGTCTGCGTTGTGTCTGGCCTGAAGTTTCTGCAGCGAGTCTTCATGCTGGTCTCTCATCTTCTCCATCTCAATCTGCAGGGACACGACCCTGAAGAACACACACAATCACCACACACAAACTCTCCACCTCTTTGAATTAACATTATCTCTAGTCGAGTCAAGTCACCTTCATTTATACAGCGCTTTACCAATATAGCTCGTTTCAAAGCAGCTTTACAGTGATAATAGGAGATTACAGTAACAGAGATTGTGTGGCTTTACAGCAGCTCTAGAATAAAGTTATTGTCCAGATAAAGTTAGTTTTGATTGATTCACTTCCGTTGCAAAGATAGTTATTAACTTAGGGGCCGCTAACACGACACCGCTCTAACTGAACACTTTTACTGTGTTCTGGCCGTTCATCCGCACAACAGCAGTGTTTGGGGCTCGAGAACGCAAACCTAGAGACACGCTCAAAGGTGCAAGCCTTGAAAAATTTGGGAAAACGTTATCATTCACAAAAACGTCAATCTGTTGATGTGCTTTATAGCCTTTATATCGGTTACATCAAATCCCTGCACCTGCGATCAGTCGCATCTGAGCATGTCAGGATTTCCCGTACCTGTGGCTGGCCTCTTGTAGCTCAGCGCTGATGGAGGCGATATGAATCTCTAACTGGGCTTTCTCCTGTGTGACCTTCTGCCGAAGCAGGTTCCCGTCCTTCACTTCCACGGAGAGCTGCTTCACCCGTGACTCTAGCTCGTGCACCATCTGCTCCTAGAGGAGACACACAGAAAAATCAAGATAAGAGAAAGAGACAGACAGTTCTACAAATGAACCAGCTCATCAAAAAATATCACAGATCAAAAAAGATTCACAGATTTATATCTCTGCAAAACATTTTTTTAATCAAGTCAAGTCAAGTCACCTTCATTTATACAGGGCTTTACCAATATAGCTCGTTTCAAAGCAGCTTTACAGTGATAATAGGAGATTACAGTAACAGAGATTGTGTGGCTTTACAGCAGCTCTAGAATAAAGTTATTGTCCAGCTAAAGTTAGTTTTGATTGATTGATTCACTTCCGTTCATTAGTTATTAACTTACAAGACTCTAACAGAAAACCCTTAATGCGCTCCGGCTGCTCATTCGCACAACAACAGTGTTTGGGGCTCGAGAACGCAAACCTTGAAATAGGTTCCTAGGTGCAAGCGTTGAAAAAAAAAAGTTTTACTATATACTATATATATAGTGCTTTTATTATAGTGCTTTACACAATATAAGAAACTTCACACTGATAAACGTGAAAATAGTGTTAATGTTGCAAAATTAATCAATTATGAAACAAAAGTTCAGCTATAAACCAGCTCTACAGAATACAATTGTGTAATTATTTAGCTCAAAGGGATACTTCAGCCAAAAATGAAAATCGCAAAAAAAAAAAAAAAAAATATTTTGTAAGTCAATGAATACCGTCAACTGTCTGGTTACAAACATTCTTCAAAATATCTTCTTATTAGTTCAACAGAAGAAAGAAATTCATACAGGTTTGGAACAACATGAGGGTAAGTAAATGATGACGTTTTCATTTTTGGGTGAACTGTACCTTTAATTTAGTTCAGTGTTAGTTCAGTACAGTACCGACAAATTTTAAACAAAATGTTGCATTTATGTTCATGTCAAAAAAAAAAAATTTGTTTAATGCTTCTACTCGCCACTGATTTTTAGTGTTTTTTGTTTTTGAATGTAAATCTATCTGTTCAAGTTTAATTCTGTCACTAAATAAGTAAGTAAATAAATAGTGTTTTATTGCAAAAGTTATGGCCCCCTTACATAACTTCAATGTAGTTAGCTGTTCTTCAGTAGTCATTATCATAACCAACATGGCTCAAAAGTGTAGTTTGAGTGTAGTTGAACTACTTTAAAACTATAGGGTTAAAAAATATAGGGATGAACGATATATCGGTTGCCATATCGGTATCGGCCGATATATGTTGATTTTCAATGTTATCGTTATCGGCCTGCTAAGAACATTTGTCCGATATATTAAAGCCGATAAATAATGTATTATTTCCTTCAGCTGAGACACTTCAGATGCGCACTGTTCAACATGATGCTTTTGAATTGCTTGAAATATGATTGAAATCTCTTCAAAAAGGAAAATACGGTAAAGTGCAACAGTCTGTCATATCGGCTACATTAAATTATAATGATAACATTATTATAATTATGTGTTTGGGACATGGATTTTAATGGTGAGACTTTTGTTTTTGTAATCAGGCTTTAAAAAAAAAATATATATATATATATATATATATATATTGGTTATCGGCTCTCAAATTTAAAGAAATATCGGTTATCAGTATCGGCCAAAAGTTTCATATCTGTGCATCCCTAATTATGAGTCGTTTGTATCTTGACAAACTAGAGCTTCACAGTAGCTTCCCAACACAGAGTCAACAGAGAAAGGCAGGGGAGACCTCCCGAATGGGGAATTCTTCTGTAGATGTGATAGTGAAAGTTGAACAGGTCAGTAACAGTGAGCTTAAACAGCTTTCTAACAGCATTCATGGCCACCACACCATCCTCATCCACCTTCAAAGATCATCTTTCAAATCTGATGCACCTGTGGGCCTCTGTTCTTTAGCACAACCCAGAGCATGCTGGGATTGAATATAAAAAAGCATTAAAGCATAGCTCAGCCCTCAAAAGAACATCTAGGATCTAGGATGGTCTTCATTTGAAAATGAGACAACCGTATCTGATGAAATACAGGAAGGGGGAAACTTTCCATGGGACAGCAAGAGCTGTTAAACCAAAACCAGACAGCGCTCAGACACACACACATACACACACTCGCGTCTCATCGTTAATGGAGGCCACTGTCCTGTGCATGGCGGGTGGAATGCAGGCTGATATGAATGATGACAGATTATTGATTGAAGATACGTGAAGATACATTTCATCAGATGATGAAAGTGGCCAGTGTTGAAAAGCACAGCTTTCTGATGGCGACGTCAGTGTCGAAACGCTGGAAAATAGGCCTTTGTTAACTCCCAGTGTGAAATGCGGCATGATCTGAAAGAGTAAGACTTGTGCAATGACGCACGCTTGTAAATAATACACTGACCCTGATGGCACACGCACATGCAATCGTCTGAGACATTCAACAATCTAGAATAGTTGCGCATCTCACTGTTAAAAAAAAAACAGTACTTGCTACAAAAACACTTGCTACAGGATCATTTTCTGGGTAGGGGAGAGTGGGGTAAGAAACATAGGTTACACTTTATTTTAAGGTGTCATTGTTACAGTGTAATTATATATTTAAGTAGTAGTACTGAGTAATATTAAGCAGCTACATGTACTTACTATAGGGTTAGGGTAGGATTAGTGTTTGGTTGAGGGTTAGATGCATGTAATTATGCATAATTTACTGTTATTACTACGGTAAACACATGTAAAAAAATAAATTAAACCAATTAAAGTAAACAATCACACATCTCCAAATACTGTGAGAGTCAGTCAGAAACGGCTGCTGATGTTACAGATTGAGATTGTGATAACGCCCTCTTACCGTCAAACCCGCAGGTGACATGGGACACGTCTTTATCCTTTCAATCACACATGCCCTCATCAGAGAGCACGTCTCAGTGGCCAGGAGGATGTTCCCTACTCCACCAAAGATCGTATGTGCTTTTCTACACACGTACTGTATCATCGATGAGGATACGGATCAACAGTGGTTTTATGAATACTCAACCCAAACAAAGAGAAACTAAAAGCATATCTTATTCTCCTTTCAAGCAGACATTTTTGTTGACTTAAACCGCGTTAATCTGCTAGATTTTACAGGGGCACTGCAAAAAAATGCTTTTCTTACTTAGTATTTTTGTCTTGTTTCCAGTACAAATATCAAACATTTCTTAAATCAAGATGCATTTACTAAAGTAGTAAAATGACATAAGATATTAAGTCTTGTTTTCTGGGTAAATAAATAAAAATGAAGTGAGTTTTTGCTTAAAGAAAGGAAAATTATCTGCCAATGGGGTGAGAAAATAATAATGTTGTTTCTGTTTGAATTAAGATTATTTTTCTTACCCCATTGCCAGATAATTTTGCTTTCTTTAAGCATCAACTCACTTAATTTTGATTAATTCCCCCGGAAAACAGGACATAATATCTTATGTCATTTTACTCATCTAGTAAATGCATCTTGATTTAAGAATTTTTACATATTTGGACTGGAAACAAGAGAAAAATACTAAGTAAGAAAAGCATTCTACACTTTTTTAAGTCTTATTATCAAGGTTATTTTCAACAAAAAATGTCATTAAATTTGTATGTGGCCACTTAGACTGGCAAACCTCTTTGCATGTGAAATGAGTAACAGCCCTGCGTGTTGGTGAATACTGAATAGAAAAATAGGTGATAAGTAAGACAATGCGAAAGTCATTATGTTTGCTTTGTGTTGTATCCGAAGATACATGTATATTGCTTGTGCTCTGCTTTGGGAAAAAGGATAATTCCTAATATATTCTCCATTCAGGCATTCTCATCATTGAAGCATTAAGAGAGCCACTCCTGTCAAACGGAGGCTACAATTCACACACACTCACCAAACCTGGACACTAGAAGATTGGAAAAGTGGTTTTCTGCTGCAATATTCAGATGGTAGGGTCAGAATTTGGCGTAAACAACATGAAACCATGGATGCCTTGTATACGCGGTTCTGGTGCTGTAATGGTGTGTTATATATATTTCTCAGCACACTTTAAGCCTTTAAGACCATGTCCATCCCTTTATGACCACAGTGTCCTCATCTTCTGATGGATTCTCCCAGCAGGACAACAGGCCATGTCACAAAACTCAAATCATCTCAAGCTGGTTTCACCAGTCACCAGATCTCAATCCAGTAGAGCAGCTTTGGGAAGTGGAGGAATGGGAGATTCACTTCATGGATGAGCAGCTGATAAATCTGCAGCAACTGCGTGATGCTATCATGACTATGTGGACCAAAACGTTGACAAGGAATGTTTTCAGCACTTTGTTGAATACATACAGTATATATATATATATATATATATATATATATATATATATTTATATATATATGTACACACACACACACACACACAATCTTCGATAAACCGTCTTTATTTACAATCAAAACCACTAAACCAGTAACAGAGCAGAAACCAACACTCTAAAAAATGCTGGGTTGTTTCAACCCAAATTTGGGTCAAATATGGACAAACCCAAATGTTGGGTTAAAAATGTAATTTAAATTTTTTACCCAACGTCAACTTTCACTTTCAACTGTACATTTTTTAATTACATTTTTAACCCAACATTTGGGTTTGTCCATATTTGACCCAAAAAAAACAACCCAGCATTTTTTAGAGTCAAGCTATGTGTCAACAACAACCTACAAAAACAAAGAAACTTAAAAAAGATGGTAAAAGATGAAGATGATCCCAAAACATGGAACTAAAAAAATATGATAATCATGAGTAACTATAGAAACAAGTCAGGATATAATCAGAAACCAAGGAAACCAAAACGTACGTCAGATATCCAGTTTATTTTGCAACGTGGAAGTAAGTGTTGAGGACACAATTTTGACAATGATGGCTCATTCCTAAAATGTATTTGACCAGCAACCAGCTCCGGTGCACTCCCGTCAGACAACACATTTGTTGTTTTAATGTGGACTATATTAACTTCTTCTTTGACCTTGTGTCAATTTTATAAATCCCTTAATATTTGTGGCTATACTGTTATGATTATAGAGCATATTTGACAAACGGAGGTTGGTGGCTGATACATCTCTCAGGTAAGAGTTTGTGCGATGACAAGTCATCAATCTCCATTGAGTCCCAAATGTGGTGAATATGTATCTTGTCATCAATATTCAATGTGTTGTTTCCTCTATTGAGCACTGACATTGGCGCATCAAAACTTAGCCACCAATGAGCGCTGGGAATATTAAGCAGAGCGAAGGGAAAGAACAGTTGTGCCAACTTCGGACACGCTCCCAAGCGAGAAGCCACCGCAAGCACCCGTTGGCGCCCCAATCTCGCCCATTCAGAAGATGTGAACGCTGGCCGATGTGACTCCACGCAGCTTTGAAGAGCTTTTTTGAGAAATAAGGATAGCGTCGGAGTGTGCCGCACAAAAGAATGATGAAAGAACGAAAGATAAACAAAGGCTTTCAAAGGCTAGAGTATTGAGACATCAAACGCAAAGTAGAAACAACACACAGCATCTCACCTCAAGCTGACATATTGACAACAGCAGCCTATGAGGAGAGAAGAGGTAAGACAAGAGGCGGGGGGGTTCGGGTGGAGAGGTTGCTGAGGTCAGCCTAAACCAACAGAACGGGAGAACCTAATTTCCAATGACAGAAGGGCCTTTCATCTGGGGCCCTGCCTGGAAATGTGCTGTGTTTAATTATTAAAGAAGGGTCATACTCTGTGGGGTCGGCATGCATTTGAAGTCTCGTAAATTCAGGCCTGCTGACAGGCCGTGTGCCTTTACCTGTATGACGGCCGCTGAATGCTAATTTGTAACAAGCTAAACTCATTAGGCCTCAGTCACGGTCTGACGCGCGCCCCGACTCATCTTAGCCAGAGCGCCACAGCGCTCCAGTCACGAGTAGGACGACTTCGACCCAAGCATATAAGGCATGCTTTGCTTCAGGCACACACCCCGAACGCACACACAAGATGACGTTTACAAGGTGAGGGAAGAGGAGGAAAGAACAAGACAAAGAAACATACCTCTACACAAAACACGAATGCAGACGAGGATGATTGGCCCAATGCTTTACAAGTACACTGCCGGTCAAAAGTCGTTTTTTTAAGGTCAATAAATTCTCGAATTATGTTGTACTTTAAATTCATGTCAATGCATTCATGTTGGTTCTGTTCTGTTCACCCTAAAGGGGGTTGTTGCTCTTATCCATGCTAGGCTAGCACCGCCAATCCAAACTGTATGCTAAATGTCAATCGTATTTGACGATAGTGGTCCTGACCGAACTGGCCCTATGTATCTCTAAGCCACATCATGTTTCCATTGAACCGTGCTGAAGTGTGTGTGAGTGCACTCACAGTGGCCTGGTTCTGGCCGCTGTACTCGGCCTCCATCTTGGCGAGCCGTTGGTTGGTGTCCTCCAGCAGCTCCTGGATGTTGTCTGTGTGCTGCTTCTGCATCTCAAACTTCTCCTGTTCCATCTCCGCCACCGCAGCATGAAACTATGAACCAATCATACAACAGAGCTCAGCACAAGAGATCCAGGATTGGGGGAAAAAGGCGCCCATTCAAGAAAATAAACTTTTCAAGACCCTGAAATCCTTAAGCAATGGTTTATGCTAGTGTGATTTCAAGTATAGAGAAAACTGTCAGTAAAAAACAGTGAGTGATCATTGTTGCACTCTGTAATCTCCACTGTCCACTGGATACAAAACCAGATAATGTTAAACTGGCGACATCTGGTGCTCTTCGGTCACTTTTGACCGAAAATTATTTTACTTCATTGGAATGGTATGAAACTTGGTAAAGGTTTTGGCACTTGCTATGTGTACACACAAAAAAAAAATCATGGACATGATTCAAACAGGATAAATGGTCCTGAAAAAAAAGTCACACTTGTGCTCCTCACGGTCAAAAATGAGCGCATTGGAAATAAATGGGAGGATGAATTTCATCTAGTGGAAGCGTTTGGTACTGCAGCAAAACTAAATCTAATTTTTTGAGATATCAAGCTCAAATTTTGAACACAACTTGTTTAGATGTATGGCTTTTCTCACAGTTATAGAGTAAAACTTGATTTTGACAATATGAATCTCATATAAAAATTGAAAATTTTTCTGCATTTTTAATAACGATACACGTATTTAAGTTTAGTTTAAAACTTGTTTCACTTCAGCAATAATCTGCCAAGTGTCGTCTCTGAAAAGAGATCAAACTTCAGTCTTTTGCTCTAAACTAAGCATTCAAGATTTACCACAGTTTAAGTTGGAAATGTAATTATCAGGTCTATGCTCGAAAAGTGCATAAATGATTTATAAATACAGTGTAAATATACTTAAGTACCATAAAATCCCCTAAAAATACAAAGCATTAAATTAAAAAACAATAAAAAATTCTGTAATTTTTGACCGACACGCGAAGAGCACCAGAGGGTTAAATCAGCGCAATTCCCAATGATGTTCATTGTGTCAAAAGAAAACTAAATGTTTAAAGTTTATGAGCAGATAATTAGCGCTCCTAAGACGATCTCACGTTGCCATCTGGCCTTCCTTATAGTTGAGCCCCGAACACGAGGCCTACAGAATATTACGTTTGGAAACAGAGAACAAAGAGAATGTTTTATAAGGCCTGAAGCAAGATAGCCTTCAACCAAAAGCCTGTACAAAGGCAGGGTCGGATTCTCCAGGAAAAAAAGAGAGAATTTGTGAGTTTTTCTTTTCTATCTCTGCAATAAACACACATCTACTGAGCACTCAGAAGAAGATGGATTTTTGAGATTCTTTCTCAGACTCGGACGGGATTGGCTGAGCTCTAAAACTCACTGAGTGTTCAGTGTTCAAAGGAGGGACAGGCCTGTGGAAACCTGAGCCTTTCAACCCTTCCTTACCTTCTTCTCCCATTCGTTTTTCAGAGATTCAGCACTTTGATCAGACATTTTCTTCAGCTCGCTGATCTGTTTCTCTTTGGTCTGTCGGATGACCTGGGACTCTCGCAGCAGGCTTTGAACTACAGGGGAGAGAGAGAGAGAGAGGTAGACACAAACATTCAGGCCTCTCTCGGTCTTCTCGAACCCCAGGCCGCCCTCAAGATATAGCACCACTCTTCTTGACTCAAAAATACTAATAATAATAAAAGTTAAAAAATAATAGGTATGAAAACCGCAACAGATATCTCGGTGTTATATGAGTTAAGGTGGAGTGTATTACAGCAGCGAGCCATAAAAGGTTAGTTGTGTGAGTGATGTGTGTAACATTTTAGCTAGTGTTGTTAATTTAAAACAAAAATGGGTAACGCTTTATTTTGATGGTCTACATCTTGCAACTACATGTCAACTTACTCTCATTAGAGTATTAGTAGACTCTCTGCTTAATATCTGCTAACTCTTTATTGTGATGATCCTCCAACAGACACTATACTGACTATAAGTGACTTTGCAACTACATGTCAACTTATTCTAACCCTACTAATACTCTAATGAGAGTTAGTAGACATGTTCTAGTCAACAGAATGTGTTAAAGGGACCATCAAAATAAAGTGAAACCCAACAATGTAACATGTACACAGCTGTTCCTGAAGTTACCAAGTCCCCTTACAGTTTAGTTTATGCCTTCCACATCCACTTTACTTTTCAGGAATGTCATCATTAAAGGCCGCCTGAAATCAAAATGTAAGTTTTGTAGCTTTAGTATGAATATGTTAGCCGTAAGGTTATGAATAAGCCGGTGTGCTCCAAAACAATGACAAATACGCATTTAGGAGATTCAAAACTTACAGTCTTCTCCCTTCCGCTAAAATGGATCAGGGATTTTTATGACTTCAGCTTCTCATCACATCTTCTGTCCAATCAAACGCTCTCTATAATCTGAAGCTCCGCCCCCTCTGCTATAAACACCCCCTGGCCGGAGCGAGCGTTGACACACAGAGCAATATGGGTTGGAGTGTGTGTTTGGTTGCTCAAACGCTCCAGTTTTACTCGGTTAAGATGGTTAAGAATGAAATGGCTAGACTTTATTCACTTCTATTGAATCCAGCGTATCATCAGCGCTCGGATTCGCTTCCATGGTGCCGTCAAGTACGACTGCAGTCTGTGAGGGAAACTAAACGCTATTGACTGTTTGAAAAAGGGGGAGGAGCCGTTCAATATGTCCCGCCTTTCAGTGGAAATGACGTCAACGCATCAAACAAAGCTGCGTGATCCAAGGCACTTCAGTGGGACTTTAATAAAGAATAATTTGACTGAAGAGTTCTCTCAATAAATAATTTTGGCAGATAATACATAACTAGGTCAAAGGCCACAAAAATAAAGACTGATTTTTTCTCTGGTTTCTGAGGACTACATGGAAAAAGCCAAATACAAGACATTAAATCACAGATCCTGCTTTTCCTGAGTGGAAAGATAAAGCCTTTTTGTGTGCGAGTGTGATTCATGCTTTAATACAAGCCTGTTTACAAGGTGCCGCTTTTGTTGGGTCCTCCGAGCAATGTTTTAAGGGCCGCTTTATTATTATTATAGATTATGAGCTCACCTCTCTTCTCCAGCCTCCGAACCGTCTCCTCCGCCTCCTTCTGCTTCCCCCGATACATGCTCTTCAGCTCATCAATCTCACCGTTCTTACGGTCCAAAATCTGACAAAATACACACAAACCAGACTTAAGTGCTGATTCACACCAAGACCGATAACTATATTTGCGTCCGCACCAAGTTTTTGGTTAAATGGCTGAAATAAGGTCTGTGATGAACACAAGCTCAAGATATTTTCAGGTTTTATTCTATGATATAAAATACTTCAGTAAAAAAGGTGATTGCTAACAAGTGGCTCAATAGGACTACAAAGGTCGTCGGGGACATTAAATGTCACCACACCGAACACTTGTCCAATTTCACAGCCTCGTTGTGTTTATAATCACGCTTTTGCAAACTATTCGAACTCAATTCTATTCTAAAGGGCCGTTCACACCAAGAACAATAACTATAACGATAACTATATTTGCGTCCGCACCAACGAATGATATCGTTCCTCATTTTGTATCGTTACAGCTGTGGTGTGAACTCTGCTATTCTTTAATATTGAGAACGATTTTTAGAACCATATCTTTATCTTTATCGCTATCGTCCTTGGTGTGAACGGGCCTTTATACATTTTTCTGAAGACTGGTGTTGTGCATGGTTGTCATGGTGTTGCTGTGCAGTTGCTAAGGTGTCGGGAGTGGTTGTTAGGCTGCTATGTGGTTACTGTGTGATATCTGGTCTCTAGGTCCCTTCTTCAGTGTTATTCTGCATTAAAAGTGCAATCACACTTAGTAAATGAACAGAACACAAATTACTAATTATGACACAAATAGTGCATGACGAGTTCCTATATTTAAAGTTTGGGGTTTGTTAAGGCCTCGTCCAACATCAAGCCAGCGCTAAGCATCATAAGTCGGACCTCTTAAGGGGCTTTTCACTCATCAGGGCATCAGTTCACTGGTAGAGGATCCAAGACCTTAAAGGGCTGTTTTTGTCATTAACGATTCTGAATGAATCTATCGAGTAAATGATTCAATGACTCACTCATAATACACAAAAACACACTCATTACTGGTATAATGATGTAAACTACAACGGGGGTCACTAAACGAACCAGTGGAAGATTCTGAATGATTCATTTTGGTTCAAAAGAGTCACTTTGGATGAATCAAAATCTTTTTGCCCGATTGAACATGGTAAATTGACCTTGGTCACTTGGTGAGACAGATCACTCTTATTGGCTGTTTAGATTAACGACCCGGTGAACGGGAAGAAAAACGAAAGTGATGAAAGCAGGCAAACAATGAAATCAAGAGGGAACACATGAACTTAGCTGAGCTTTCCAATACATTCATATTTTTAAAACAACATAGCCGCCAGGAATGAAGCAAGTGAAGACCAACTGATCAGAATGATTCATATTCAAAATCGTAAGCTTTGTTTACGATCTGTATATTCGCAGTCCTAGTTTCATTTTTGAATGATGAATATAGACTACTGCCACCTGGTGGTATGGAGAGTTATTCTATCTCACACAGGCTCAAAACGCACATGCTAGTTGGCCCTTAGCTGTTGCCTTTGCGGTGTGTTCAAGCGACACTTTTTGGCGACAACATAGTCAGCTTTCGTCTGCAAACGTTTTTTGATGTTGGTTTGATGTGTCATAGCCTTTAGATGTTTGTTCAGATCACTAACTCTAAGCATGAGCAATAGCGATAGTGATACTTGCATTAGCAAAACAACACTACAAACAAGCAGCATTCATGACACTGAGACGACAGATGACAGAACGTTTATGTTCCAGACTTTCCAGCTAATCTAAGAGCCATAAATACATTTCAGTGGGAACAGAGTTTAAATAGAGGTTTGTGGTGCTTCCATATGACAAGCTAATGCTGGCTGCAGATTACAGAGGATAATGTTCTTATTCACAAGCATGACCATGAAGGAACTCGCCCTCTCCTGCGTCACTGAATGCTGGAATTTGCTGCTTTGAAGCCGACATTTAACGGATGGGGGGGGGCAAGATCCCCATTTTTGGCCCTTTCCTCAGCAAAGGCTTTTTGCTTAAGTATATTATCTGTAACAGTAGCGTAAGCTTAAAGCAGCGGATGACAAACATCTCACATTATGCTCTGGGAAGGAAGACCACTCCAGGAGACACGCACACATGACCCCACTGACAAGTTGTAGTGTTTTGGTTGTGAACCAAACAAATCATTCACTTCTGTGCACTGACATATTATTTGCTCGCTGAAGTCTCTCCCTTTGGCTTTGGTTGCTTCTCCCTGAGTATAGCATGAGCAAATAGCATGTCATTAGCATACATTAGCATATGAATAGCATATCAACTGTTGGACCTGCTGAATGTATACGCCCTTCACTGAACAAGTCTATGGTTTAAGAGTCTGAATGACTTGAAGCAGTCCTGAATGGACTGGCACTTGTTCACGAACAAACTAAACAAACTGGGACATGGCATTTGTGAATGTACTGAATGAACAAGGTATTTCATTTGTGAACAGGGATCTGCTGACCAACAGTGACTGAATGAAAGGGGGCATTTGATCGTTCAGTTCAGTGTGTGAATCACTCTTTTCAACAATGAGAGAAATGAGGGAAGAAGGAATAGTCCATTTTATGGCTGTGTAAATGACTTATACTATTTGCAGTTAAATAAGGATTGTACTAATACATTTAAAGGAGTAGTTTAGTTCAGAATTAAAATTTCCTCATCATTTACTCTCCCCCACGTCATCCAAAATGTTCATGTCTTTCTTTCTTCAGTGGAAAAGAAATGAAGGTTTTTGAGGAAAACGTTCCAGGATGTTTCTCCATATAGTGACTTCAATGGGGTCCAACGGGTCGAAGGTCCAAATGTGAGTTTCAGTGCAGCTTCAAAGTCTCGACACGATCCAGCCGAGGAATAAGAGTCTGATCTAGACAAACGCTCATATACTTTTTAACCTCAAATGCTCATCTGAAGTAATGGCGGAAGTACTGACGTAGTGTTAACAAAGCGAACGTGCAGAGACTAAGTCAAACGCCCTTTACAAAAAAATTAAAATAAATAAAACGTACAACAATGATGTCCTTCCCTACATTTCTGAACCGGAACACACGTGACCTTTCAACATGATTACATAATGTGTGGCGCATAACGGTGTGTTTATTCTAAGTTCTCGCGCTGCGGTTTCAAAGTGTGTTCAGCGTGATTGAACATGTTTCTGCTGTTCTTGATGCATTTACAGGCTTTATCCAGCCGATGTCCTCAGCATGCGATGCTTTGAGTGAAGCTAGTGGAATCCAGCTAATAATCTAACAGTGGATTTAGCCGACGGAGTCAATATAGTGGAATAAAAACAACACCTAGTCTTTTTCACCGCAACTTCAAAGGAAGCAAGACAATGTTGTGGATCCCTGAGGTAACGTTAATACTTCTCACCGTTTATTCAGAGGGAATGAACGATTGTCTTCCATATCCATTTTCATGAAAAGGGGCTTGACTTGTCAAACAGTGCTGGATTTTTCTGGACCTCGACGATTAACTTCAGTTTTTAGAACTATATCTTTATCGTTATCGTCATTGGTATGGTGTGAACGGGCCTTTATTCCTCGGCTGGGATCGTGTCGAGACTTTGAAGCTGCACTGAAACTCACATTTGGACCTTCGACCCGTTGGACCCCATTGAAGTCACTATATGGAGAAACATCCTGGAACGTTTTCCTCAAAAACCTTCATTTCTGTTCGACTGAAGAAAGACATGAACATCTTGGATGACGTGGGGGAGAGTAAATGAAGTGAGCTAATCCTTTAATCAGACCTGTGCACTTCTTGTATGTCTCTCTAATCAAACACACCTGATTCAGGGCATCAGTTCACTGGTAGAGGATCCAAGACCTTAAAGGGCTGTTTTTGTCATTAACGATTCTGAATGAATCTATCGAGTAAATGATTCAATGACTCACTCATAATACACAAAAACACACTCATTACTGGTGTAATGATGTAAACTACAAAGGGGGTCACTAAACGAACCAGTGGAAGATTCTGAATGATTCCTTTTGGTTCAAAAGAGTCACTTTGGATGAATCAAAATCTCCACCACTACTCGCAAGCATGTTTAACAGCAAAAGAGGCCAAATGAATATGCAAAACAGACATGCAAAAGTCGCTCATTGAAGTAAAAAAAAAAAAAAAAAAATGGATAAAAGGAAACGGACTGATCTTTCCACTGAAAACAGTGTTACGTATTCCTTTTGATGCGTCTCAGGAGCATGTTGAGTGTTAACATTCCAGACTCTGTGAAGCATGAATGAGTGCTGCCAGTATCTGAGAGGACTCGAGCCTCAGACTCGAGGAACTCACTCATGACCTTGTCCCTCATCTCTCAAAGACCTCTACGGTGGGCTCCCAGACTCCAACGGACCGGTTCTGCGAGTCCTTAACAATCCGCCCATTGTGCGACACAGTGCGGGCTTTTGATGAACCCAAGGAATTCAGAAATCTTTTGTGGCGGGGAGGGACGGAGCCAAGTGTAACCCGTATTTAGCGAGCTCCAAATAAACAGCAGATCTGCTGGGCTGGTTCCCAGTCTTGAGCTGTGGGTGATAAGATGCCTGGGCTCAAGGTGGGGCATTTCAGAAATGTGTTTTATCTGATGCGGTTTGGCCGTTTGTTGGGACCGCTGTAACTCCTTTGATGGCCTGACCTTCTGCAAGCCGCCTGCGTCCGAGTGGGAGTTCAAAGACTGTCGGCCATTGTCTCAGTGAGGGTGGACAACAGCATCACAACCAGGGGTCTGTAAATCTCAAAGGACCCTATGGAGATCAACGGCTCCGAGGACATGACAGGGCACACGAGAGCGAGCCCACCAACGGACAGCTCTGCACAACACTGCATGTGTGTGTGTGGTTTATAGGGTCTTCAAAGAAAGATGCACCTGAGCAAATATTGACATTCTCAGAACAGACTCTTTCAGAACCAAACAACAGCGCTCATTAAGAGCAAAGCGGACACAATGACAGACCAAGAGTTCATGTAACGTTGAACACAAAGAATCTGTGAATTAATGAGTTCAAGATCCAGAGGAAGCTATTGAGGTTACTTCGCTCCCAGTCCACACTGGAGAAACTAAACAAGAATAGACTCCATCAACAAGAGCGCCTATTTACAGAAGTACTCTCTGAGGTTGGGGGAGATGGTCTCTCATGAGGCCTGATAGACCTTATTCACAGCAGCGACATCTTTGATTTGTAACGGGAATGAAAGCGAGGCTGTGAGGGATAGGCAAACATCTCTCCAGTGGGTTGAAATGTTATTTAACCCTTTATGGTATGGCGTTGCCATATGGCAACAATTGATTTCTACTAATTTCATTGAGCAGGCCTTAAGGTAGCCAATGATGTGTTGGTTTTAAGTCACATGACATTTGAATGTCCCTCAAAAACTCTCTTTCCCTCTATTACCATTGAAGTGCTCCAGAAAATACTCGTTTAACCTCATTTCTAAACATCTCTTCTCAAGGGGGATTTATTTTTGCAGCATCTTTGATAAGTAAATTAGATATTTTTATTCACAAATCAACTTTGTCTAACATAGTTTTACTGTAAATTGAGACAATATCAAAGTTTCCATATGATAACGCTGTACCACAGTGGAATTGCAGTAATGTATTTCCCAATTGGGATTTCTTTTTTATGGATAGTAGCATCAACAACATGATAGCAGTTATTTATTTATTTCAAGTGTTTATTGTAGTATAGTTGTATTTATGTATAAATAACAAACTGATTTCTTAATTTTAGAAAATTAATAGAGCACCAGACATTTTACGGAAAGTTAGCTAGGGAATGATAGGGATTAAATGATAGGGATCTACTTATTTCTGGTTTGCATGAGTTTAAAGTATATAAGTCTATCAATTGCTCAAAGAAATGTGCAATTAAATAGAAAAGACAATCATAATTTTATAGAAAAACTACTTTTTTGACCATTTTCCCCCCAAAACATTTTTTTTTTCACAAATCTTTTTTGATTTGTATGATTGAAGCTATTTCATGTCATAAAAACTAATTTAAAAGAAAAATAATCATGGTAAGAAGAACATAATGTGTACCATAGAGGGTTAAACTGTTTTTTTATTGTTCTGCTGACAAAACACTGCAAAATATCTTTCAATATAGTAGACATTAATATATTACGAGCTGTGGAAAATATGAAGTGATCTCTTGAGTTTTATACAGCTTTTTACGGCCTATGCCATTGAAAACATGGTAAGTAAATCCCTCACAGCCTCGGTTTCATACCTGTCATGGTGCTACTCTGAATAAGGTCTAATACAACAGTGTTCAGGGAAGAGAGGTTGGGTATCGCAGGCGAAAGGACCATTTCAGAGCTGGTTTTTCCTTTAAACACCAAAAGCAACTTCATTCAAACCAAACATGCCTCCCAAATGTTATTATTTCCTCCCTCTGAAAAGCCAGCGAGCCCATCAGTGGATTATTTATCCAGCTTAACAAGACTAGCCCTAATCAACAAGAGCTCTTATTTACAGAGGTACTCTCTGAGGTTGGGGGTGACGGTCTCTCATAAGGCCTAATACAACAGTGTTCAGTGAAGAAATGTAGGGAATAGCATCATTTCAGAGCTGGTTTGTCCTTCAAACACAGATGCAACTTCGTTCAAAACCAAAAATGCCTCCCAAAAGTTATTATTTTCTCTCTCTGAAAATTCGGCGAGGCCATCAGTGGATTATTTATCCTGCTTTTTGTCCATCAGAAGTGCACTCTGTTGCTAAGCTCATCATCCAGTGAGACGGCGGCCTGTGAAAGATGAAAGCTCGCGGCCAAGAGCGAGGGAAAGACGAGGTTAAAGGGAAGTTCCCGGAACATTTAGGGACACACAATTTCCCCATCGTCTCCTTAAAGAGCTCTTTCGGACACCTGCAGTCGTAACAGAGTGCCGAGGACGAGGTCCAGGGGCCGATGGGCTTTTAGGGATGACATGAAAGACAACAGCCTGCCAAGAATCATGTTACGCCTTATAAAGGCTGGTGACATACAAACATCTGTAAACCTTTACTGACGCAGAATTTCAAGGTGTGATGCCACTGGGAATGAAGGAAACATACAGTACAGGTGGAAGTCACAGACAGCACATGCCAGTTTTTAAGTTTCAGGAATATAGTATAACGCCTGTTTGATTGTTGGTGCAACTCTGGCCTGATATTGGTATTAAAAAAACGTATCAGCACAACAATAAAACTTAAATGGGAGTTGCATGTTTGCAGAATCTAACCTGCAAGATGTGTATCATCAACACACTTGTCATTAGAAACTCATATTAACAGCAGATTTATTTATTGTTTATGAAGCAATCTGTAACACTTTACTTGAAGGGGTGTGCATAAGACTGACATGACACCTTCATAATCATGACATGACACTTATGAATATGACGGAGGTTTTATGCATGTTTATGCCAACTGTCATTAAGTGTCATTCGCTCAATAATGACATTTTTAATGCAAATATGACATTGTTTGAGATGTCTTTGTTATGACAACTTGACATAAACCAATACATCATAACCTGTCAGTGTCTTTGTTATGACAACTTGACATTACCAAGACAACACAAATATGTCATAAACATGACATAGCAGATTAATGATCAAACTTAAGAAAGCACTTAGCTTTATGGGTTAACATTACATTAAACTGTCAGGCGGCTGGTTTTGACATTGGCTGTCATGAGGCATTATAACTGTGTCATGAATATTTTTCTTGACCTCACTACAGTGGTACACATTGAATTTGTCATTAAAATGTTATAATGCCTCATGACAGCCAATGTCAAAACCAGCAAAATGACAGTTTAATGTAATGTTAACCCATAAAGCTAAGTGCTTTCTTAAGTTTGATAATTAATCTGCTATGTCATGTTTATGACATATTTATGACAGGTTATGATATATTGGATTATGTCAAGGTGTCATAACAAAGACATCTCAAACAATGTCATATTTGCATTAAAATGTCATAATTGAGCGAATGACACTTAATGACAGTTGTCATAAACATGCATAAACCCTCCTTCATATTCAAAACATGTGTCCTGTCATGATTATGAAGGTGTCATGTCAGTCTTACGCACACCCCTTCAAGTAAAGTGTTACCAAGAAATCTTATGCATTAAGCAAACTGAGATGGACTTTGAGTTTTAAACATGGATTGTGGTTGTATTTTTCTTGTGTTTAATATAATGAATACACGTTGTTAATTCAGAGGTCGCGTTAGACTTCCCCAATCTCCATCATTTTGACACAGGGTCGTAAAACCTATGTCATAATCTATTATTACCATTCATTTTAATTTTCATATTTTAATGATAATAAGCCTCTATGATAATAGGCTCTGTTTTTGTTAAATTTTAATACAGGACAATAGGCTAGATTATGTGTTTGTTTATTTAAGAGAAAGCTGAATGTTTGTCCAATAAATCGCAATAAACCTTATTACTTTTGATATGAAACAAAGTCTCAGCTTTCAAATTTTGTCCATCTTATCACAAAATTCAAACAATAAATACTGTTTTGATGCACTTAAAGGTGGCACGAGAGATGATACATATTATATGGACTCCCAGAGATGTGTTCATCTGAAGAGAGAATGTCATGTACATCTAAGATGAGTAATTGATGAGAGAATTTTCATTTTTGGGCAAGTGTTTTAAGGAATATTTAACAGGTAGTCGATTAACAGAAGAGTTGTTTTGTGGCGTTCACCTTCTGGATCTCGGCATCATGTTTCTGCTGCATCCTCAGTGTATCCTCCTGATGTTTGGCCTCCAAGACTTTAGTCCTCAGCTCAACCTACAAATGAACAACAGATCCAATGACAACATTCCCCTGTTGTTCGTGAAGTCTATGTGTAGTGGTAATGGATGTGTAATGGTTTATTGCACCAAAAGCACAATTTAGTTTTTGATGGCTGTTAAAAAATGTACATTGGCTTTAGCATGGTAATGAAGAGCCATCAATGGTCCTGTTACCCATGTACATACTATGTACTTATTATAGTAATTACAATTACTGGGTAATAACTAGGTACTAACCCTGAACCTACCCCTAACCCATGTACTTACCTTATATTAGCCATTACTTTCTAGGTAAGTACACTGTAAGTACACGTAAGTACTGTACTGTAAAAGGAAGTGTTACCCAATGCTCTTACCTGTAATTATATTCTTACTATAACAAATGCTATAGTTAAAATTCATGTTACTTTTTCAAAAGGCCAAGTACAAGTTAGAATCAAGAGTTTTAAAGTATGGATCTTCTTTTAATATTGACTAAACAATTGGTTTTCCCCATCATGTGTTCTGCTAATAATGACAGCTATTAGGAAAAACTTGGCAAATGACAGGAAATTAACATTTTCATTAAAGGAACATTTTAAGTAAATTATTTAAGTAAAAATTCTGTTAAACTGATAAGGTTTAATGTGCTCAAATAATATAAAATACATGCAAAGTTGGTTAATAACATAACTGCATGTGGATGATACCACAAAAGACCATTTTGCAAAAATAAATAAACAAACAAATAAAAAAAATATTTTTCAAATAAAAGACTTTTGCTTAAAAACAATGAAAAAGACCCTGAAGTTAAAAACAAATGTCACCCCAGATAAAAAAAATAGGAAAGAATTCAATTTATTCTTCCATAATTTTGTGACTTCTATGAAAATTTCCACTATTTTTCCTTTGATTTGTGCTCCAAGAAATTGTATATGAAGTGGCATTCTGCATTATATATTGCTACTGAAACAAATATAAAAAAGTATCAAGTTGAGTTGTTCATAAGTTGAGTTATATATATATATATATATATATATGTATACCATACCAAAAATCCAGAAAGTTTCAAAACAGTTCTAGAAAGTGCTACTTATAAGCAGTAATGTCTGTTATAGTATGTGGCATTTTTTAAACTTAGATGAATTATGGCCTTTTTCATTGTTTTTAAGCAAAATCTCATTGATTTATGATACAGGAAATCCTTTATCTGAAGAATAGTTAAATGGTTTTAACCATAATGTCTACACAAGCACATCAAATTAATAAAAGAAAATATGCAAAACTTATTTCAAAAGAAATGTTTTGCATGGTATGACCAATTTAGAAAGAGCCAAAGTATAGAAATGTGTGAATTAGAGAGTTGTGTTTCCTCTCCACCCACAGCGAGACGACCCCTCCAGCCTCTTTGCTCTTAACATCGCTCACTGAGAGTCAGTTAAGACAGTTCAAAGCGAACACAAAAGCACATGTGCTGCGCTGAGACATCAGGAAAGAGTCCGTCTGTTCAGGAGCACACAGATGATTAACTCTGGACAGGAAACGGCAGATAGAGGAAGATAAAAGCGTTACACACACATAATGAGGACAGTTATGGAAGCTTGTTTCCCGCCACAGAAGAAAACATTTTAACAGATAATTGCGACTTTTTATCTCACAATTGTGAGTTTAAATCATGAGATTCTGACTTTATAACTCCCAATTGCGAGATGTAAACATGCAACTCTGAGAAAAAAGTCAAATCTTCTTTCACTTAGAATTGGACTTTATAACGTATAAAAAAGTCAGAATTATTATTAATTATTTCTCGCAATTCTGAGTTTATAACATAATTCTGACTTTTTATCACGCATTTCTGACTTTATATCACGCAATTCTGACTTTATATCACGCAATTCTGACTTTATATCACGCAATTCTGACTTTATAACACGCAATTCTGACTTTATAACACGCAATTCTGACTTTATATCACGCAATTCTGACTTTATAACACATAATTCTGACTTTATATTACGCAATTCTGACTTTATATCACGCAATTCTGACTTTATAACACGCAATTCTGACTTTATATCACGCAATCCTGACTTTATAACACGCAATTCTGACTTTATATCTCGCAATTCTGACTTTATATCATGCAATCCTGACTTTATAACACGCAATTCTGACTTTATATCTCGCAATTCTGACTTTATATCTCGCAATTCTGACTTTATATCACGCAATTCTGACTTTATATCACGCAATTCTGACTTTATAACACGCAATTCTGACTTTATATCACGCAATTCTGACTTTATAACACATAATTCTGACTTTATATTACGCAATTCTGACTTTATATCACGCAATTCTGACTTTATAACACGCAATTCTGACTTTATATCACGCAATCCTGACTTTATAACACGCAATTCTGACTTTATATCTCGCAATTCTGACTTTATATCACGCATTTCTGACTTTATATCACGCAATTCTGACTTTATATCACGCAATTCTGACTTTTTATCACGCAATTCTGACTTTATATCACGCAATTCTGACTTTATATCACGCAATTCTGACTTTATATCACGCAATTCTGACTTTATAACACATAATTACAACTTTATATCACATAATTACAACTTTTTATCACGCAATTCTGAAAAAAAAATTCTGAAAACGTCAGAATTGCGAGATGCAAACACAATTGTGAGATAAAAAAGTTGCATTTACCTTATTTTTTTATTATTCTGTGGCGAATTAAAAAAAATGTAAAAAAAAAATTTTCATACATTTATTTATAAAAAAAAAAAAGAAGCTTCCATAGACAGTTGATTCGTACATTAAAGACAGTTGAACAGCACCCAATGACTTTGTTCAGTGCAACACTACATACACTATGGCATGGGAATCATATGAAGATAGATTTATGATTGAGGAACAATTTAAAATACAAGTTTTGTTTTGTTTTTTAACTGGTTTTGATCGTCACCTGTACTTTAGCAAGCTAACGCTAATTAACTTCCCTCACCCACAGCAACCTCAGGCTTTTAATGTGCCTCCAGATTTCTGAGATCAAAAGTTCAACATTTTTCTTAACCGGCCTGTTAGCACATGCTCTTCAACGCAAGCACACACACACACACACACACACACACAGAGGAGAGGTGTGATGTTATACAATAAGTGCTGCTGAAACTTTCGTCACTATGGCCGCCGGTCATTCCTGGAGCGGTGTCTTTCTTCTCGTGTATTTAGGGAAGCATGTTTTGATGTGGCATGAGCAGGATTTTAGTGTGAGCCTCCCAAGCCTCCGGCTGACTGCGGATCAGTCTTTCAACGTCTGCCACCAGCGTGGGACACGATCTACTGGCTTATCAGATCCGCTGCAGGGCACTGTACGGCCAGAGTAAACGAGTGTGTGTGTGTGTGTGTGTGTGTGTGTGTGAGATCCAGACGTCTGTAGGCCACAAGAGCATTCAACAGACAGGAGAAACCAACTCAACTGGAGTGGTCACTGAACGTTTGGGAAATTTTCCATTGTGTTCGAGCTTCCTCTGTGAATGAGTCAGTGAGAAAATTACTTAACATCTTAACATTATATAACAGCAATAGGGCTGTCAAATAAACATTTGAATTTCGAATATTCGTTGATTTAAAAAAAAAGCGCATTCGAATGCAAAAAAAATGTGGATTTGATTTGTTTGTGTGTCAAGAGGCGCTAGACATGATGATGACGTTTGTTTGTGTTAGCTTATCCAGTATACTGTTGTCAATTTGAGAAATGGCTACACTCTAAAAAATGCTGGGTTGTTTCAACCCAAATGTGGGTCAAATATGGACAAATCCAGTCATTGGGTTACATTTTTAAAGGGGTCCTATAATGCCCTTTTCAAAAGATATAAAATAAGTCTCTGATGTCCCCAGAGTGTGTGTGTGAAGTTTTAGCTCAAAATACCCCACTGATATTTTTATATAGCATGTTAAAATTGTCACTTTTTGAGGGTGAGCAAAAACGCACCGTTTCTGTGTGTGTCCCTTTAAATGCAAATGAGCGGCTGCTCCCGGCACAGGGGGCGGAGCTACAACAGCTTGTGTCCTTTTACCTCACACACACATGCACTGAAAATTGTTCAATCCAAAGTCAGAAAGATGGAGAGACTCGAGAAGAAGTGACCACATGTAGAGCAACAGGACGTCTCTGAATGGATAGTTGGTGAATGTATGAAGCTGATGTGGAGTTAGCTATCTTCTAGGCATTGATTAGCATATTCTGTCATGATAATCTATAAATCGTGTACCGGGGGCGGGGTTTATGTAAATGTTAGGGTTTGTGATGTCACTAACCCGTGAAGAAGCTCATTGTAGTTCCTACCAGCCGTTTGTTGTAGTCCTTAAAAAGCCATTTCTTTAAAAGCAAATTTGCTTTGAACTTTGAGCGCTGTAACTTTGCAGATGTTGTTTATGCTCAAACAGCAACATTACACACTAACTAAAGCTAGAAAAAGTTAAATCATCAACCACCCCTTTAAATAAAATTTTTGAACCAGCGGTTGGGTGTGTCCATATTTGACCCAAATTTGGGTTTAAACGACCCAGCATTTTTTAGAGTGTAACCTACTGACAAAAACCCTCTCAGTTGGTGGCAAACACCGTGCAACGACACACTTGACCATATCTGGCACATCGATCAGAGCCGAGTGTGTGTTTCATCAGCTGGAGACATTGTCAACAACAAGCGCTCAGCGTCTGGTGTTTCTGACGAGCGATAGCAACGTGTGCTGTTCGTGTATCTGTTAATGACTGGTCATATTAGAGACATATATATATATATATAACCAGAATGCGTATCCATTGACAGAAACATATATTACCCTAGCTCTGTCTCTTTTACCTGTTGTTGTTTTCATTTAGTTTTTTTTACTGAGAACCGTTACACCCCTAGTCCTCCTAATGCCCCAGTAAAGTGAGATATATACTGTCACAAGCGCCATCCTTCAAGTGAAGTTAAAGTTGCCCATCCCTGATACTCTATGGCTTGCCACAGTATACGGTGATACTGGCTATATTGGATAAACTTGATTATCATATGATAAAGAAAAACCAAAATGAAAACACTAAAAAGCCAGATGTTCTTCATTGACATCAAAATTACACGGGCAGAATTGCAGATATACTGTAATCGGGTTGAGTGCAGAGACATCGTAATGTAATTGTATAAAATATTAATTGAAGAAAACATTGTGAAACTATTTTTAACATATCTAACACCCTGCCCCAAGTATATACCGTAGTGTCATTTCATATTCAAGCCCGAATCATGAAGACATCTCATGTGTTCTACGTAAACAATGTATTTATTTACACATCAAAAACTTGAATACAGCCCAGGAGGCTTTCGGCAACTCGAGAGAGAGGATCTTTCTTTCTTTCTTTCTTTCTTCTGTGATTCACAAAAGCTGTTTTGTGTACAGTGCGTAATAAACAGCACATCAGCCGCTGGTGTTTGGCTGATGAGAACACATTTACACAAGCACAAGATCTTAAAAAGATAAAAATTGTGATGATGCATCTTCATAAATGGACTAATGCTATAGCCAAAGTTTCAGATCGACTCAGTTGTTGTTGTTTTTTGTCTGTATTCCACTTTCATTAATGCATTGTTTGTATAATTGTATTTTTATTGGATCTTATTCTTGTGAAGTGCTTTGAGATGCTACTTTTAAAGGCGCTATAGAAAATAAAGTTTATTATTATTATTATATTACTCTTTACCTGGCTCTCCAGCTGGTCCCTTAGAGCCAAACCTTAAGCACCACTTTGTGCTTATTCATACATTTTGCAAACTGCTCTAAATAACAATATCCGCTAAATTGCTTTAATGTAAATGCATTTGTAGTATCTTAGACCAGAATCATACCGTACACAAACTCGGGATGGGTATCGATTCAGATGTTCCAATTCGATTCCCAAGCTCTCAATTCGATTTGATTTCGATTCTCGATTCGATTTCGATCACGAATGGCCTCATGACAGCCAATGTCAAAACCAGCCGCCTGACAGTTTAATGTAATGTTAACCCATAAAGCTAAGAGCTTTCTTAAGTTTGATAAGTAATCTGCTATGTCATGTTTATGACATATTTATGACAGGTTGTGTTGTCTTAGTAATGTCAAGGTTATGATGTATTGGTTTATGTCAAGGTGTCATAACAAAGACATCTCAAACAATGTCATATTTGCATTAAAAATGTCATAATTGAGCGAATGACACTTAATGACAGTTGTCATAAACATGCATAAAACCTCCTTCACTTCATGATTATGAAGGTGTCATGTCAGTCTTATGCACACCCCTTCAAGTAAAGTGTTACCCATGTTTTCATCTCGCCGAGGCATAGGCGCGCCTGGAGAAACGAGCACCTACATTTGAAATAACAAACTTGAGCGTGCAAAAGAAGCGATATGTGAACGGCCCCTAAAAGCGGACATTGCGTCTGTAATGAAAGGCAAGAACAGCTATGTATTTGGCTTTGCTTATGTAATTGTTGCATTAGGCTATGAATTAATAAACATTTATTGATAAGAACTATTTCATGTCTTTTCATTTACAGTAGCATGAACCACGAGTAGTCGAGTAACTCGAGTATTGTTTTGATAAGAAATCGACTAGCAGAAATCAGTAGTCGTGCAACCCCTACACAATAAAGTTAACTGACTGAAGATAAAAGACATTCAATATCTCACAATCTCAGCAGAGGAGGATTAAACAACTCCACAAACAGCATGACCAGCTTCACTTATTACTAACCAGACTGACTTTATTTCTGTCAGACGTCTACAGAAGTTCTCATTGAGAAATATCAGAGGTTGACGGATTGCAAATAATAGATTCAAACTTTGAAGTCACCATTATGGTGAACAGTGTTTGCTTTTATTGAGCTCTTGACCCTTGACATTTGTGTGTTTTTAAAGCACATTTGTCAAGAAAAGCTAAGAGAAAATGCAGTCATGTGATGTTGGTAATGTGTTGACATCGAGTGGCCAGATTCACTGATCTCATTCAGAGTCTAGTTTACATGATGTGTTAAGTTTATATTTTTGATAGACATGTGGTTTCACAGCATGAGATCCAGCAATATTGTGGTAATCAGTTGTTATGAAGGATTGCACTAAACATTTTGATTTCGGGTGGCCATTTTATGGTAGTCAGTTTCTGCAAATGAAGTGAATTAACTTGAGTTTTATTTTAGTGCAAATGTGCTGCCAGATAAACTACAGGACCATTTTTTTACAGTATTTTTGCAGTATACAGTTTAAACTGTAAAAAAAACAGCACTTTGCAGGGGAAGCTGCTGCCAGTTAATCACTGCAAATTTACAATGCAAAGTTTTTCAGTGATATTATCAATAAGGGAATAATAACCATCTTTAAATTAAGCATGATAATTAAATAAATAACTAAATTGTGTTTATTACATGGCTCTCTATAATTTGTGATTCTGATCGCAGTATTTAGTAATCAGACATATTTACTGCTGTCCATGGCAACACTGTGCTCATACAAACGCAACTGGCGCTGTGTCACGTTTTGTTGATTGATTGCATTGAAAAAAGATTAATATTAATATTACTGTAATATTGCTGCACCCTGTCAGGGTTTATTTTGTTGCTGTTTGCACATTATCTCTTACATAACACATATTAAACAAAAGGCAAGTTACAGTTGAGCACAGTGTATATTCTCCAAATGTTCCCGCAAATGCATGTGGATGAAAACAAAAATGAACTTTGTTAAAAACTGACCCACATATTTATGGATAATAAGGCAGAAAATCAAACTTGGCAGCATGATTTTTCTTAATTTAATCGTGCATTTTTCTTCCTCAATCTCGCATGCTCTGTGTTTGTTGTGGCAGCGCATGTGTAATCGAAGACGGCCTCTGTAACAACATGACACATAAACAACTATTAAATCCCAGAATGCACTTTCATTATAAGATAGATCATTTTTATTCTCAATTTCCCCCCACCAAACGCTTTAGGGTCTATTAAAACTCACAGGGCGGTAATACTTTAACTGTTGACCATAACTTCAGTTTTGAACAGTGTCACTTTAGAAAAAAAACAATGATTTAGACACTTTTTAATGTCATATTTGATACTACATTGTTTTTATTTTTGTACTGTTTGATTTTCTCATTACATTTTCGGGGAAACGCCCCTGGTTGATATACAGGTGAAACTCGAAAAATGAGAATATCATGCAAAAGTTAATTTATTTCAGTAATTCAACTTAAAAGGTGAAACTAATATATTATATAGACTCATTATGTGCAAAGTGAGATATTTCAAGCCTTTATTTGTTATAATGTTGATGATTATGGCTTACAGCTTATGAAAACCTTTTCACAATATTCTCATTTTGAATTTGGGGTTTTCATAAGCTGTAAGCCTTAATAATGAGTCTATATAATATATTAGTTTCACCTTTTAAGTTGAATTTCTGAAATAAATGAACTTTTTCACGATATTCACATTTTTCGAGTTTCACATGTATAGTCCAAGTTGAAGATCACGCTCCGTAGAAGCTCCGGATGAGTACATATTTCACAATATTAAGACAGGCTTCATGAATAAACCCTAAAATCAATGTCCAGACATGATTTATAGAAACCAAACGAGACAAACGTGTGGTTTGTCTCTTGACAGCATTATCCGGAGGCTGGAAGGGATCTTCTAAGAGCAAAACACACAGTTTGCTGGAGTCACCTGCCCTACTTCCACTCAACCCTGAGAAACAGCTCTCGCTTTGCGTACGATTGTTCTTGTGCAATCTCAGAGACCACATGAGACCTGTCAGAGGAGGAGATTGCACTGATTGAAGCCACGCAGTCAAACACATCCCGGCAGCGCAGATGCAAACGTGGGCGGCACTTTTTTCTTTTCTTGTCTTTTTTTTTTTTTTTATGCTTCAATTGGTGCTTTTAGAAAAGTTTGTCAAACTACATCAGTGGCGTTCTGAAACTCTCGTCTGAAAGGGTGCGGCGGGGCGAGCGCACACCTCCGGGTTTTCAGATTCCCTGGAATCAGTGAAGCGAATGACATTGGTGCTTTTACTCCTGTTAAGCTCACAGAGATGCAGTGCTTTTTGAAGAGTAGAAGGAGAGATGGAAGGGTGGGAGGAGGAGAGATAAAGACGGTGCGAAGGAGACGAGAGCAGCTGTTGTGTCTTTTCTTTGCCCGGCATCGGTTTCACACATTTCCTTAGGGAATCTTTCCACAAAACGTCTGCTACGTTTTAGCGCCACACTGCGGGTTGAGTCTGTGATTCCAGCTATTTTGAGAGTCAAAATCTGGGTGACTTTTCTCTAGAAAGCTTCCCCAGACACACTGATGACATCTCAATCGAATCACTGGAGGAAAATAATACAACTGAAATGTGTTGATGCAAAAACGTGTAAACAAAATGTGATTGTCAAATAAGTAGAATAGACCACAGAATAGGGCTTTTCACACTATTCTCAGCCTCAGACGTCACACACACATGGACCGCTGGCTGAACGTCTGAATATGGCAAACAAAATTGGAAACACACTTTTAGTCGTCATCTGATTTGTTGAATTCAACAAGATTTCCAGGTGATGTGCATGTCGCAATATTTAACGGTGCTCCTGGAAACAAAGATGCGATGAAGCCAAACCCCCTCATGGAAAAAGCAAGCCACCGCGTTTACAACTGACAATGAGCGCTTATCGGGATCAACTAAACGCTCGATTTCCAAACAATGTGATGTACTCGTGACTCTTTAAAATATGTAATACATAGCAATAGTAATAACATAGAAAAATGTGTCTCTTTACATTTGTCAGACAATGAAAATTGCTACGTTACCTTACATTGGATATATCTATATTTTCAGTCATGTTATTCATTAATCAATATATGATTAAATATATTATATACACAATAAATGTGGATATTAATGCATTTACTCTGAAATAGCTTAAAACTATCTTTTTTTCTCTCATTTTCCAATGAGAAGCACCATCATATCAATCAAACAACCATTGAACCCTAGCAGATTCACACTAAATGGCTGTCTTTTGTTCACTAAATGAACATGAGTAAGATATTAGATAATTAATTATATATAAATATATATATATATTAGTTTGATTGTACATGCACCAGCGCACCAATACATAATAAACATAATTTACCAACATACAGTATGTTTTTACAAAAATATATGGAAAAATGCCACGAGACCAGCATCTTTTTGTGTGATGCTGCAAACAAAACACCGAATCAGAGTTTTGAACTGACCGTGATTCATCAGATGATGGCTCTAAATCTCTAAACGCTAACTTCAATGCCGTTTTTACTGAAGTCTAAATCATAATGTGTCCTTCCACAACAAGAAAAGGTAGCAAAAGGAGTCTACAGACAGTTTTCAGGAAACGTATTAGAGAAATAAAGATAGAACCCATCATTTCAGAGTGGAAAGAAAGAGTAAACAATGATGGTGTGGCACAACGCCAAGAGCGCACGACAAAAGAAGTGCCGGTAATGAGCTTTGTTTTTCTCTGCCCTCAACTCTACAGTGATTTCAATCAGGGGCAGCGAAGGGCAACTCACGCACCATTTCCCTTCATCAAAGCCTAGCAGCTCCTGAGGTACGTTTGCCTCACCCTTCACCCCATTACCTGGGAACGTTTCGTCAGACATGAACTCAAACGCTGCCACCTGTTATTAATTACCACGCTCTACGGCCCAACGCAGGCGCGATTTACTCTGCTTACAGCAACACAATGTGTTTGCTAATCTCAGAATCTCTTCGCTTAAAAGTGTGTGGAGTAAATGTGGTGGCTTTATCTGTCAAACATCAGCCCTGGAGACTTAAAGGGAAAGTTCACCCAAAAATGAAAATTAGCCCATGATTTACTCACCCTCAAGCCATCCTAGGTGTATATGACATTCTTCCTTCAGACGAACACAATCAGAGATATATAAAGCTTGAGCTTGAGTTTGTTGCCCAGCCCTGTTTGTTTGAACCGCGAGTGGCGTCTAAGCTTACGCTACTCCTACATCTGCGCCATACATCGCCAAGTGTTTCTCTTGTGGCGCAAGTTGACTTGCCGGAAGCTCGTTATTTTAGTCAATAAAGTTTTAAATATGAATATTTTTCTTACACAAACCCGTCGCTTTGCTTCAGAAGGGCTTTATTAACCCCCGCAGAGCCATGTGGATCACTTTAATCATGGATAGATGCGTTTTGATGGAAAGATGCACTTTTATGATGGAAAGATGCACTTTTATGATGGACAGATGCACTTTTATGATGGATAGATGCACTTTTATGATGGATAGATGCACTTATGATGGATACATGCACTTTTATGATGGATAGATGCACTTTTATGATGGATAGACGCACTTTTATGATGGATAGATGCACTTTTATGATGGAAAGAGGTGGATAGATGCACTTTTATGATGATAGATGCACTTTTATGATGGATAGATGCACTTTTATGATGGATAGAGGTGGATAGATGCACTTTTATGATGGATGGATGCACTTTAATGATGGATAGATGCACTTTTATGATGGATAGATGCACTTTTATGATGGATAGAGGCACTTTTTTGATGAATGGATGCACTTTTATGATGGATAGATGCACTTTTTTCTCTGATGGATGCGCTTTGATGGACTTCAAAATAGAAACAGCCATTCACTGCCATTATACAACTTTGAAGAGCATTATTTAATATAACTCAGATTGTGTTCGTCTGAAGGAAGAATGTCATATACACCTAGGATGACTTGAGGGTGAGTAAATCATGGGCTAAATTTCATTTTGTGAGTGAACTATCCCTTTAAGGGCCGTTTCAAAAGAGTGTTTAGCTGTTTTGGAAACGGCTGTATTCTAGTGAAGATGAACACTGATGATGCTGTTTGACTGAAGTTGACCTAATTGAGCACTGCTCTTCCCAGAGGAAATGTGATTACAGCAGGTCACGCTCACTATATTCAACAATACCAGTCAACTGACATCAAAGAGAAGCTTGTTCTATGGGATTTTCAGCTTAAACCCACATACAGCGGGAAACTGTCATCACAAACAGGGTTTGTAAAGCTCTTAGAAGATGTCGGTGTCCCTAAACAAGCGAAACTTGGTAAGGTGTGTGCAAGCTGTCATCCAGCATTGCTTTCTTGAGTTTATTAAAAGCAACCAGCCATCATACAGCATTTACTTAAGAACTGGAAAAGTGTGGCGGTTGACAAATCTCAACAAGACAGCAGCACTGAAGAAAAAGTCACTGGTTAAGTGAAAATCCTGTCATCATTTAATCATGTCGTCCCAAACCCGTAGGGATGTCTTTGCTTTTGTGAAGAAATTAAGACGTTTAGCAGAATTATGTTGTTCTTTTCCATTCATTTTTAGTTGAACTATAGGGGACTGGACCAGTTTGAAGGCATTTACAGCACATTACAAGCACTTTGAGAGAACATCGAGTTCCTACCTCCTTATCGGCTTTCACTGGGGAGGCCTCGTCACAAAGAGTGCTGTTTCTACCACGACTCGATTTGTAGATCTATTAATATAAAAGACAAAGACAAAAAATGAGCAAATACGGAAAAACTTGGGATGTCAAAAGTAGGGATGCACGATATATCGGCCAACATATCGGTATCGGCCGATATACATTAATTTTTAATGTTATCGTTATCGGCCCGATAAGAAAATTTAGCCGATATATTAAAGCCGATAATTAATGTTTTATTTCCTTCAGCTGAGACTCTTCAGATGCGCACAGTTCAACATGATGGATTTGAATTGCTTGAAATATGATTGGAATCACTTCGAAAAAGGAAAATACAGTAAAGTGCAACATGTGCACTATATAATACATAATGAGAACATTACAATTGTGTGTTTAGGACATGGATAATGGTGAGACTTTTGTTTTTGCAATTAGGTTAAAATTATATATATGGATTTAGATTTATCGGCCAATATATCGGTTATCGGCTTTCAAATATAAAGATTATCGGTTATCGGTATCGGCCAAAATTTTCATATCGGTGCATCCCAATGCTTTGGGCTGGCCAATGTATTTGCGTTTTTTGTAGTACACAATCATTTAGATTTACTTTCAACTGCTGTTAGATTGCTTTAAAAAACATCAAGCACTGATTACTTAATGTGTATCTTCTGTATATATTTGTTATATTTCTCGTAATTGTTTTTTTTTTGTTCTTTATTTTGCCTGTTTCCTTGAACAAGTCATGCTTTAATTGAAATGATTTTAACTGTAAATGTGTGGAGATCAGTGTTGTTTCACTTACCGGAGACAGAGGGACAGGGTTCTCACGCAGATATCTGGGGTTTTCTATCTGTAAAAATAAAAAAATACAACACAACTTTACTCTCCTCCTCTTTTGGTAAGTCCCAAACATCTCCCTTCCACCTCTGACCTCATTGTATTTGTCATAAACAGTGTGGAATGACTTCAAAGAGTGTCATTAAGTACAGTCTCTTCCCTACACTGGCTGTGTTTACAGAAATCAGACCTCGAGCCCACTGAGGCATTGTGTGAAGAGAGGCCGTTTCCGGTTCTTTTTAAAAACTCTTCTTCCCTCCACTGAGGTTGCCTTTTGTCTCCATAACCCATAATCTGTAAGCAATAGGAGTCTGTCCTCTGATGGGACCGTAGAAGACACATCTAACACGACGGACCACGACTGAAACATTTCATTTCACTTCAGTGAAATCCAACTTGAACTGAACTTGAGCAGCAATTTCCTTACTGTTTGTTTTCATTCATCTTTTGTCATTTGAGGGAGAGAAAAAAATGCAAACGCTGTGTAAAAAGTGAACTTTGTGTTTTCTTAAACAACATTTTTTGACCTGAAACCCTTCAATTTGTGAATGTGTGTAATTTAAGCCCCTGTTATGTGTAATCGTGGGTATTGGAAGACATTCATTTTGTGTATCGGTGGTTTGCCTGAAATGTATTACATATATATATATTTTTTTTTACTTGACAAGTTTTGACTTGTCTGGCGCCCGAACAATTTAATTAAATTTACATTATTAATTAATCAAATGTGATTTGGGACAGCCACCGTTACAATTCATAATGAAGCCAATAGTTTGATTCAAATCAAAAAGTAATCAAAATATCTGGCTCATATTAAAGTTTTATCCCCCTCAAACACTTTAGACCCAAAGTTAGATCCAAAGTTTTTGTATACCACATTCTAAAACCCAACAAAATGACACAAATCACAGAAAAAAAAATATCCTAGTCATAATTGCACCAAACATCCACACGAAGTTCAATGTAGCTCTTCTCAGCATCTCAAGTTGTCTAAAAAACCTTGGCCACTTTTTTCGTCCTATTTTTTTTTTTTTTTTTTTTGTGACTACCCTTAAATGTTGGTACTTCAAACCCAACATCTATTTGTTTATGTTATATTTTTATTTTAATCATTATTTGTATTTTAATTGGCTCTCAAGATTGGCATTTTGCACATTCTTGTTCTTTTACCTTAGAATTTATTTCAAATGTATTGATCAAGATCCCCTCTAAAAGTCCCACTTTTAAGCTAATTTTATAATTGGAAAGGGTTCGAGTCTCAGGAGCGTAAATATAGGTAAGTGTATAAGATAAGTATATGAGAGTCCATTGGTTACAAAGCCAGGGAGAGTAAAATGGCTGTTGGGAAAAGCCTACTTTATTCACATGTTTGGAGAAATGGACAGATGTAATATAAACATAACAAATAATCAAAATGAATAGTATTTCACAGCAATTATGCTTATGCTTGTCAATGCGGTCTAAAACAGTGGTTCTCAACCAGGGGCCGGTGCCTATTAGGGGCCTCAAGCAGAGTTTGTTGGTATCTATATGACCCAACAAACAATGTTTCACACCATGCGTAAAGAGGATTGGGGGTTTCAAAAGTGTTTTGTGCCAAAAATCCACACAGTGTGAAAAGTCAACAGAGTCAACTATAAGTTGACTTATGAAGAGTGTGATGGTGTGTTCTGGGGAAGTGTCTGGTAAACCATTTGCAAACAGTCCTTGTTTTGCAATTCCATTTTGCTGAGATTAGCAGCAACAGATTTTACACACTGCTACTTTAGGAGTGTTAAGTTTCCCTAATGTGACCCAGTCAGAAGTGTTCAATAAGTGCTCAAACACAGCATGAGTGTGATGTGGCTCTGGGCCCGTATCTATCAAGCTTCTCAAAGTGCCATTTTAGTCTTAGCTCCCGTTCCACCACATCCCAAAGATGCTCTATTGGGATGAGATCTGTGGGGGCCATTTTAGTACAGTGAACTCATTGTCATGTTCAAGAAACTAATTTGAAATGATTCGAGCTTTGTGACATGGTGCATTATCCTGCTGGAAGTAGCCATCAGAGGATGGGTACATGGTGGCCATGAAGGGATGGACATGGTCAGAAACAATGCTCAGGTAGGCCGTGGCATTTAAACGATGCCCAATTGGCACTAAGGGGCCTAAAGTGTGCCAAGAAAACATCCCCCACACCATTACACCACCACCACCAGCCTGCACAGTGGTAACAAGGCATGATGGATCCATGTTCTCATTCTGTTTACGCCAAATTCTGACTCTACCATCTGAATGTCTCAACAGAAATCGAGACTCATCAGACCAGGCAACATTTTTCCAGTCTTCAACTGTCCAATTTTGGTGAGCTCTTGCAAATTGTAGCCTCTTTTTCCTATTTGTAGTGAAGATGAGTGGTACCCGGTGGGGTCTTCTGCTGTTGTAGCCCATCCGCCTCAAGGTTGTGTGTGTTGTGGCTTCACAAATGCTTTGCTGCATACCTCGGTTGTAACGAGTGGTTATTTCAGTCAAAGTTGCTCTTCTATCAGCTTGAATCAGTCGCCCATTCTCCTCTGACCTCTAGCATCAACAAGGCATTTTCGCCCACAGGACTGCCGCATACTGGATGTTTTTCCCTTTTCACACCATTCTTTGTAAACTCTAGAAATGGTTGTGCGTGAAAATCCCAGTAACTGAGCAGATTGTGAAATACTCAGACCGGCCCGTCTGGCACCAACAACCATGCCACGCTCAAAATTGCTTAAATCACCTTTCTTTCCCATTCTGACATTCAGTTTGGAGTTCAGGAGATTGTCTTGACCAGGACCACACCCCTAAATGCATTGAAGCAACTGCCATGTGATTGGTTGATTAGAAAATTGCATTAATGAGAAATTGAACAGGTGTTCCTAATAATCCTTTAGGTGAGTGTATATATAGGCAGGTATATATAACAGCACACCGGTTTAAAATGAGTATTCACGAAATAGTGGAAAACGTGTTTATCTTTCAATTCCAATGTGTACAGCATAATGTATTCTCTTGAAAATGATGTATTGTCAATGTGTGTTGTGGGTTGTGTGTGTTAATTGTAAAACGTGTGTTGAATGTAAACTCCTCTTAGGAATTACGCATTCAATGTGAATTTATTTGAGAATATTCTTAAATAAGGAAATCTATTCAGTGATTGGTCCATGCCTATATGTCCTCATCCAATATCCCGTTTGTGGCACAGCAAAGTGTCGTGAATCATCTCTAAGACTGACACTTGAGATTAAGTCCTACACTTCACTTAAATTACAACTGAGATGCTTGATAACTAACTTTTAAGCGCAGCTTTGAGCCAAGAATTGATTTACTATTAAAGGTGCAGTGTGTAATATATAGCGGCATCTAGTGGTGAGGCTGTGAACTGCACCCAACAGAAGTTACGGTGGCCGACAGGAAGTGATGTCGTCGTCTGAGACAGCAGAGAGTAGCCAGTTCACCAATGAGCTTTCTTTACAAAGATAAATTAAGAAATTAGATTTACTTAATTATTCAGTAAAACGATATGTTATTGCGAATATTATTGCCACCTGTTCATCATTGTGTCAGTGTTTTATTCGCTGACTTTAACTCGCTTCTTTCCACGAAGAACAACATAGTGACATAGAAACATGGCGATGTAAGGAGACCCGCGGTGTGTGTGAGAGAGAAATGCTCATTCTAAGCTAATAAAAACATAACGGTTCATTATATAATATCTTTATACACCATCCAAAACATGGTTATGTATATGAAATTGCATTTCAGTCAACAGATCCTCCTAAATATTACACAATGCACCTTGAAGTCAATTCTTAGCCGTGTTCTTGTGAGTAATTCTCAGAGGCTTGATAAATACGGGCCCTGGACTCCTTATGAATCGTCAGGCCACAGCACTGGACGGCAGGAGTGTGTTATCGCATCGGTTTCCAGTGCTACGCTCCACGTCCACACATGATGAACATGTCGATTAGTCCAGCATCAGTGCCCACAGAAAACAGGGGCCCGGAGCCACCAGTGCACATACTTATCTCAACACTACACTCTCTGATAACAGCAGAGTTCAGACTCATGTTTTTCTGCATAAACTTTCTGATGAAACAAGGTTTCGCAATTTGCTGGGAAGTCAGAAGTGGCTATTGAGGAAATCTGGAGGCCAACACAGTCCTATAAAGCTTCAAACGCTTTGAACCCGAGAACTCAGCATGCCAACGTGTTGAGCAATCGCTGCAGCACATTTTTCCTCCCACATGGTGTAGTCATCCATGGCAAGACATGCTATGCTTTCTCTTTTTTCTTTAATTTGAAGGTTTAACTAAGAATTCAAACTCAGGATGTGGCAAAAATGAACTATGGCCACTGATAGTGACATTTTCTGGAATATATACTGTACAAAATTGAGTCCTTTTTTTCATAATCTGAAATGTGCTGCGTAGTGTTGTCACGATAATGCAATTTCTAATTTTGATAAGATACCTTAAAGTCCCCCTGTGGTGAAAATCCAGCTCTTAATGTTGTTTATGTGTCTATGTGGTGTTTTTAATGTGCTTTAAGACACACCATGTGTAAATTCATAAGTCGACAGCATTGCTGAGTATTTTCTGCTTAAAACTGCAGTGAACCAAAGACAGTCTCAAACACACGGTTTGAAATCGCTGGTGTTTCTGACGTCACACACTACCTTGTAACCAATCAGATCAACGTGTGATCGTCAACCAGTGGGTCTCTGAGCTGAGTGAGTGAGTGGAGGCGGGGCTCATTTGCATATTCATAGAACCACGCATACTAAATGAGGCAAGGGTGTCGAGTTACATTCAAGATATTTTAAGGGTATGTCATTTTTTTTACATGTCATTTTGGTTTGAAATTTTGACTTTTCAAGGGATAAAATTATTGGGGGGGACTTTAAAAATACCGATATTCAACAGCAATTTTGATACCGCAGGGAAAAACTGCCACATAGATATCAATTATATTATCTCCTATTTTTTTGTCTATCCACTGAAAGTCTAGGCAATCAATATTTTCAAGCTACAAACAGTATTCCAAAACACAATTAATGTCAAGCACACAGGACATTTGGATTCATGCTGAATGAGAGAGGTACGTGAGAGCAAAATATTCCTCGTAAAGCGTATTTCCCACATGCAGGTAGTTTCAGTTTAGCTTTTAATAAATGTGTTTAGGCTTGATGCATGACATTTATAATAAATGCTGTTTATAATGAATGACAAACAATAATTTACGGTAGTTTTATAAAAAAATATTTTTATTCCAGTTCTGTTCTAAATACGGTAATAAATGTATAGGATTTGTCGTGGAGTGAGGCGATTTCTAATTTTGTTTTATTTGTAGATATTTTACATTATTTCCGAATGTAATAATACAATATGACATACACCAATGTAACCTATCTGTGTTTTTTTTATTTTCTCTGGTTACACTTTTTTTTAAGGTGTCATTGTTACAGTGTAATTATATATACAAGTACTGAGTAATATTAATTAACTACATGTACTTACTATAGGGTTAGGGTAGGATTAGGTTGAGGGTAAGTTGCATGTAATTATGCATAATTTACTGTTATTACTACGGTAAGTACATGTAACAAGGACACAGTAAAATAAAGTGTTACCGTTTCTCTCAATTTTAACCAGGTGCATCTTATTTTCCAGAAAATACAATATTTGCACATATTTGCGTTGATTTAGCAAATTAATTATGCAAATCAGGTAACACTGCAAATACACCCACAAAACTGGCATACACGATTGCTTAGCTTGCTTGTGTGTGGTTCAGGTGATGAATTACTGCTATTGTTATAGCAAATAATTCACTTAAAGGCCATTTTCAATAGTGCAACGATAATGGTATGGGACCAATATAGAGTGCTGATTTTGGCAAAGATCCTATAATAAGCCTAATTTACATAGAAAAGCATGTGTGCACGGCAAAGAACGCCAACGCCCTCGTTTAAATGCGCATGGCAATGACACTGCACCTTGAAATGCTGCACGTTGAAGTGCAGTGATGAATTAGCATTGTTCCACACCATTAGGCAAATTGTGTTTCCATTGTCATCAATGCTAGAATGATCAGTGAAGGTCTCCATGACAGTCTTTTTTTTTTTTTTTGGCTCAGTTCACATGAAATGGTCGCTGTCATATATGAAAATACGTGGTGAAAACTGAATTTTAAAGGAATGGTTGGATAAGGGGGGAAATATTAGAAAAATCCTCCAACTTTACCCCCAGGTTCCAGCTGTTGAAGCGAGCCTCAAAGTCACTATCATCAGAGGAGACGAGCCTCCTGTGAGCCTCCGCCTGGAGGAGAAAAACACAGTGAGGAACAAAGACACGGAAAACCATGTCCAGGGATGGAGATTCACGTGGGTTTAAAACTAAACCTGCTAGACAAGGGCGGAGATTATAAAAGCTGACAAAGCTTCAGCTCATGATAATAACATTATAATCTAACATTCCTCAATCAGTAACATATACAGTGGGTATCATGTGACCTTTGAAAACCAGTTTAATCCACTATTTTTATCATTTGGATTTGGAAGAACATATTGACTATTCATTGTAAGCTCTGAAAAAAATAAATAAAACAAAACTGTTATAAAAACTAAACATTAGGGATGCGTGATATATCGGCCACCATATCGGTATCGGCCGATATATGTTCATTATTAATGTTATCATTATCGGCCCGATAAGAACATTTGCACGATACATTAAAGCCGATAAATAATGTATTATTTCCTTCAGCTGAGACACTTCAGATGCGCACTGTTCAACATGATGGATTTGAATTGCTTGAAATATGATTGAAATCACTTTAAAAAAAGTAAAATACAGTAAAGTGCAACAGTCTGTCATATCGGCTAAATTCAATTATCATGAGAACATTATAATTGTGTGTTTGGGACATGGATTTTAATGGTGAGACTTTTGTTTTTGTAATCAGGCTCTCAAAAATTATAGAAAAATTTAGATTTATCGGCCAATATATCGGTTATCGGCTTTCAAATATAAAAAATTTTTTGGTATCATCCAAAATTTCAATATCGGTGCATCCCTACTAAACATTAAGTTATGTATATTGTCACAAATTAAATAAATATTAAAATGTTTATAGATGTTGATATAGAAATGGACATACTCTCCTCACAGCATGACATGTTTAACTTGAAATATGATTGGATTATATGAAGTCTCTCATTTAGGCTACATAAAATTATAAATGATAAAATATAAAGAGAGCATTATAATTGTGTGTTTGGGACATGGACTTTAACAGTGAGACTTTTGTTTTTGCAATCAGACTCTCAAAAATTATAACAAAATTTGGATTTAGATTTATCAGCTTTCAAATATGAAGAATTATCGGTTATCGGTATCGGCCAAAATGTTATTTCGGTGCGTCCCTACTAAACATTAAGTATATTGTATATGTATATTGTCAAAAATCTAATAAATATTTAAATGTTTATAGATGTTTGATATAGAAATGGACATACTCTCCTCAGTCACGGCACACCAGATGTTTGACTGTTCCACATCATTTCTGCTTTCACATCTGTAAATTCCTGCGGAGGGTCACATGACGTCCCGCTCCTCTGTTTCGAGGCGCTGCTCTTTTTATCAGGAGAATCCAGCTCTTTAAAGAGCTCTATATAATTTGAAGGTTTCCAGGGAACTGTTGTTCCAAGTTCACTTTCCTGAGTTCAGCTTTGGCTCGTCAGGAAAGAGAAAGGCAAGGAAATGTCCAATAAAGCTCAACTCTAATGGATACTGTTGAAGCGTAATAGGACTGTGGGAAGGGGATAGTTCACATTGAGCAAGCAACTCACATTACAGGAAGGTGTCTGAACCCAAATACCTGATAAAAACCAGGACACATGGGAACAGTCCTGGTTATAACCCACAGATATAGAAGTTTTGTTGGTTTGAAAGGTCATGGCGATTCTGTGTGGCCGATTGGTGAAGAAACTCCTGTGAGGTCTACAGCTTTGTGTATTTGTGGTCATGTTGGTTTCAGTGTTTTATTGAAGGAAGTTCAAACTGAGAGGCCAGATCGTGGATAAGTTGAAATCCAAACACTCACCATCTTTGCATCATCCTTGATATCGTGTTTGACGGGACTCGAGGACAAGGGTCTAGCCGGTGTCTTATCGCTGAGCAAGTTCCTGCGGAGGACAAAAGATTTCAGATGCTCATTCTCACCTCATTTTTAAAAGGGTGGTTCATTGTGATTTCACTTTTCTAGCTTTAATTAGTGTGTAATGTTGCTGTTTGAGCATAAACAACATCTGCAAAGTTACAACTCTCAAAGTTCAAAGCATATTTGCTTTTACAGAAATGGCTTTTTAAGGACTACAACAAACGGCTGGTAGGAACTACAATGAGCTTCTTCCTGGGTTAGTGACATCACAAACCCTAACATTTACATAAACCCCGCCCCCGGTACACGATTTATAGATTACCATGACAGAATATGCTAATCAATGCCTAGAAGATAGCTAACTCCACATCAGCTTCATAAATTCACCAACTATCCATTCAGAAACGTCCTGTTGCTCTACATGTGGTCACTTCTTCTCGAGCCTCTCCATCTTTGGCCGACTCTCCATCTTTGGTTTGAACATAAAAGGCTAAAAGTTTTTTAAATTTTCAGTGTGTGTGTGTGTGTTAGCATCTTGTATTACTTCACACAGACACACACTGAATTTTTTTTTTTTTTTTTTTTGCTTTTTATGTTCAAACCGGAGTCGGACACACGCTCTTGAAGCCCCGCCCACTGCGCCGGGAGCATCCGCTCATTTGCATTTAAAGGGACACACACAAAAACTGCGCATTTTTGCTCACCCTCAAAAAGTGACAATTTTAACATGCTATATAAAAATATCAGTGGGGTATTTTGAGCTTAAACTTCACACACACACTCTGGGGACATATTTTCCATCTTGTGAAAAGGGCATTATAGGACCCCTTTAAACAAGAGCCAAACGTCAACCTGTAGCTCAATCACATAGAAGCAAACATTTCGAAATCCACATGCACAGATGCTTTAGCCTTGACTGTGTTTAACACATTTGTGCAGGGAAGCATGTGATGGAAACATTGCATCATCTTTAACACATGGTTCACGTTCCTAGTTTAAAGCAACAGCAGACTTGCCAACACTCATGCCTGTCGGGGGCATTTATTATATATATATCATTTCCAGTTGACTGATATTTCTGATCTCTTTCTTTGCTCAGATAATTCCAGTTTGATCGGTTACGCTGAGGCCACCAACGACAACTTCAAAGCCGAGACTCGTCTGACTAGATGTCGCTGATTTCAACAGCCATGACACATTTGTTTCACGGGCAAATTAAGACCGTGTTCTCGAGCTAATTATGAATGCTTAACGCAAATCTCAACTAATTAAACAAATCCCCCGTTAGTCAAATGATGAAGAGAGGGAGGATGTGATGACTATATGAGAGTCTCGACGAGTATTCGGGAACACATTGGCCCCTTTTTTTTTTCTATGGTTTCCTTTGGACTAACTATTAAGCTCTAGCCTAAAATACACATCAAAAGCCAGTTTTAAAAGCACTGCAGTTTTTATTCTGCTGTCAATCACACAACCTACGATTATTTATGTGCTTATGGCAAAGATGACTGTATCCTAATATGCACAGAAGAGAAAGTGCATACTTTTAAGTGTGCAATAAAAACACAGTACTGAGATTCATTAAATGTGTCATTAAACCACATCTTAAAGTGTACTGTAAGCGTTAGCATATCAATGACTACCTTAAAATGCTAAATTACCTGTTACATGAAACATAAGCACCATGCAGAAATCTGTAATGAACTGAATTCGGATGCAGTTTCACCCAGTATCCCGTGACTGTACGTTTGTCCCTTTAGGACTCGCTGTAGAAAGTATATGATCATGCACAGCTTCAGCAGAGAAAAAGATTTACATTAAAAAACTAACAATTTATGTGATTCAATTCAGTGATCAAAATCTGACAGACATGCATTTATATTCCATAAATATGGAATGCTTGTGAGGTCTATTAAATTGGCAAATAGCCTGATATCGTTTTGAAATAGTAATCACAATCTCACTAATTTGTAAGCATATACATATATATTAGGGCTGTCAAATGATTAATCGTGATTAATCACATCCAAAATAAAAGTTTGTTTTACATAATATATGTGGGTGCACTGTGTATAATTATTTTATATACATAAATACACACACATGCTTGTATATATTTAAGAAATATTTTCATGTATACACTGTATATAGATTTATATATAATTTATATTATATATAAATATAAATATTTTATATACACTCACCGGCCACTTTATTAGGTACCCCATGCTAGTAACGGGTTGGACCCCCTTTTGCCTTCAGAACTGCCTCAATTCTTCGTGGCATAGATTCAACAAGGTGCTGGAAGCATTCCTCAGGGAGTTTGGTCCATATTGACATGATGGCATCACACAGTTGCCGCAGATTTGTCGGCTGCACATCCATGATGCGAATCTCCCGTTCCACCACATCCCAAAGATGCTCTATTGGGTTGAGATCTGGTGACTGTGGAGGCCATTTTAGTACAGTGAACTCATTGTCATGTTCAAGAAACCAATTTGAAATGATTAGAGCTTTGTGACATGGTGGAAGTAGCCATCAGAGGATGGGTACATGGTGGCCATAAAGGGATGGACATGGTCAGAAGCAATGCTCAGGTAGGCCGTGGCATTTAAACGATGCCCAATTGGCACTAAGGGGCCTAAAGTGTGCCAGGAAAACATCCCCCACACCATTACACCACCACCACCAGCCTGCACAGTGGTAACAAGGCATGATGGTTCCATGTTCTCATTCTGTTTGCGCCAAATTCTGACTCTAACATCTGAATGTCTCAACAGAAATCGAGACTCATCAGACCAGGCAACATTTTTCCAGTCTTCAACTGTTCAATTTTGGTGAGCTCTTGCAAATTGTAGCCTCTTTTTCCTATTTGTAGTGGAGATGAGTGGTACCCGGTGGAGTCTTCTGCTGTTGTAGCCCATCCGCCTCAAGGTTGTGCGTGTTGTGGCTTCACAAATGCTTTGCTGCATACCTCGGTTGTAACGAGTGGTTATTTCAGTCACTGTTGCCCTTCTATCAGCTCGAACCAGTCTGGCCATTCTCCTCTGACCTCTGGCATCAACAAGGCATTTCCGCCCACAGAACTGCCGCTCACTGGATGTTTTTTCTTTTTCGGACCATTCTCTGTAAACCCTAGAGATGGTTGTGCGTGAAAATCCCAGTAGATTAGCAGTTTCTGAAATACTCAGACCAGCCCTTCTGGCACCAACAATCATGCCACGTTCAAAGTCACTCAAATCAACTTTCTTCCCCATACTGATGCTCGGTTTGAACTGCAGGAGATTGTCTTGACCATGTCTACATGCCTAAATGCACTGAGTTGCCGCCATGTGATTGGCTGCTTAGAAATTAAGTGTTAACGAGCAGTTGGACAGGTGTACCTAATAAAGTGGCCGGTGAGTGTATAAATAACATTTTTTTCTTAACCCTCTGGTTATCTTTGGGGTCTTTTTAACCCGCAAATGACTTTTGGTCAAATTAAAAAAAATGTTCTCTTTGTCCAAATGGTATGAAACTTTCTACAGCTCTTAACACTTCATAGATCTACAAAAGAAAAAAAAAATTGGAATGATATCTGTTATTATGTTGCCGTGAAAAAAATAGTCACACTTGTTGTCTTCGGGGTCCCTGGAGACCCCGCATAGTAAATATATAATATTCATCATCAAAATCAGAAACAACGCAGATCACATGGACAGAAATGAAATGGCACACTTCCAACAATGTAAAAAACATCCACAATGCAAAATTATCATGCTCGCCACACACACACACACACACACAACCACACATACACATACACACAGAAATACATTTGTAAGGCTATAAAAAAAGTCTTATAATTTGTCAAATAAAATGCAGAACCACCACAAATATAAATTGGTGACACTGACACAACAAAAATACACACACACACACACACAGAATGTGTGTCTGCAGAAGTCACGCAACGTACTACGCATACTGCCTGCAGTGCACTGACTCGTGAACACCTCCAGTGCACCACCAATTGTTGTTCTTATTTGTTCAAAAAACAAAAATTTCCCAATCAGTTTTTTTAACAAAATAATTTTTATATTACAACCATTTTATTTTTTTACTGCTTTATTTGATCATTTGTTATTGCTGTTCAGTTCATTGCACTTTTGTTTCTTTTTCTCAATATGTAATATAACTGTTCATTTCTGTTATTTTTTGTTCTGTTACAGTTTGTAACTGAAACGTTGATTAAAAATGATAGAATTATATTAAAAACAGATAATTGAAATAAATGATAACATCTAAAGACTCCAAGATTTTTTGTAACATCTTGTTCAGGTTTGATTCTAATCATAAAGTAACATTATTGAAGAACTTTTTTCAATACAAAATATGCTAAACTTAATACAAAATATGCTAAACTTTGACCAAAAGTATATAATTCTTTTTTATAATTTTGATTTTAAAATATTTATATATGAATCCAACTCAATCCAACTGAATCCAACTTGTGAAAAGATGTATTTTGGTTAATCAAACAGCAAATAGCATATAATGGAGCTCTATAGCAATATAGTGGTTAAAGTGAATTTTTTTATTTTAAAACTTCATTTTCCAAAAAAAGGGCAAAAATCTTACATTAAATCATGTACAATTATCCATGTTATCCCCATAAATGAAAGTTAGAAATCTGGGTCCTTTATAAAGTGAATTTTACATAAAATGCTGTTTTTTGTAAAAAAAACTATTTATTTAAATATTTATTTATTTATTTTTAGAAATTTAAAAAATATCAAAAATCCTCCAAAAACTGCACAAATGTTGAGTAAAAACATTAATAAACAGAGTAAAATTACATTTGTAAAAAAAATGTTATTATACTGTTACAAAATGCAATGTTGTTGTCTGGGGTCCCTGGAGACCCCAAAGATAACAAGTGTAGACCCTAAATGAAGATAATCAGAGGGTTAAATATACATGCATGTGTGTGTATTTATATATATACAAAATAATTATACACAGTGCACCCACATATATTATGTAAAACAAACTTTTATTATGGATGTGATTAATCGTGATTAATCGAGTTTGCCCAACACAATCTTCTTTCATCAGTTTTGAAAGTGTATGTTAGCCTTTGAAAAATAAGCAAAAACTGTTTTCATTGCAGTTTTGCCAAATATTGGATTTTTTGCCAAATCTACGTGTTTCCATTGGGCGTATTTTCAATTCGCAATTTCAATTTGGGCAATTTGAAGGTAAATGAAAAGGTGGCTAATGACATAAGCTGTAGTGCAGCATGCCAGCCAGATGGGGGAACAATATATGTGTGTGTGTGTGTGTGTGTGTGTGTGTGTACACTACATCAAAGCACAGATCTAAAAGGGCGCAGCAGTTAAATCTCACTGCACACACACACACACACACAGTCCACCTCGGCTCTGAGCTGTCAGACGTTGTGATTGGCGGCTGGCCGTTAACAGGTGGATGGGGATAATTGAATGAGATGAGAGTGAGGGATGAAAGAGCTGTGTGTGTGTGTGTGTGTAGATCGTGGAGGTGCTGCTGATTAAAGCCCGTGTCCTGACCCGCAGCTGCTCACAACGGCCTCATACACACCACTTACACACACAAGGCCAAAGCATTCATGAGTGCTTGACTCAAACCTTGGACTCGGGAACACATCTGATGTCTCTTATGGCCGTAACGGTCTGAGACTCTGGCTAGTGTTTCGGGTGAACACATGAAACCCAGACAGACAGAGAGGGACGAAACATGGGAAAACTAAGACTCCTCGGTCTTTAGATGATCTGAACATGTGAGTGGTCACATGTGTGTTGCTGTGTGGTGTTCTGGGGAGTGTTTTCTCCTTAAAACTGCAGTGAACCAAAGACAGTCTCAAACACACGGTTTGAAATCGCTGGTGTTTCTGACGTCACACACTACCTTGTAACCAATCAGATCAACGTGTGATCGTCAACCAGTGGGTCTCTGAGCTGAGTGAGTGAGTGGAGGCGGGGCTCATTTGCATATTCATAGAACCGCACATACTAAATGAGGCAAGGGTGTCGAGTTACATTCAAGATATTTTAAGGCATTTTAAGGAAAAAACGATTAAATATGTAATTTTGTTGATGAATTTTAAGGGATAAAATGATTGTCAACAGGGGGACTTTAAGATATCTTCAGTATTGTGGTCAAATTATGACAAAGCTACTTAAAAAAAAACACCACAATTTCAAAGTATTGACACATTTAACCATTTAATTTTGTGATTCCAGAAGTTTCAAGAAACTGAGAAGGAATAAAAAAAGAAGAAAAAGTTTACATATTGATTTTATGTGTTGTTGTGGTTGTGTGTGTTTTTTTTTAAATACATTAATAATAGTTTAATAATACATTGACAGTTTTTAGTCATTCCCCAGGTGAAGGCGCTGTGGTTGAGAAGCACTGTGTGTGTGTGTGTGTGTGTGTGTGTGTGTGTGTGTGTGTGTGTGTGTGTGTGTGTGTGTGTGTGTGTGTGTTTTGGGACTAACACACTGCTAAGCATGATGATCTGGGGTGTCATTTAACTACATTTAACTACAAGCAACAACCATAGAGAAGCGTTCCTTTAGCAAACACCACTAATGATCTAAAGTCCACACATTAACCCATAACTGAAAACAAGACATCAAACTCTTCTAGTGGCCCTAAACACACATCAACAGACATCTCTAACTGTTCTCAGATCTGTTCCTCTCTAAACTCAGCTGATGTGCTTCAGGAGACAAAACTGAGGGAAGAGCGCCATCTTATGGACAAACATGGAACTGGTAACACTGTCATTTTAACATTCACTCTCTATTGGCGGCTCCATGAAGACTCTTTGACGTCCACTGAACCTTTCCATTCAACAGAAGGTCCGTTATAGTGGGAAAAGGCTCTTCAGGTTATTCAAATGTTCTTCACACTAAGAAAACAATGTTTTTTCTATGGCATCCCTGCAAAAAAAACCTTTTTGAACCTTTATTTTTATGACAATTAAAGACATTACTAAAAGCTACAGGTGAAAAGCGTCAACATATGAACTAATAGATATAACCACATTCCACACTCAATTAATCACACATTAACATGTATTACAAGCTTATAAAAGGTTATGTTTAAAATTAAATACACATATTAGAAGTGAACAAAATTATAAACGCAACACTTTTGTTTTTGCCCCCATTTTTCATGAGCCGAACTCAAATATCTAAGACTTTTCTATGTACACAAAAGGCCTATTTCTCTTAAATATTGTCCACAAATCTGTCTAAATCTGTGTTAGTGAGCACTTCTCCTTTGCCGAGATCCATCCACCTCACAGGTGTGGCATTTCAAGATGCTAATTGGACATTATGATTATTGCACGGGTGTGCCTTAGGCTGTCCACAATAAAAGGCCACTCTAAATGTGCAGTTTTATTCATATTTATAATTTTGTTCAGTGTATTTAAAAATGCACTGATTTGCATACATTTCATCCTACTGACATATTACAGCTAAAGGTTTTTACAGAGGCGATATTTGATGTGTCTTTTTATCACATATACTGTCATGAAATGTTTTATAAATCATGCAAATTATATATGAACGACCCCCTCTGGAAAAACCTTCAGAAGGAATAAAAACATAAACTTTGACGCATGTAAGTGCTACTGAAATGGAGATTTGTGAAAAGATTTCACCTCTAAGTGTCTCGTCGTAATGGTCCTAAAAAAGCGAAAATTCCTTTTGTTTTATTTCCTTCCTTTTGGTTTTAGGGCGAAATATGACCCAGACATGTTCTTGTTTGTGTTATAGTCACATGATTTAACATTTTCACATTTCATTTTACATCAACCATCTAAAAAGTCCACCTACAGGCAGAAATAAAGTGTCTAAAAAGCATAAAGCATCAAACTTTATGACTTGAAGAAGCATGTGCAATTCCAAAATAAAAACTAAATTGTGTTATATTTAGACAACGATTGTATGCAAAAACATAAAAACTTCAAACAATGTTCAATAGCAACGGATTAAAGTCACAGAAGAAAGAGAAAACTCCCTTGAAAAGTGTTATATCATGATCACCTGACTGAGGGAAAGCTAACACAACCACATCAGAGAAGAACCGAGAGCTCAATACTTTAATCTGATCTGAATGAGAGCGACACACACACACACACACACTTCTGCAGCAGGACCGGAGTGTGTGAGCGACACACACTCTTCTGAGTCTGTGATCTGAACGCCTCTAATGGTCCAGGCTTGCTCTATCTGAGGACTGAAGGACCAGTTTAATCTTCAGCTCTGAGGGTCAATGTGTGGTGTGAACACAAGCATGTGTCTCTGGCATCGTTGAGGTTTCACGATCGATTCACAACATCTCCTCCGAAACATTCACAACAAAATATCACTCCTCCTTGCACTCAGACATCAGCAGCTCTATCCATATCTGTTCTGATGACCGTCAGTAAACACAAATCTCACTTCATCACTTGGTGAATGCTCATACTTGGAAGAAATGTTTGGTAACACTTTACTTGAAGGGGTGTGCATAAGACTGACATAACACCTTCATAATCATGACAGGACACACGTTATGAATATGAAGGAGGTTTTATGCATGTTTATGACAACTGTCATTAAGTGTCATTCGCTCAATTATGACATTTTTAATGCAAATATGACATTGTTTGAGATGTCTTTGTTATGACAACTTGACATTACTAAGACAACACAACCTGTTATAAACATGACATAGCAGATTAATGATCAAACTTAAGAAAACACTTTGCTTTATGGGTTAACATTACATTAAACTGTCAGGCGGCTGGTTTTGACATTGGCTGTCATGAGGCATTATAACATGTTAATGACAAATTCAATGTGTACCACTGTAGTTGAGGTCAAGAATAATATTCATAATAACACAGTTATAATGCCTCATGACAGCCAATGTCAAAACCAGCCGCCTGACAGTTTAATGTAATGTTAACCCATAAAGCTAAGTGCTTTCTTAAGTTTGATAATTAATCTGCTATGTCATGTTTATGACATATTTATGACAGGTTGTGTTGTCTCAGTAATGTCAAGTTGTCATAACAAAGACATCTCAAACAATGTCATATTTGCATTAAAAATGTCATAATTGTGCGAATGACACTTAATGACAGTTGTCATAAACATGCATAAACCCTCCTTCATATTCATAACATGTGTCATATCATGATTATGAAGGTGTCATGTCAGTCTTATGCACACCCCTTCAAGTAAAGTGTTACCAAATGTTTTTTTATTTTATTTATTTAAAGATTTGTTGCTACGACTGTTTATGATGAAATTTTGAGAATTTTCATTTTCAAATTAAACACATATTTGCCTGTTTTATTATTATTAGCATTATTATTAATAACTCTGCCTTGTGAATCAAAGGCCTGTGGTCCTAAAAAGGCTTAGTTGTCTATACGACATATCTCTTTTCATGTGATTTTGGGGGCTAAGTTCAGTATGTCCTTGATAGGTTATTCCTCCATCCACTGCTTGTCCTGTGTGGGATCGTGGGAATGCTGGAGCCTGATTCACAATCATGCTCATAATAAACCATATCAGGAGTGTGTGCAGACTGAGAGGAGTCGGTCATACCTGTGTGTGTTTGAGAGGGGGGATGTGGCCCATGAGCCTTCAGTCTGACCCAACTCCCCACACACCCAATCCGGCATCACTGCAGACCTCTGATCCCGATCCGAGCTTCCCAACAGCGGCTCGTCGAAATAGATGGACTGAAAACAGGAAAACAAATGCACTTTTATGATGGACAGATGCACTTTTATGATGAATAGATGCACTTTTATGATGGATAGATGCACTTTTATGATGGATAGATGCACTTTTATTATGGATAGATGCACTTTTATGATGGATAGATGCACTTTTATGATGGATAGATGCACTTTTATGATGGATAGATGCACTTTTATTATGGATAGATGCACTTTTCTGATGAATAGACGCACTTTTATCATGGATAGATGCACTTTTATCATGGATAGATGCACTTTTATGATGGATAGATGCTCTTTTATGATGGATAGATGCACTTTTATGATGGATAGATGCACTTTTATTATGGATAGATGCACTTTTCTGATGAATAGACGCACTTTTATCATGGATAGATGCACTTTTATCATGGATAGATGCACTTTTATGATGAATAGATGCACTTTTATGATGGATAGATGCACTTTTATGATGGATAGATGCACTTTTATGATAGATAGATGCACTTTTCTGATGGACAGATGCACTTTTATCATGGATAGATGCACTTTTATGATGGATAGATGCTCTTTTATGATGGATAGATGCACTTTAATGATGGATAGACGCACTTTTATGATGGATAGATGCACGTTTATGATGGACAAATGCACTTTAATGATGGATAGATGGACTTTTCTTTTATGATGGATAGATGCACTTTGATGGACTTCAAAACAGAAACAGCCATTCACTACCATTATAAAGCTTGGAAGAGCCAGGACATTATTCAATATAACTCTGATCGTCTGAAAGAAGAATGTCATATACACCTAGGATGACTTGAGGGTGAGTAAATCATGGGAATAATTTTCATTTTTGGGTGAACTATCCCTTTAAACTCAAGTCAAGATAAAGCTAAATTTCAGTGGTGCATTTACCATGTACGTGGGTAAAGTCTTGAGTCCGCCGGCTTCAGGTTTGTGTGTGAAGGGACCTTCTAAAACTCCTCTTCTGAGCATGTGCAGAAGGAGTCGAGCGTACATGTTACGATTCTTCCTTCCCGTCAGTCCTGATCCACAAGCCACGGGATCACACAGCTTCTTTATCCACAGCGCGCACCGCTGACGCTCTGATGGACACATGAGGATGTGTGAAAGATGAGCAAGATGATGGACACTGCCGGTCAAAGGTTTTGGATCGGGGAGATTTTAATTGTTTTTAAAAGAAGTCTCTTCTGCTCACCAAGGCTGCATGTATTTGATCAAAAACTGTAATATTGTGAAATATTATTACAATTTAAAATAATGGATTTCTATTTTAATATTCTTTCAAAGTGTAATTTATTCCTGTGATCAAAGATGAATTTTCCTCATCATTACTCCAGTCTTCAGTGTCACATGATCCTTCAGAAATCACTCTAATATGATGATTTGATGCTCAAGAAACATTTATTATTATTTATGTTTTTTATTTGTTTAGAATCTTTAATGAATAGAAAGTTCAAAAGAACAGCATTTATCTGAAATATAATCTTCTGTAACATTAAACACTACCGTTCAAAGTTTGGGGTCAGTATGATTTTTTTTTTTTTCGTTTTTTTGGAAAGAAATAACTGTCCTTCGGATGAGACATTAAACAGAGGTCCTGACTCTCTGTGGTCATTAAAAATCCCATGGCACTTCTCGTAAAGAGTAGGGGTGTAACCCCGGTGTCCTGGCCACATTCCACCCATTGGCCCCTGCCAATCATGGCCTCCTAATAATCCCCATCCACTGAATTGGCTCTATCACTCTCTCTCCTCTCCAACTATAGCTGGTGTGTGGTGAGCGCACTGGCGCCGTTGTACTGTGGCTGCCGTCGCATCATCCAAGTGGATGCTCACACTGGTGCTGGTTGAGGAGAGAACCCCTGATATGATTGTAAAGCGCATTGGGTGTACAGTAGTACATATGAAAGCGCTATATAAATGCCTCATTCATTTATTTATTCAAAGAAATTAATACTTTTATTCAGCAGGGATACATTAAATTGATCAAAAGTGTCAGTAAATACATTTATATAGAATATAAAGTTAAAAAGAACAGCATTTATCTGAAATAGAAAGCTTTTGTAGCATTAAACACAGTACAGATTTTTATTTTATTTTCTAGGGGAAAGAAATAAAATAAATTAAGGATCAAGGATGAATTAAATTGATCAAAAGTTACAGTAAAGACTTTTATAATGTTACAAAAGATTCTATTTAAAATAAATACTGTTCTTTTGAACTTTCTATTTATCAAAGAATCCTGAAAAAAAAATTGTACACAACTGTTTTCAACATTGATAATAATAATGAATGTTTCTTGATCATCAAATCATCATATTAGAGTGATTTCTGAAGGATCATGTGACACTGAAGACTGGAGTAATGATGAGGAAAATTCAGCTTTGATCACAGGAATAAATTACATTTTAAAGTATATTAAAATAGAAAAACATTATTTTAAATTGTAATAATATTTCACAATATTACAGTTTTTTATATATTTTAATCCAAAAAATGCAGCCTTGGTGAGCAGAAGAGACTTCTTTTAAAAACATTAAAAATCTCACCGATCCAAAACTTTTGAATGGCAGTGTACATATCAATATGCAACAATATTATTGATCTCCTGCATTGACAGCATTATATGAGAACTGAGCTGGACGATGGCATCACTGTTTTCTACAGAGCGGTTATATATATAAATTAACTAAATTAATAACTTTTTTAATAACTTTGTCTGTGCTACTATGACACAAAGATGTTGCCAGATCTTGTATCTTCCTAACTGAGTGGTGATATAAATCATGTATTGAAATGACAGGTCAGAGGTCACACTCTCTCTCTCTCTCACACACACACACACACACACACACTTTAAACATGTAGTGTATTCTCACCTGTCTTGTGTGGCAGTTTCAGCACATATGGTTTCATATCGACCAGATAATGATCAAACTCAGAGTCCAGAATGCCAAAGGAGTCCTGATCACTCATGTTGCTCCTGAACACAACAAAATATCCTTTTATAAACTGTATACTTTAATATATACTTCAGGAAATATAATGCAGAATTATTAATTATCATAGCAGACAGCCACAGACTCATGATTTGTCACCCTACAGAAAATAAGTCAAGTGACAAGCTTTTAAAATTATTATGAATATTATTATGAATACATAATTAGTAATCGTCACGTAATGTAGTTAGTGTACATGGTTAATATTAGCTCACCAGTTCGCAAAACTCATTCACAAATATTGAGAAGCGTTACTTCTGTGTTTAACTTCTTCTGTGATATGCTACATAAAGTGCTAATGTAAACACAAGTATTTGACTAAGGTAAGTACTCGCTGAGAGCTAAATCATTATGAATGATAATGATATTAATATCTCCTTGTGGTGTTGTCTGTAGATGTGATTGTGTGCGGTCCTCAACTTGTTGCTAGTTTACGCTCCCAAACGGTTTCAAACTGATAGACTGTGAAGTCACATATATATCACACCCGTCTTTCAGAATTCAAAATAAAAGTCTCGCCTCCACATCGGAGTTGTGCCTTTATGTTGTTTAAATTATGTTTTTTCCCCATTCATTTCGTGTACTGTGTGTGCGTGTGTGTGTGTGTGTGTGTGTGTGTGTGTGTGTGTGTGTGTGTGTGTGTGTGTGTGTGTGTGTGTGTGTGTGTGTGTGTGTGTGTGTGTGTGTGTGTGTGTGTGTGTGTGTGTGTGTGTGTGTGTGTTATTTGTTCTAATTAATTAGCTTTGTTTTGTGTGATTTTTAGTTTGTTTTCATTGTAAGTTGGGATGCAAATACTCAACATCAAAACAAACTCGCTAAATTGTTGTTAAACGCACATTATACAACTTTCACAATTGTCTAAACAAATATGAGAATCAGAACTAGTTGTTGTAATGTTGACATTTTTTCTACACAATTTTTAAACACAATAACATCAGTTTGCACGATACATCTTTAAAACTTAGCAATGCCACTCACATTGAGTGAACTTTATGTAGCTGTTGTTTCTATGTTGCCTTTATGTTTTATATTATATGATAAAATGCACGTATTACTATTAATGTGAAGACTTTTACTCCCAATAACGACGGAAAGGAGCTCATTATTTGTGGCTTCATTCCGGTTCTCGCGAGACGCGTTTCCGTTTCCTAGCAACCAAAACTCGCTTGTTACAGGATTCCTCAATCGCTTTGGCTCAGTTCTCGAATGATAATTATTTTTCTCTCAAAACAATAAATTCCGATAGTTGAACAATTAGCTTATTCACATCAGATTCGATTTTCTTATCGATCTGAGCAAAATGCATGTGTCTACAATTTAGCTAACGTTCAGTGACTGTGGCTTGTTGATCAAAACTTATGAGTTGATTCTCAGTGACACTTGTCAAACTCTACACATTCCTTCATCGATGAGAGTGATGAGGTGAATAATTAGCAGGTTCGGATGATGGAGAGTTTATTTCAATTGCTAACAAGCATTGTTCAAAACTGAAGCCGGTTTTCCCAAACTCTTCATAGAGTCTGCATTACCAACATGACTCTCGCCTCCAGAACTCATACAACAAAACACTTCATGGATGTCTGAAAATAAGCTCACTCCACCATAACACTGGCAACACATTCAGAAAACATGCTTTTCATTCATAACTCACTGACATAAAAAAAACACTAAAAACAAAACATGATGAACTTTTATTTTTAAAGTTTGAATGATTTTTTTCACATAAATATTAATTATATGATAAGAATAGGATATTTTCATTTTACTATTACAGCATAAAGAATGAATGAGAAATGCAGAATTTTTTTCTATATATATTTACATATAGCTTCTATCTATCATCTATATCTATACAAACCTAAATGACCTGTACCTATAGGACGCTTCCAACCCTGGCATGAATGACTAATCAAAACAAACATCTATTACATTTAAATATGCGTGCAGTTTTGGATTATTTGAAACCAGCGCTTTACCTTCGATGTAAAAGACTTTATTTCACGCACTGCTTTAAACTCATTTGGCAACATGTTCCTTTACAGGAAATGGTGTAAATGCCATCGTATGTGATGCCATCGATTTGGCTTTTTATCCATTATTTTTAGAGCCCGATTATACAACATCTCTAGTTTTTTAGTAAGGGAATCACTTGTTTGAGTCCAAACTGTAATACAGTAAGAAATGCGGGACAAAATCATCGCATGCATAAAAAGATGAGCTGCCTCAATTGAGATTCATTGTCTAATAAGTTTAAAACAATTTAGGTTGATCCTTACCATTTTTTAAACTTTTTTAAAAAAAGTAAACCCATCTACCACCTCTATTTCTTCATTATGAACCCTAATTGCTACTTTTTCTTTTTGCTTTCTATTAGAAAAGCACATAAAAACAGTTTCCTAACATTTAAGATGATCTTCCTGGAGCCATATATATATATTCTTTTCATTTGTTCATTTATAATTATACAGCAACCTTTGGGAGATGACTTAGCAGATGTATAAATTACTGTATCATCCGCATAAAGCTGACATTCAACATCTGGACACCAACATGATACTGTAAATCATTTATAAACTAACTAAAAAGCAAGGGGCCTAAGACTGAGCCTTGAGGTACGCCCATTTCGTTTCTCATAAACAATGATGGTGTATACTCAATTTTAACACACTAATCTCTTATAGATTTAAATATGAGGTAAACCACTCAATTGAACCTTTACTCAAATGAAATGCACTTAATTTAGATAAAAGAATAGTGTGGTTAACTGTATCAAATGCCTTATCAAGGTCAGTGAATACTGTTCCCATCACATGTCCCTGATCTTAGCAAATAGCTGTTTCTGTGGAAAGCTGTGGTCTAAAACCGAATGAAGGTTATTACTCTTATGAATTTTTCAGATACAACCTTTTCTAAAAACTTTGACATAATCGGCTGATGATAATGATATTGGTCGATGATTTGAAATCCGGCTGGGATCCCCTGTGTGTTGAAGAGTCAGAGGCGTTCGAATCCATGTGCAATAACTTTAATGATGAACACAAACAGGCAGAAAACAGAGAAAGCACAGGGTAGAATATTTACTGGGGCAGTCCAAACTCAGAGTGGTTACCAGGCAAGGGTCGTATAGGCAGGCGGCAAACGTTCACAGAGTAATGGGGAAAACAGGCTAGAATCAAGGAACCAGGAATACGTAGAAATATACGTACCTTTGCTGTTGAATTTGGTAAAATCTTTACAATTTCCATTAATCTATTTTCTTCAATCTCCTTAATAAAAATTAAAACTATCTATCTAATTCATCTACTGAACATATAAAATATGTATTAAACTCATGTTCCAGAGTAGCTTTATCATCATTTACTTTTCCATCTATTTGTAACTCTTTGATTGTTTGCTGAGTCTTATTTGTTAAATGATCTAATTGTTTCCATAGGGCTGTACTTTGACCTTTAGCTCTCTCTATTAATTGTATATAATAAAATACTTTTGACTTCCGTAATTCTTGTACTACTCTATTTCTGAGACATTTTTAAATGAAATGATCTGTATTTAATTTTGAAGATAATGCAGTTTTTAAAGCTTGGTCTCTTTTTTTCATAAGATTGCGAATATCACTGTTGAACCATGGTAATGATACACCTTATATCGTGCATTTCAAAGAAGTATAATATTTGTTTACCAAATTAGTCACAGTAACAGATAATAAACGAGGGGAACTTGTGTTGCACTTCCTTAAAAGATCAGCATTGTTCATCTCTATTTCACACTTGCTTTAGATGTCGGTATCACAAACTTAATTCTGTCTGGTCTCTGGTTTTTTAATTGCCTTAGTCGTTGTTTAGTTAATTTCCTGACTGTTAATAACATATGATCTGATAAACCTGTCAGTATTATAATATCTATCTATCTATCTATCTGTCTGTCTGTCTGTCTGTCTGTCTGTCTGTCTGTCTGTCTATCTATCTATCTATCTATCTATCTATCTATCTATCTATCTATCTATCTATCTATCTATCTATCTATCTATCTATCTATCTATCTATCTATCTATCTATCTATCTATCTATCTATCTATCTAATCAATGTTGTGTCATTTTTTAAATCGTTGGGTAATTTATAGTAATAACCCGGCTGTTGGGTTAAATACGATTGTTGTATGGTCACTTGTCAATCATATTTACATTCGATTCTAGACTCCCAAATATTTAGTTTGTAATTCAAAAAAATATATTTGTTGAAACATATTTATTGTTTACACAAATAAGCAATCTGTATTTGAAAACAATGTGTATTATTTACATGATGAAAGAATGTTTCGAAGTTGTGAAGAGTTGGAGTTTCACTGGGAGTCAACTCATCAGTTCTGATCAACAAGCATTTAGATGTTTAGATTACTCTTTTGCACACATGTGCCAAAACACATGCAATTTGCTTGAATCAATAAGAAATCCAAATCTGATGTGAACAAGAAACTAATTGTTCAGAGACATGAACTTATTGTTTTGAGAAAACTTGCAAATGTGCACCATTCGATTCTAAAATAAAACGTATGACCAAACAAACGGCTATGTTTATAAATATCCATTATCAAATATACAATCACACACAGGCTTCTGAAGACTAGTGTGTGTTGTTCCCGTTTTCCTCCGCGTGATGACGCTGCACACCCTCGCGTCGCGTCGCGTGAGGAATAGACGGAGAGCGTTGACGTCAGCGTCAGAGAGAGAGAGGCGCGCGGTAACAGGAGAGACGCGTACAGTACAGTACACACACACACACACACACACACACACCTGAGGAATAGCGATGGCTGATCATCTGATACAGATCAATGACTCCACCATCGTCAATCGATTCGCGCGCAAAGGAGCTCTGCGACAGAAGAACGTGCACGAAGTTAAAAACCACAAATTCACCGCGCGCTTCTTCAAGCAGCCCACATTCTGCAGCCACTGCACCGACTTCATCTGGTAACACTCTCTCGACACACACACTCGTGCTTTACACTGCAAACTTTCGCTAATGCACTTTTAAATGAGTGAGTTGACAGCTGTCTATGATTTCTTACTTTTTTATTTTGGCATGCATTTTATTGTAAGCAATACCTTAACTATTTTTCCTTTCATTGAAAATTGAGGTGAATACATTAAAAAAAGAGCATGACAATGTGTTTGCATGTCTAGTTTGAGCTTGAAAATAATGGTTGTGTTATATTTACTTAGTATTTCAATGCATGTGTAAGTTATATTGACTAGATGAGCTATATATGGTTTGTTTGCATGAGACAAAAACTGCTTAAAATGACATAAATGTTAAAAGTAAAAGGAGATATTTTGTAGTTTCACTGCATGAAGCCATTTTATATGATCTGTTTTGTACAGTTTTAGGTATTCCAACAGGCTTGTGTGTTATGATTATGATCATGCATTTGCAATAATAGTTATAATTAAAATAAATGTAATGTTTCATTTCGACTAAAGTCAGATAATGATAATGAGCCATTAACGCATTCAGAAAAGCATCATCATCAGACTGGATTTGCTGAACAGATGTTTCAGGCATTTTAACGACTAAATCCCGCTTTAATACTATTCAACCTTTCACGATCATTAAGGTGAAAGTGTTTATCTCGCACATTTCACCTCAGAAATCCTACTTTTAATGAGGAGGGCAATAAATGTTTTAAAACAGTGAACGTTGTCAAGTTATAGTATTTTGCAGCTTTGTGACTAACACTTCTTTTTCTGTCTTTCTCTTATCAAATGCAACTCTACAGGGGATTTGGAAAACAAGGCTTCCAGTGCCAAGGTACTGTGTGTGTGTGTGTGTGTGTGTGTGGTAAACCTTACGTTATAAGGACCAAATGTCCCCGAAATGTCCCAGAAGTATGGTAATACCAGTCATTTTTTACCTTGTTGGGACGTTTTCTTTGGTCCCCATGAGGGAGAATAGTGAAATGATGTTTTCTGTGATGGTTAGGGCAAATAAATCCTGAGTATAAAAATATAGTACAGTATAAAAATCATTATATTTCTGAAATGTCCTCATAATGTTAGGAATACCTGTGTGTGTGTGTGTGTGTGCGTGTGTGTGTGTGTGTGTGAGGATGTGGTTTAGTGTCACTGTTCTCCGCTGAACGTGTTCCTCATGTATTGAGCTTCACCAGGGTTTATTAGGTTGTTTGTGAGGTTGTTCAGGTTGTGTCACCGGTGGTTGATTATTAGAGGAACACATGGTTTGGATAATGTGGAAAGTGCTGGTCTTGCCAGAGCTCTGGTGCTTTTCTAATGTTAAACAAATCTGTTTAAATCTGTCAAAGTTGGCGTTTGATAAGTGTGCAGGTCCCAAATCAGAAAGGGTTTTGATGAACACTAATGCAGATGAGTAAATATTCAGTGCTTCCAACTTTGTGTTTGCATGTTGTTTCTCTTGTTTCTGCTCCGAAATTACAACGTCCCTGTGAAGATCTGGACCGGCCCAGACCTGAGTGCTTAACCTCCATGCGCTTCATCACGGATAGATGCGCTTTTATGGACTTATTCCACAAATATATACCTATTGACTCCCTCTATAAAGCTTGGAAGAGCCAGGACATTATTTAATATAACTCAGATTGTGTTCGTCTGAAAGAAGAATGTCATATACACCTAGGATGGCTTCAGGGTGAGTAAATCATGGGCTAATTTTCATTTTTGGCTGAGCTATCCCTTTAAGTAACTTTTATAAACGTGTCTAAGAAAAAAAGAAAACATTACTGATGTGCATCTTGAGACAAAACAATGGCACTGACATATTTTAAGATGTGCCTTTAGTTAAAACTGCTCAAACCTGTGTTTTAGTCTGGGACTAGCTGTGTAAAACCGGGGAAAAGTAGGCTATATTTGTGTAATTTAACATATTTAATTATTACGAGTTCGCATTTCACCCTTTATTGATTTCGAGGAATACTGACTCTGTTTTTGTGCAAGTGAGATGAGTAAATGCATGCGCATATTTAGTCTAGATCTACAGTAACTGTCATGTTCACACACACAGCGCACACACAACGCCTCTGCACTTACTCCCGGTTCCTCTAAGTTAATAGTCCATGAATGGGAAAACAAAGTAACTTGCAATACTCATTTAAAAAAGCAACTTTTAAAAATTGCATATATAATCCACTTAGTACAAGAAAAATATTCTTTTAGACTATTTTTAACGATATTATCAATTAAATGTGTTTTTACATACAGGAATACAAGTGCAAAAAGTGTGTAGCTTCAAATAAACTGCTTGGAAAATGGACAGGTGTAAAGCCATTGTTAAAGTAGATGCCAGGTAAGCAGTCTTTACCTCTCCAGGTCCTGGACTAGCAGGCCGTGTGTGTCCTAACCAGGTGTGACGACTCGAGGAGTGTGTCTCCGTACACACAACGTGAAGTGCTGTGTAATGTGACAGCCAGTCAAAACATCATCTGATGTTTAATATACAGTTGATGTGCAGTGAAAGGGACATTTGGAGCAATGCTTATCAGTGTGCAGAAGTGGCCAACAGAACGTTTTAGCGTGAAACTAGCATCGCTTGCTAATGCTAATGCTGCACTGACTATTCTGCTCAATTTCTTCAATCCCGAAACACTGTAAAAATATCACAGGGGTTAGAATTAGTCCGAGCCGTGGTGCAGCAATGACATTCAATTTGATGCTCAAGAAACATTTATTATTATCAGTGTTGAAAACAGTTATTTACGTTTTTATTTCAGGATTCTTTGACGAATAGTAAGTCCATAAGAACAGCATTTATCTGAAATAGAAGCTTTTGTAACATTAAACACTAACGTTCAAAAGTTTGGGGTCAGTAAGAATTTTTATTTTATTTTTTGGGGGAAAGAAATGAAAGAAATCAATACTTTTATTCATCAAGGATGAATTAAATTGATCAAAAGTTACAGTAAAGACATTTATAATGTTACAAAAGCTTCTATTTCAGATAAATGCTGTTCTTTTGAACTTTCGATTCATCAAAGAATCCTGAAAGAACTGTTTTCCACATTGATAATAATAATAAATGTTTCTTGAGCATCAGATCATCATATTAGAGTGATTTCTGAAGGATCATGTGACACTGAAGACTGGAGTAATGATGAGGAAAATTAGCTTCGATCACAGGAATAAATTACACTTTACTATATATTCACATAGAAAACAGCTGATTTAAATTGTCATAATATTTAACAGTATTACTGTTTTTTGTATTTTTAATCTAATAAATGCAGCCTTGGTGAGCAGAAGAGACTTTTAAAAACATTACAAATCTTCCCGATCCAAAACTTTTGACTGGTAGTGTAAAAAAAAAAATATATATATATAAATGGGGATGGTGATACTGAACAATTATGTTCCCAGGGGCCCAGGACCCCAAAATCCCTCCATGTTTGTATGTTAATTGACCGCATCGGTACTCACAGTAAAAGTGTGTGTTTACATCGTGGCTCTTGGGAGTCATTGAGCAGAAACACACACGGATGAGTTGGCAGGCTCACATGCTCACAGATGGCAAAGGTATATCATGTATCATATTTGTGTATCTTCCTGTCAGCTGGACATTAGCCATGGAAGATGGTCAAGTCTTTGAGGATGTGTGTGTGTGTGTGTGTGTGTGTGTGTGTGTGTGTGTGTGTGTACATCAGTGAATATATATTTCCAAAATCCCTCTGCTGTGTTGGACCAGAGATGCGCGTTACACGAGTATGCATGTGTGAACGGCGGGTCCAAGCATACTTTTTTATTCATTTTATCAGGATTTTGCATGACTTTTTTTTCTTTTTCAGGTTTTTGCATTTGAAAATTATGCTTTAAAAAAAACAAAAACACATTGATCATTTTGTTTGGGATTGGAATTATGGATTTTGATTCTGTAATATTGCGTTCCCCCCTCAGATTAATGTTTTGTTTTTGTTTTGTTTTTGTGGGAAATTTTTGTTAGGGATGTCCCGATCCGATCGCGCGATCGGAAATCAGGCCCGATCACGTGGTTTCAGACTCGATCGGAATTGGACGTCACTTCTCGATCAGGACTCGGATATATGTAAATTAGGGGTGTAACGGTACATGTATTCGTAATTATTGAACCGTTTCGGTTCGAGGCTTCCGGTTCGGTACGCATACAAACCGAACGATTCCTAGGACCATTTTTCCTGCAGACAAAATCTATTTTTGTGATTTAATGTTGCACTTCAAAACTTAAATATTATATAAATATATATTTAAATGTTATTTTTAATGTGATTACCAAAAACATTATTTGTTCATCCTTCAAAGATTACCCCCATTTATAAACCTGAAAGTTTCAAGATGTAGGGAAACTCAAACTTATTTAAAAATATTTTTTCTTTTAATAAATAGGACATTTCTCTGGCATTTCTTTCTTTTTGCTGTATCGTATCGAACCGAACCGCGAATTTTGTGAACTGTTACACCCCTAATGTATATATATATATTCTCGTTATTTTTAAAAAAAGACTTTTTATTTTTTGTTTATATGCCTGCCAGGTATTTTAAGTTGAGGTCTTATTTGTTTTTATATTAGACTTTTTCTATATTTACTGTTGCACTAAAGTCCAAAAGTGAAGATTTTATGTTATTTATTACTTGATTGTTCAGGCTACCTCACAGAAGTGCTCTGTTTGTTAACAGAGTTGTTGAATGTTAAAATAAGGTGAATTAAATAAAAAACAAGGAACATCCTGGATCTGTTTTTTTTCGCTCATCTTTATTCTTTTTTTATGTATTATATAAGTATCGGATCGGGACTCGGTATCGGTAGATACTCAAAATCAAATGACCCGGACTAGGAGTCGAGGGCAAAAAAACCTGATCGGGACATCCCTAATTTTTGTGCCAAAAATAATGCAGTGATTGGTTGAATGTGCATTAATTCTTGCTGGAGTGACTGTAAATTGTTGCTTTAGTGTGGTGGTAAGTAACAAACTGTGGAAACTCAATATACTTTATTAATCTTACAGAGAACAAACATGAGCAAACTGAAGGCTTAAACACACTGAATCAGGGGATCGCTTCCAGTTGTGTTTCCACTTGAGCACGATTACAAACCGTTCTCTGCGTTGAGCTCTGAATGTGTGTAGTGACATCGCAGTGACAGGCTTTCTCTAGAGCTGGCCAATCGTGCTGTTTGACCAACGTAAGTTAAAAGATTAGTTCACCTCAAAATGAACATTTCCTGATCATTTACTCACCCCAATGCCATCCAAGATGGTCATGTCTTTCTTTCTTCAGTGGAAAAGAAATTAAGTTTTTTGAGGAACACATTTCAGGATTTTTCTCCACTCAATGGACTTCAACGGTAACCAAATTGTTGAAGCCCAAATCATTGCAGTTTCAAAGGGCTTTGAAGAGCTTCAAACGGCTCTGCCCGATCCCAGCTGAGGAAGAGGGTCTTATCTAGCGAAACCATCCGTCATTTTCTAAAACAAAAAAAACATTTATATACTTTTTAACCACAATTGTTCGTCTTGTGCTGGTCTGCGAAGCGCCAGGCATTACGTCATCACGTTGGAAAGGTCACGCTGGACGTAGGCGGAAGTGCCGCCCCATTGTTTCAAACATCCAGGATACGCACACGAAAGGACCATTTTAAACAATAAACTGACACAAAGACAATAAAATTTGAACGATCCTCCTTCTACATGATTGTAAACAATGAGGCGGTACTTCAGTCTACGTCAAACGTGACCTTTCCAACGTGATGATGTAATGCCTGGCGCGAACAAACAAGAACAAACTGATGTGACGTCATTTCGAACAAAATCAGGCTAAAATTGAAGTTCGTTTTGGGAGTACGATACAGCGTGACAAAGCGAACTTTCCTGGAAAAGTTTAATGGTAACTCTTAATTTCAGTGGTCCACTTTAGACATTTTACTATGCTAGGCTTATTGCTTTTATAAAAGGTTACTCCATAAAAATATTTATTTTATTTACTTGTTGACACTCCAGGACTGGGTTGTTGTCGTGTACAGGCGCAGGTCCTTCATCAGATCTGGATACGGCCTGGATCCGGCAGACTGTGGTAAACCTCGGGATAAACAGAGAGACTAATATTAGCGTAGATGCCATTCTTCTTATGATGTAACGAGTACATCTGGATTTATGGGGAGTGTTCCCAGTTCCGGCTGACCTAATCTATGCAGCCTAACATTGAATTATAGAAGTCTATAATGTGTTATGTGTATGCTAGGTCAAAGAGATGTGTTTTTAGTCTAGCTTTGAACTGACAGAGTGTGTCTGCTTCCTGGACAATGGTAGGAAGACTGTTCCAGAGTTTTGGTGCTAAATAGGAAAAGGATCTCCCGCCAGCAGTCGATTTAGATATTCTAGGTATTATCAACTGGCCGGAATGTTGAGATCGCAATAGACGTGAAGGACTATAATGCGTTAAGAGCTCGCTCAAGTACTGCGGAGCTAAACCATTTAGTGCTTTGTAAGTATTTGTTACAAATTTTTCTGGAAATATTTTTGGGCATCCGCTTTGCGTGTGTTGCTCCAGACGGCTCTAACCTCCACCTCTCTGTCTGCATCCACTTCTTCACTGGAGAAGTGAGGACAGCATGAGACAGGCTGGCTGTTGGAGAGCTCACACACAGATGGCTTCGCTGACGGTGTGTGTGTGTGTGTGCAGTGGAGTGGGAAGGGAACACGAGGGCCGGGCCAGAGAGTGCATGTTCTTGGAAGCGTTAGGGACATGTGTGTAATGGTGTGTAACAATGAAAAGGCTTCTGATATCTGACCAAGAGCTTTGAGGCTCGTGATGAGAGACACCAGACCTGTGGTCACCTGTGTTTCACTGAGCGTATTACTCCTCAAACTTCTGCAGAGAGATGATGAGATACATGAGGGATCCTGAACTGAACCAGGGGCCGGATTCATGAAAAACTTCATGAAACAAGAAGTTCATGGTTCTTACAGTCAAACCAAAAGTTATTCAGACACCAGATATCATTTTTTAATTGTTTTACTAGTGTGTGCAGGACACTATAGTTCATTTATGTAAGTGAGGAGAGCAATATAAAGTAAACTGTGACATATAATACCCCAAAAACTCTTCATACAGTGACTACCAGTAACATTTATACAAATTTGGGACCAGAAATTATTCCGACACTTTGAGCTGACCATGTTTTGCTGAAGTGTTTTGTCTTTAATTGCTAATGCTCTTTTTACACACAGACTGAACAACATTAAGCATTGCTTGGTAATCGGTTGAGCTAAACTGGTATTATCTAATTGTGTAGTTACATTTAACAGCTGACAGATATTCAACATAATTCATCTGTGAGAGTCTAACAGAAGGACGGACAAAACCAGTGAAATATCCACTGATCTGATAACTCTGAGTTCTGCTCATATTTTACTACCATTTTATAAACTATAGTGAATAAACTGTGATAATCTGAGAAATGTTAAAGGTGTCTGAATACATGTTGGTTTGACTGTAAATACTTTTTCTAAAGAACAAAATGACAGGCTTTGGCGTTATCTGATTGTATGGTGGTTATTGCGTGGAACACCTCAAAGCCTGCAGATTACTGTAATAATCATAATAATAATCATAATAAGCATGCACGTTATTTTCACCATGATTGCGTTAACGGTAGTTCTGCACTTGGCATCACTTTTTTTAATATGTTGTATATTTTTAATAGTTACTTTTAAAGATTTTTTTCTAAAGATGGAGCTCTTTGTTGCATTCATTTGTGCTTTGTCTTCTTACACTTAAACTTTCTAGAGTGAATGCATCGTGTGTGTGTGTGTGTGATGTTTTGTTAAACAATGCTAAAACAATGTTAAATTAATGTTAATGTGTCCATGTTAACTGCATTGAATCAACATCACTTTTGAACCCGCAATTAAATGTCTGATCTGTGGCAAGAAAAATTTGTAGGTGAATATAATCTGTTAAATAACAAACAGCCAGTTTTGGTCAGGGATAAGATTAGAGAATTATTCTTAATCTTTATAATGCTGAAAACTATATCACCTGATCATCTTTGTTTCTGGTTTTCTTTGCAACAAATTATGTGTTATACTGTTACAAAGACCTCAAACTCATATAAAAAGGCAAGAGTCAAACTGCCCAACTAAATCAAACACTGATCACCATAATGGTGACCAAACATTTTCAATAAATCATCAACATCTAGCTCTGTTCATTCTCAAAAAGAACTTCTGCTGAGATCTTGAGAGATGTATTGATTCTTTAATTTCCAGTTGATTTCATGCGGTGTGGTTTTAAGTCAGTTGTAGTAGTTTCATTTTCTGAGAGTGCAAGCATTGTGTTGAACCAACATCACATTGCAACATTTATTCAAGCCAGCAAATTTATGCGCAGGCAATATTAGAGCGGTGTTCTTAAACATGTATGATACGAGCCCTTATGTTTTGCTTGTATATAGAGCTGTCACTGTAATACTTATGAGTTCTGACACATCACTGTCCTTCCATTACCTTACGCAACTGTCTTGATATGGAAGTGGACCAAACCAGAATCGAAGAGATCAGATTCCATGTGATTTGTGCCTTTCACACTGTCATGACAAAAACAGATCTGAATCACATATGAGCTAAAAAATCAGATTGAGCGTATAGTCTATGACCAGGTCTGGGCCAGCTAAGGCCACAAAAGTAGTTTTGGCTGGATTAAGCAGTTTGTTTCAGCAGGGATGACAAACAGACACCCTCACTCCGCCTACAGTGAGCTCTACCTAGTGTGCAGTGTGCTGGATCCTGTTACAGATCATTAGCATATGATGAGAATCCCCGTTCCGCCTCAGTACTCCATGGAAATAAAAAATGCCAATGGTAATTTTCTATGGGCTCTTCTATGTAGAGATTATTTGATTTCGCCCAATTTTCTCTCTCACTCTCTTCCTCTTTCCTCTTTTGCTACCTGCTGTGGAGTAAATTTTAGCTATCGTTATAGCATCATTATTTTAACAGTAATATGTCTGTCTGAAGAAAATCTGGGTGCTGCTCATTAGATCTACTAAGTCAATTATTTATTATCTAGTCTAAGTTAATGTCACAGTTCCCCCTGTTTGTGACTCCTCTTTTGATATTCTTTTGTCTTGCTGGTTCTGGTTTTCACTTCCTGTGTTTAATTCTTGTTTTACTTAATTCCCATAGTTACGCCTGCTGGTTTCCATAACGATTGATTACTCTCACCTGTTCCTTGTTATCCTGTGTATAAATACCCCTGTGTTTCAGTTGTCTTTGTTCGGTCGTTGTCTTCACATGTGTTTGATTATGCAGTTGCGTTTCTGTTCCCTGTTTGGATTATTGTCATCATCTTTCCTGTCTGGATTATCTTTGTTTGTTTAATAAACTGTTGCAACTAGATTTCCGCCTCTTCTCTTAACTATTTCAAGTTAACCATAAAAAAATACATTATAAATAACAAATGTAGCATTATTGCTGCCTTAAATCATTTGTTAAAAGTAATGCATTTTCTTCTCTAAATTATACTATTTTGATTTTGAGATTTTTGTATTAAATGTATTCAAACAAAATCGGAAGCTAGCGAAGAAATGAAACGCTACATACATCAAAAATGCTTTTTATTGTTGACAAAACATTACAATATAACTCTTCAAATGTGTTAGTTACATTATCTCTCTTCAAAACACCAACCAATATCTAATGACCTAATGAAGTTCGTTAAAGGTCAACTATGTAACTTATGGCCCTCTAGCAGTTAAAAACAGAACTGCATGTATTTTGCGGAAGAACATTGTTTTGGTTGTGCTTCGGCTCTGCGTGACTGTGCGGATGAAAATGAGCATTTACAACTGATGATGCTTTAAATGAACTCTGTTAGAGAGCTACATATGGCAATTTATCTCAAGCAACTCTCCTTTTCCCCTGCCATCACCCTCTTATTTTTCATCCGTTCCCTCCAAATCCCTTTTGGTTTCATTTGTAGTAAATGGTCAATTTTCCTATAAGGACAACAAGTGCATAAGTCAAGTCAAGTAACCAAGTACAATATACTGTAGATTGTTTCAAAGCAGCTCTACAGTGATAATAGGAGATTACAGTAACAGAGATTGTGTGGCTTTACAGCAGCTCTAGAATAAAGTTATTGTCCAGCTAAAGTTAGTTTTGATTGATTCACTTCCGTTGCAAAGATCATTAGTTATTAACTTAGGGGCCGCTAACACGACACCGCTCTAACTGAACACTTTACTGTGTTCTGGCCGTTCATCCGCACAACAGCAGTTTTCAGTAATTCATTTAAATGCTAGTAAAGACACTTAATATAAACTTTTCACCGTCTAATCGATTCCATATGGTCAAAAATCAAGCCATGCTTACTTTTCTTATTGAATAGACCGTTTCAATCAGAAATGCATCACAGAAGTACAGTGAGTTGCAAGGAACTTCAATGGAAAGAAGAGCCCGTTTGTCTTCCTTCGTTCTCTGTCCAAATTTGGCTCTGTTTTGTCTGGGTTTCTCTTCTTCAAGGGTCAGTGCTAACAGGTCTGTCATGTTAATAGCGTGAGTCTGCCCTCTTCAGCGCGGGCACAGAATATATCAGCTGGCTAATGCAGACGTTCTCCTCCAGTCTTTGATGCCACTTTATCTGGAGAGTCTTGCCATGCCCAGAACTGAAGCGAGAGTCGCTGTGGGTGAAGGACGAGCTCGAGCGAGACGCTGGCTAGGGGAACGTACACAGTCTGACAGCTGTGGTTTGAGTCGACGGGCGAGAGCAATGGAAACAGAAGTGGATGTTTTCATCACAGAGTAGCAGAACGCCAGCAGTCCTTTACTGTGCTGACAGGGTAACGGTTGCTGTTTCCAAGGTCTGGAAGATTTCCCTCGCTAGCTCTCATGTTTTAGTTGGCCTTTCGAAGAACTGTTGAAAAAAGGATTAGACCTCAGATAAGAAGAGCACATGTGCCCAAATGTCAGACTCATGGAACAACTCATGCCCTCATTCACGTTCATTATCAACTCTATACTATTGCTCCTAGTTAGGGTTATTGAAGGCAAGTTCCTCACTTATCTCGGCCTGCATGAGTGTTTGTCCTGGAGACACGAATAGCACCTCAAATCGTGCAGTTTGTTGAGGAGAGTTGAGCTATTTTTGTTTAAAGAGGCAAAGCAATCCAACAGACTTGCATTGTAAGGAGGGACCAAACTCTTGTCTAGAAGAGAATATCACAGACCTGGTCGTGGACAATCAAAATATTTAAATACATACATATTTTTTAAAATAATTCATATTTTCAGTTAGCTTTAATAATCAATACATGGGAAAATTAAGAAACTTGTGTTACTTTTTAATATATTCACATAGAAAACAGTCATTAATGTAATAATATTTCACAATATTACTGTCTTTGCTGTAATTTTTATCAAATAAATGCTGCCTTGGTGACCATAAGAGACTTGTACCCAACCTTTATCTAAATAACAATGAATGAATGAATAAGCAGTGCATTCTGGTGCAAAGTGCTTCATCGTAACATCATTCAAAAAGCAGTTTAAACTATACTGCAAATGAAATAGCTTGCATCTGTTTGTTTCAGTTGAAGTGATAGAAATGCGTTTTAGTGCAGCTGAAGTGTTTATGTGTCTGGTTGTTCCTGCCATCTCTCCTCAGCACTGTGCTAATGAGTTTTATCTGAACATCTATCTTAAGAGGCCTTTGCCAGATCAAGAGCCCTTGCAACACTTTCTGTTTGCTTTGATGTCTCAGAGCCGTAGCCTTCATTACCACATCGCTCCGTCAGATATCCCAAATGCTGAGGCTTGTGAGAAGGATTTTGAAGACATGGCTGGCACCTTACAGGCGGTGTTAGCCTCGTTACGAGAGCGGGCCTACATTTGTTCTGTTGTTTCATGCTCACATATAATGACTTGAAGTTGTCATGAGGTTTTCTTTGTAGTGACAGTGAAATATAATTTCCAAATGCGTTTAAGATCCATGATCCAGGGATATTTTACTGCTCAAAAATGGTCTTTCCTAGCTTTAGAAACCTAACTGAGGACATCTTAGGGTTTATACCCCATATCCCTGAGAAGGGAATGAGATTGAGCGTCAGATGTTGATGTTATGGGGACACCTCCGGGGAACCTGATGTCTGAAGCATGTGTGAAATCATGCCAGTTCTATTGGTCGAGTATGTGTAAACTTGGATGGGTAGAGGACAAATTCTGAGTATGGGTTACCATACTTGGCCTTCACATCTCTTAACTGTCACCCCCCTTTTTGAGAATTGATGTGAAAATGCACTATCCAAACTTAAACGCTTGTAATTCGTGAACCCTTTGGACTAAAGACTTACGGTTGGTCTCATTTAAAAGACGACACTTGGCAGATTATTGTTGAAGTGGAATAAATTAATAGAATTAAATTATGTAAAAGTTATTGAAGTTTAAGTTTATTGTTATGAAAATATAATAAAATATATATTTTTTCTTTTATTAAAATATATATAAATTAATATAGGTTTCAGCCTAAAAATGACAGAAAGTCAAAGCCATATATCTAACCAAGTTGTGTTCCAAATTTGAAGTTGATATCACAAAAATTGAAGTTCCCATGAGATTTTGTTTAGGCGTAATACCAGAAATAGCCACCGGGTATCATTGCATTCCATTGAATTTAATTGTGTTCATTCTGCCATAACATGTTAATACATTTCTGTCCAAATTATCACTTCTGTCACAAAATATGGAACCTTGAGACTCAGACCTTTCTGACAATATGTGTTTTGTCAAGATTAGAAAAGGTTTTGATCATAAATTATGGAACATGATGATGCCCAAAAGGGGAGGAGCCTGATAAAATAATTTAGAGTACCGTTTCTATGGTAACGCAACATCCAATTTCAAAACGGTTTTCACAGGATAAATTCTGAGTTCGTAAGCTTTCAAACGAGACCTAATTTATGATAACTACTAAAATATGTGATGTAATAAAAAAAGATAATATTATATTTTAGAGGATAATATATATAATATACTTTTTAAAGGATAATATTATTTTATACTTTTTTATTGACAAATACTAGATTATATATGTTTTATTGTGAACTTTTAGCATGCAAATCAAAGTTTGAATGATTAAAAGTGTAGTTGTTGACTTTTTGTTACAAAGGTGAAAACACCTGTAATGATACAGATTTTTTTTGATGCGCACTCTTGTCATATATTAATCCATTACTCTTCCAACATATATTTTTCTGCAAAATCATCAACAAATATGTATTCTTGACTCTTAGACCTTTCCAACGATATATAGTTTTCCATGATTAGATTAGGATTTATGAGAACAATATTGAAGTAAACTTAAATATCCCGCTACCGGGATGGTGACAGTTAAGAGCTCCTGCATTGCACGTCATCAACTTTGGTCATCAACAAATCCTGGAAGCATGACAATGCGACACAGTGTCTCAGGGAACCAGGGTTACATACAGTATGTTACCCTAAGGCGTACCCTAAAAATGAAACATTACTCAAATTTCGGATGCTAGTTGCCTCAATGTTTTTGAGTTAAACCAAAGCAATGACACATTTCTCCAAACTCAGGTCACTGTTCTCAAAGTTAACACAGTGAATAGGTTGTAAAATGTGCTTCATTTCATGCAAATTGCAAATCAAATGCATCATTTTTTTTTTTTCAAAACACTGAGCACAAAATTCTCAAATGTTTTCAAATTAGTTGATACAGCCAACCAAAACTTTTATTTTTGGTGAACTATCTATCCACGATACATATTGTTGCATTTCTGTATTTCGTTATATTGTAACTAGGGATGTCCCGATCCGATCACGCGATCGGAAATCAGGCCCGATCACGTGGTTTCAGACTCGATCGGAATTGGACGTCACCTCCCGATCAGGACTCGGATATATGTAAATTAGGGGTGTAACGGTACATGTATTCGTAATTATTGAACCGTTTCGGTTCGAGGCTTCCGGTTCGGTACGCATACAAACCGAACGATTCCTAGGACCATTTTTCCTGCAGACAAAATCTATTTTTGTGATTTAATGTTGCACTTCAAAACTCAAATATTATATAAATATATATTTAAATGTTATTTTTAATGTGATTACCAAAAACATTATTTGTTCATCCTTCAAAGATTACCCCCATTTATAAACCTGAAAGTTTCAAGATGTAGGGAAACTCAAACTTATTTAAAAATATTTTTTCTTTTAATAAATAGGAAATTTCTCTGGCATTTCTTTCTTTTTGCTGTATCGTATCGAACCGAACCGCGAATTTTGTGAACTGTTACACCCCTAATGTATATATATATATTCTCGTTATTTTTTTTAAAAGGCTTTTTATTTTTTGTTTATATGCCTGCCAGGTATTTTAAGTTGAGGTCTTATTTGTTTTTATATTAGACTTTTTCTATATTGACTGTTGCACTAAAGTCCAAAAGTGAAGATTTTATGTTATTTATTACTTGATTGTTCAAGCTGCCTCACAGAAGTGCTCTGTTTGTTAACAGAGTTGTTGAATGTTAAAATAAGGTGAATTAAATAAAAAACAAGGAACATCCTGGATCTGTTTTTTTTTCGCTCATCTTTATTCTTCTTTTATGTATTATATAAGTATCGGATCGGGACTCGGTATCGGTAGATACTCAAAATCAAATGACTCGGACTCGGAGTCGAGGGCAAAAAAACCTGATCGGGACATCCCTAATTGTAACACCCCTAGTCACTTGAGATGTTTCTTCCATATAAGCACAGCTGATTATCTGTACATGTTGATACATCATATTGGCGTCCTGATGAATGGTGGTGGAGTTTGTTGGCGTGTTGAGCTCTCAGTTGTAGTGTAGGAGGGGAGCACTTCACCTCCTCTTAGAGTACATCTGAGCTCATTAACCAATCAGCCAGCAGAAGTGAGTGGGCAGCAAACACGAGCTGTGAGGAGAACATGAAACAATAAACACGTTACACAACCGCCTGCTCTCCTTCTCTCGAGTCCAACTCTCAAGATCGTGGTGTTACTTATATAGCTTATAGTAGGCTTTTCTGTGCGCATGTACTGTAGTAGAGTACCCTGGTGAAAGAAAAACAAATGCTAAGTATACTTGTGTGCTATTTTGGAACAACTAATTTTGTACCAAGTATATTTTAGTTGTAATTAAATTGTAGTAAAGCATAACTTTAACTGTATTTAGTGTCATTTTGTGTGCTAAATTGGAACAACTTCAAGTATACTTTAAGTATGCCTGTGTAGAGACTAATTACATGCTTGATTAGTGAAATTAAAGTGTACTTTATTTGTGTTACAAGTACATTACGAGTGTCTTTAAAAACATATTACCATAAGTGTATTATATGTGTGAGTAAAAAGTTAGGCTCAGTAACACCTTTGGCTTATTCCAGATACTACAAATTGCACACTTTGTCTTCAATAACAAATATTACTAAGCTATACTTTGTATACTATAATGTATTTTGTATACTTTCAATGCATTGTTACAGTACAATGATCATTTTCAGCACACAGTTAAAAATATACCAGAAATATATTTAAGTAAAGTGCAAATAAATAAACTTTTAAAAAATATATATTTTTAGAAAATGTACTAAAGTACAATTATTGTGTACCCACAATTGTATTGTGAAAATAGGTTAACGCATGATGCTTATAAACTTTTAATATATTTAAAGATGGTACAATTTTTTGTTAGTATATTTGCAATGTACTAATGAAAAAGGGAATATAATACAATAAAGTATATTTTTCCACTAGGGTAATGTTAGTTTAGCACAATGCCTCCTGCTGGGAGAGCACACGCTTCACATCGCTCACTGTAAATGACACAAGCTGAACTGTGTGTTAAACTGCGCCGCTGATGTGGAAATGAGCCTGCCATTAATATGTCATTTTAGACAATTCAAAATGGGTTTGCTGAGAGAACAGTGGCAAAGAGTGTGTCGTTTTTCTATCATGCTGTTGTTAATATAATGTCGTTTTATAGTTTTTTGTTTTGTTTTACGTGACATAATTTTCTTTGAAGAGTGTACCATAAATATAAAAATCATGGTATATGGATTATTATTTCATTCCGATCATTGTACCATGGAATTACTAGAGATTTTTTTTCATCATATAATGATACTATTGTTGTTGATTTTTCATTGTACTGTACTATTATGTAAGTTAGGGAAGAAGACTATGAAAAAAACACTCACTTAAAAGTTTATTGAACCAACGTTACGGCAATAAGTCTTTATCAAGGTCTTTCAAAAAAACTAAAACTAAACTAAAAACGCTGTGTTATTCATGCCAGGCCAGTAGATGGCGATGTCATTTTGTAAAGAAACACTACGCATCTATAGACTGAACGCACATGCATGACGTTAGCCTGGGAAAACCCAGACAACTTCCGGCAAATTTAGATTTGCTCTGAAAGTTAGTCTGGCAAAGAGCTCATTCAAGCCCATTTCCAATCCGCCGAAATCGAGGCACCAATCAGAAGCGTTGGGGCGGGCTTTACACGATGACGACAGCGCTGGGATTTTGAAGCAGATTTTGTAGCCTACATTACAAAGATGGATGCCGCCGTCGAACATCACTCGTTCCAATCAGCTATCGCGTCTGTTTTAAGCCATTTGAACGTTTCCTTTTAGTTAAAACCCGAGCAAAGAACAACACTCGGAGATGTTTCTCCGCCGCTCTGCATACGTCATCTCCTTCATCGCTCTGATTGGGTTTAGGTCTATCCGCGACGTCCGTTGGTGACGCCCCTCTGGAAATGATTTGTCTATGACGCTTTGCCAGACCATAACTCAGTTACAACTGAGAATGCTCTGGTTTTAACCAGGCTAGCATGACGTCACCATTTTCACAAATTCACGTTTCTGTAGTTTACACACAAACTAAAAGTATCGTTTTCAAAAACGTGCATTTTGAAACGTTTTCGTTTTCAGGCCCCAAAGCGCAGTTGTCGTGTAAATGAACGGCCAAAACATATAAAAAGGTTTTCGTTTTTAGTTGAAAATGGTGTCGTGTAAACAGTCCTTTTATTAACAAGCTTATCTTAAGCAATTAGAAATCTGTTTATTGAACCTATATGCAAAATAAGCACTTCACAACACATTTTTTAACGAGTTGTACCTTAACAAAGGCTTGTTGCTGAAATGTTAGACCAATAAAGTTTTAAGTGAGTGTTCAGTTATATTCTTTTTTTTTTTACAGACTAATTCCATGGAACATTAATTTTGATCATATTTCGAGCTTTTCACATTTGACTTTGTTAACCCGGGGTCCTTTTGACCCCTGTAGCCTACATTTGTGCAGTAAACCCTGGTTTATGTTCTTCTTTGCAATCAAAATAAATATATATTGTGAACAATAAATGTTTAGTCTTATAGCCCATCCACCTACGACAATAAAAATAACGATAATTGAGACTAAAAAGTTTAAATCGTTTTAATTCTATGAGAATAGAAAGTCCACACTACAACTAACAACACAGAAGAACGATAGGTAACACTTTACTTGAAGGGGTGTGCATAAGACTGACATAACACTTTCATAATCATGACATGACACGTCATGAATATGTAGGAGGTTTTATTCATGTTTATGACAACTGTCATTAAGTGTCATTCCCTCAATTATGACATTTTAATGGAAATATGACATTGTTTGAGATGTCTTTGTTATGACAACTTGACATTACTAAGACAACACAATCTGTCATAAACATGTCATAAACATGACATAGCAGATTAATTATCAAACTTAAGAAAGCACTTAGCTTTATGGGTTAACATTACATTAAACTGTCAGGCGGCTGGTTTTGACATTGGCTGTCATGAGGCCATTATAACATGTTAATTACAAATTCAATGTGTACCACTGTAGTCGAGGTCAAGAAAAATATTCATGACACAGTTATAATGGCCTCATGACAGCCAATGTCAAAACCAGCCGCCTGACAGTTTAATGTAATGTTAACCCATAAAGCTGAGTGCTTTCTTAAGTGTGATCATTAATCTGCTATGTCATGTTTATGACATGTTTATGACAGGTTGTGTTGTCTTAGTAATGTCAAGTTGTCATAACAAAGACTTCTCAAACAATGTCATATTTGCATTAAAAATGTCATAATTGAGGGAATGACACTTAATGACAGTTGTCATAAACATGCATAAAACATCCGTCATATTCATAACGTGTGTCCTGTCATGATTATGAAAGTGTCATGACAGTCTTATGCACACCCCTTCAAGTAAAGTGTTACTGAACGATATCAATAACTCTCGATTTTTTTTTCCGACAGACAAAAGATAGAAAACATTAACAGCCAATCAGAATCTAACGCTCATGCGTTTAAAGCAACAGACGACATAAGTGCAATGTTATAGTCTGCTGGTGCGGACGCTAATAGAGTTATTGTTATAGTTTTCTGAATTGTTATCATTCTTGCTGTGAACAAGGCTTTATTCTCTGTTGTATTTTGCTCTTTGAAGCTTTTGAGATTCAGCCAGACCTCAAAGTTACGTGTCCATCACAGGCCCAAAAGAAACGCAATTGTGGGTTGGATGTTTTTAAGATCCTCTTGTTTTGTTCTGTTTAAAGTTGCAGAGTTTGGATTTGAATGTTAGTCTTATTCTACAGGGAACCAAACCTAAGTGTTTTGGACGTCGGATATTGGCCCATCTATCTTCTGCTGGTTTATAGTTGCGATTCTCTCCTTGAATTTAAAGTGCTGGTCTGCATGTCCTCATGTTCAGTTTCTTTGTGTTTTATTTCACATTTGATTTGGGTGATCTAATCTAATCAAGTGCACAGCGCAAAATAAAGGTATAAAGTGTTTTGTGATTAAATGTGATGAATATCAAACCACATTTGAAGGTTGTAAAAAACAGTGAAGTACTGCCTACTCGCCTAAAACACAATTATTGCACCAAAACAAGGGTTTTAGACAACAAAACAACCGTCGAGTGGAAAAATTTGGAGCAATCACACTAAATCTTTATACTGTTTATGAGGTTATGGCAATGCTTCATACGGTCTATCAGTTAAAGTTAATTACTGCATTGACTAACATCAACTAATAATGAGCAATACATTCGTTACAGTATTTAGTATAACTGGTCACTGTTAGTTTATGTCAGCTCGGGTCTATTAAACAATATGAACAGATGCATCGTTTGATTTTGATAAACTATAAGTAAACTTTATTCTAAAGCCACACCAATCTCTGTTACTGTAATCTCCTATTATCACTGTAAAGCTGCTTTGAAACAAGCTATATTGGTAAAAGCGCTGTATAAATGAAGGTGACTTGACTTGACTTCTCAGCATGCAAAATGTATTTGTTTCCCGTTTGATTGACGGCTGTCACTCAGGACTGAGTCTGAGCCACCCGTTCTTTTAGATTTGCATCATTCATCTATAAAGACACTGCTAATTCAAGCCAGGTCCTTCAGTGTGTCCTCTGAGTGACACCACTGACACTAATGCCAGTGAGAGTAATGGCTCGCTCTGTTCGCTGTAATTACGTGTAATGCGACTCATGCCTCTCCCAGAGCATCAGCAGCTCGTCACATGATTGAAGCGCTGTGTTTCCGTGGTAACGGCTCATCTGGGCGCGTGATGGGGTCCGAAACGCTGGTGATGATGTCACACCGCACCCCCGCACAGGCTGGCCTGAGTCAACACATATGACAGCACAGTTTATCACAGGGTTTGCAAGATTGATGGTTTCTTAAAGTCCCACTGAAGTGCCTTGAAACGCACAGCTTTGTTTGATGCGTTGACGTCATTTACACTGAAAGGCGGGACGTATTGAACGGCTCCTCCCCCTTTTCAAACAGCCAATAGCGTTTAGTTTCCCTCTCAGACTGCAGTCGTACTTGACGGCACCATGGAAGCGAATCCGAGCGCTGATGATACGCTGGATTCAATAGAAGTGAATAAAGTCTAGCCATTTCATTCTTAACCAACTTAACCGAGTAAAACTGGAGCGTTTGAGCAACCGAACACACACTCCAACCCATATTGCTCTGTGTGTCAACGCTCGCTTCGGCCAGGGGGTATTTATAGCAGAGGGGGCGGAGCTTCAGATTCTAGAGAGTGTTTGATTGGACAGAAGATGTGATGAGAAGCTGAAGCCATAAAAATCCCTGATCCATTTTAGCGGAAGTGAGAAGACTGTAAGTTTTGAATCTCCTAAATGTGTATTTGTCATTGTTTTGGAGCACACCGGCTTATTCATAACCTTACGGCTAACATATTCATACTAAAAGCTAAAAAAAACTTACATTTTGATTATAGGGGTATTTTCTACTAAACATTCACAGTTACAGCCAAACCTCATAACATACAGTCAGTGCAATCCATTCAAACGTCATTTTGTAAATATTTGCTATTACACCCTAAACAGAAATGTAGACACTTAGCATTATGTTAGGCTAGCTGTTAATTTGAACTGAAATAGAGATTGGATTAATTGGTTCCAGGTCCACCTCTCAATTTTGTCGAAATTAGTTGGAAAAACATCTTAATTAGTTTATGCTGTAAAGTAAGTTGCTCTAACTCAATGTAGTTTGTTGGTGGAACATAATTTCATTGGAAGTTGCCAAACTGTTGTGTTTTTTTTATTTTTGAGCAAAAACATTTGTTTCTAGAGTGAAACTGCTTACAACTGCACAATTATCAGCATCTCAAATGAAATTATGAGTGTAATGAGAATGTATGAGTGAAATAATGAGTGCAAAATGATTAGTTTTGTGTGCATTTCTTCTACAGATTGTGACTGGTCTTCATTTTCACATCGGCTTGTAAAATGCACTGAATTGCAGTTGTTCTTTCTTGCATCTGTTTAAATACTTAATACTGTCAACTAGGCCTATGTTGCTTCTATTTGAGTTCATTTTCATACTGAAATGCATTTGGCCTTGGTATTTAAACATCACTAGCTGCCTTTACACTGCAAATATGGTGTATGTTTTGATTTTCATGCATAGCTGCCTGAAAAATAGTATCATGACAATGGCAGTAACTCTGATGAAGAACCAAATGCCTAAGAAATTGTCCTGGCCAGTTCACATGAAATGCCCAAATCTGGTACGTGTGGATTGCTCTATGAAGCTTTTAGGGGTGAATAAGGCACAAAGATGTCCTTTTAAGGGTACTGCCCCATGTTGTGCCCCTAAATGTGTCCAGCGTTGAAGAAAGTGCTGCACCATTGCTTACGATACACAGTTTTATTTTGGAAATGCAAAACCAGTTCTTATTGGAATGGAAGCATATGCATTAGTATACTCCAGATATATATATTGATCATTTGCAGTGCGCACACAACTCTTCCCCTTTAGAGGTTGACTAGAAGAGTTTGACATGGATTGTTTTCAATTGAAAATCACACTGGGACCAAACACACCACTTTTCTGGCTGTCCAATCATCTATATAAACTACTTTCTTTTTGTCAGATATTCATGGAAAAGTATTTTTGATGCTGTTTGTAATATTGGGTTTTACTCAATTGGAAAAACTGTGGCTTGTTTTTGAATCTGTTCTAAGGAAACCTGTATCTGTATCATCTGGATCAGTTAGTTATCAGAGGCTTGCACTGGTGCTCCTCATAATTTGAGTTGGTCAGGTTTTGTGACTGTCATGATCTCAACCATCATTTTCGGGTTTCTGACTGCTTGAGCAAAGGCTCAGCTAATGAGCAGCATCAGAGAGGCGGGGTAATTAGCGGCTGTTTCGCGGATTCATTTAGGAAGAGCTGTGAGCGCACACACACACACACACACACACACACACACACACACACACCACGTCAACAGTCATCTATCAGCTCAGAGCTGGTAATGATGCTGATGTCATGATGTGACCTTTGCTAAAGGCACTACTGTCTGCTAATGGACATAATAGAGCATAGAGCAACATGAACCACAACTCTGAATCACATTATTAGTATTAGTATTATTAATAGTATTTATTTATTTTTTACAATCCCTTCTTTCTCAATACCTTCCCTCATGTAACAATCTTTGGATGATTTTTCTCTCTCCTAGTTATAGATAGGGATGCACGATATATCAGCCACAGAATCGGTATCGGCCGATATACATTATTTTTTAATGTTATCGTTATCGGCCCAATAAGAAAATTTCTCAGATATCATAAAGCCGATAAATAATGTGTTATTTCCTTCAGCTGAGACACTTCAGATGCGCACTGTTCAACATGATGGATTTGAATTGCTTGAAATATGATTGAAATCACTTCAAAAAAGGAAAATACGGTAAAGTGCAACAGTGTGATATATCGGCTACATGAAATTATAATGAGAACATTATAATTGTGTGTTTAGGACATGGATTTGAATGGTGAGACTTTTGTTTTTGTAATCAGGTTAAAATTATATAAAAATTTGGATTTAGATTTATCGGCCAATATATCGGTTATCGGCTTTCAAATATAAAGAATTATCGGTTATCGGTATCGGCCAAAATTGTCAGTGCATCCCTAGTTGTTATGAAAATCCATCAAGTTACAAGTCCAAATAATCAATAAATGAAATACAGGTATTTCAGTTACTGGATTATCCAACAATAGGCATTGCCACGTGGTTATTGAATATATAAACTTTCTCCGTTGAGTTTTTAGCCAAAAATATGTGCATTGTGATACTCAGGTGAAAGTGTGCTGGTGTAAGTTGTTTCTGCATCTGTTTCCTTCTCATGCTGATCCTCTCATACTGACCCAGTACTTTGACAGGGTGATTCATGAGGCTCTAAAGTAGGAATCGCAAGCCTCAGCTCTTCTTATTCCACTCACACAGACACACTGGCCTTTCATGCATCAGAAAAAGTACTTTATTGTTGGAACTTCTTGTGGAACCATTAGGCCTACATTTCTCTCAGCGTGTTTTTCTCCGACATATAATAAATTACAGCTTATCCAATTAGCATTTGAATAATGTTGGCTTGGACAATCAGCATATTGTCGTCACAGTGCATAATTTGTCATTTTTATGTATATTTACAGTTATATTCAGTTACAGCGCGCAGAGCGTCGGTGCGCTCTTTATAGTTTTAATGAAGAGATTCTAATAGCATAAAACGTTTTATTATGATTCTTTAATTACTTCTTTGTATCATACTTTATTAATATCTAACCACTACCAGATTTAAATTTCCATTTGCTCCATGTGCTATTTCCTTGCTCAAATAGCTAAATGTTTTTGGTTATTGTAAATTTTAATACAGTATATATACACTCACCGGCCACTTTATTAGGTACCCCATGCTAGTAACGGGTTGGACCCCCTTTTGCCTTCAGAACTGCCTCAATTCTTCGTGGCATAGATTCAACAAGGTGCTGGAAGCATTCCTCAGGGAGTTTGGTTCATATTGACATGATGGCATCACACAGTTGCCGCAGATTTGTCGGCTGCACATCCATGATGCGAATCTCCCGTTCCACCACATCCCAAAGATGCTCTATTGGGTTGAGATCTGGTGACTGTGGAGGCCATTTTAGTACAGTGAACTCATTGTCATGTTCAAGAAACCAATTTGAAATGATTAGAGCTTTGTGACATGGTGGAAGTAGCCATCAGAGGATGGGTACATGGTGGCCATAAAGGGATGGACATGGTCAGAAACAATGCTCAGGTAGGCCGTGGCATTTAAACGATGCCCAATTGGCACTAAGGGGCCTAAAGTGTGCCAGGAAAACATCCCCCACACCATTACACCACCACCACCAGCCTGCACAGTGGTAACAAGGCATGATGGTTCCATGTTCTCATTCTGTTTACGCCCAATTCTGACTCTAACATCTGAATGTCTCAACAGAAATCGAGACTCATCAGACCAGGCAACATTTTTCCAGTCTTCAACTGTTCAATTTTGGTGAGCTCTTGCAAATTGTAGCCTCTTTTTCCTATTTGTAGTGGAGATGAGTGGTACCCGGTGGAGTCTTCTGCTGTTGTAGCCCATCCGCCTCAAGGTTGTGCGTGTTGTGGCTTCACAAATGCTTTGCTGCATACCTCAGTTGTAACGAGTGGTTATTTCAGTCACTGTTGCCCTTCTATCAGCTCGAACCAGTCTGGCCATTCTCCTCTGACCTCTGGCATTAACAAGGCATTTCCGCCCACAGAACTGCCGCTCACTGGATGTTTTTTCTTTTTCGGACCATTCTCTGTAAACCCTAGAGATGGTTGTGCGTGAAAATCCCAGTAGATTAGCAGTTTCTGAAATACTCAGACCAGCCCTTCTGGCACCAACAATCATGCCACGTTCAAAGTCACTCAAATCAACTTTCTTCCCCATACTGATGCTCGGTTTGAACTGCAGGAGATTGTCTTGACCATGTCTACATGCCTAAATGCACTGAGTTGCCGCCATGTGATTGGCTGCTTAGAAATTAAGTGTTAACGAGCAGTTGGACAGGTGTACCTAATAAAGTGGCCGGTGAGTGTATATATATATACAGGTGAATTTCGAAAATTTAGAATATCGTGTAAAAGTTCATTTATTTCAGTAATTCAAGTTAAAAGGTGAAACTAATATAGTATATAGACTCATTACATGCAAAGTGAGATATTTCAAGCCTTTATTTGTTATAATGTTGATGGCTTACAGCTTATGAAAACCCCACATTCAAAATAAGAATATTGTGAAAAGGTTTTCATAGTAAGCCATAATCATCAACATTATAACAAATAAAGGCTTGAAATATCTCACTTTGCATGTAATGAGTCTATATAATATATTAGTTTCACCTTTTAACTTGAATTACTGAAATAAATGAACTTTTGCACGATATTCTAATTTTTCGAGTTTCACCTGTACAAGGTTTGCATTTGCTTGTTTGTTGTATGCGCTTGTACTCCACTGATGTAAAACAAATTGCTCCCAATGTTGACATCAATGGTAAAAGTAAAGTAAATTAGTAGTATTAAATCAGAAACATTCAGTGTATGTTATAAGTTAATTTGTTCAGTTAAAGTGAACTGACTGCTGCAGCTACAGTATGTTGTTGTGTTAGCAAGTCCAATATATACTTCAGCAAAATATCCTATAACAGTCTTTATTATGGGCCATGTTTTGATATAGAAATGAACATCATAAACAAGTTACCAAACTACCCTTATAAGTGAAATTAATTTTATGTTGAGTGAACAAGAACCCAGACTTGCCACCGGAGAATGCATGTGTGAATGCATCACCAATGAACGCACCAGAGAGTGTGTGTGAGAAGAACAGGTTGTGTTATGATGCAGTAATCAGACACACCCGCCATCACTGAATCATTTCTGCAGGAGTGTCTAAGTCATTATCCTACATGCACACACACATCAGGCTGTCTCACCACCTCTGCTGTCACTCGCCCGGTGTGTTTTCTCTCTCTCTGCTCCCTGGCTGGGATCTGGCAGTGTGAACATACTAATTGAAGGCACCTCTGCCCTCCAGCCTCCCTGCGGTGTCCTGTGAAAGCAGACAACAGCGACATCATCAACATGCTATACATACATATATCAGCTTCCATTTCCATCCGCGCACATCTGTGTCAATCACAGTAAATCCCTGTTAATCCTTGCTGTAAAAAATGGCCAAATTCTGATCATGCCAAGTATCATACCGTTTTCCATTAAAACAGTAATATACTGTTAAAAACAATGCATTTTGAGTAATATTTGTCGTTTTCAAGAAAATAGCCTACAGGATTACAGTAAAGAACTGTACAATTAACAGTAAAGAACTGTACAATTAACAGTACTTTACTGACAAATTTGCGGGACAGTGTTTTATAGTGCAGTTTGGGGCCAAAATGGCTCAGTTACAGTAAAATACTGCCAACAGTGTTGCCTTTTAGTCACTGTTAAAGAATTATTACAGTAACCAGCTGGCAACAGTGTTGCCAGTATTTTACTGTAAATAAGCCTGGTGAGGACTAACAGTGTAGCCCTAACTTCTGTTGGCTCATCACAATACCAAAATTATATTAGTTAATAATCTGTCAAATCTGTCAGATCAGAGCGAAATTTCATGGTACTTCATACAAACCAACTTTGAAAAGAAATTGAGCTACTGAACACTCCTGTATTTAAAGGAATAGTTACATATTAATACACATTTTAATGAATTAGTTAAAACAGACATTGCTTCAGGTTTAACAAGCAAAAGTCAACAGAACAAAGAAACATTACAAGCAATAGAACAGGACACAAATGAAGAAAACGGTATCTGTGCAGCATAAAAGCTTTGTTGTGACAGACTTTACTACCGTATAATGCCACGTTTCCAAATGAAATGGCTGTCGAACAAGAAAAAACTCATTTTTATTCACTAGTAGTTGATTGTATTGTAAAATAAGAGCATTGCATACTGGAATGAGGGCAGATCTGCATGCAATTGGCTACTGAAGTGAGGCCTTGGATACATCACAGCCAATCCAATTCAGACATTCAGAAATTAAAAAAAAAGGACATTATCCAAACATTTTCCTAAAACACAACACAGTTCAATGCGTAATAAAAAAAAAACAGGTAAAACAAAAATCGATATGGAAAATTTCTTCATACTAACAGGACATTGGGCCCTATTTTTACGAGTTTTCTTTGAATGCATAACTTCCTGCTCTGTGTATTCCTTTTAACGATGGCAGAAGATTTGCACACTTGCCATTTCTTGACTAGTTTAGACACATTGTAAGTGTTGTGTCCTGCTGAAGGCTGGTTGTTGTGAGCTGCTCAGAGGACTATTTGATAGGGCTTTGACATGTTAACCGAGCAGCTCTGAGCCCTAAAGCTGTCTTAATGGAGTGTGAACTCATCAGTGGATCGAAATCCCGGCATATCTTTATCCAGCTGCAAATCTGTCACCAGTCTTGTGCGTAATGACTGATGTGAAATCTGAACACATGGACTTTAGCAGCTTTCTCACTGATAGATATGATAGCAGGCTCATATCATCACGGAAGTACTATCCTTTTCAGACTAGAGATGTTGTATCGATGCGTATGCAGAATGTAGGAAGGAAAACAAGTCGGTAGGTTTCGGTGACAGTGCTGCAGTGTTTAGATAAATCCCTGGAGCAAACGTCTAGCAAGCATTGTCATGCAGCATATGTTTTGAAGTCATTTTTGCACATTTAAAACAGCTGCCGTTGACCAAAAGTGCTTACCAGCATAGATAATACAACAAAAGCAATTACATATAATTGCAATTAAAACCTGTTCACTCAATCAGCTCTAAAAGCCGTACTAAAAAGATACGACTTCAAACTAGACTTAAAAGCATCCACAGATGGGGAAGATTTAATGTGCATTGGAAGAGGGTTCATAAGCGTGGGGCTGCCACAGAGAAAGCCCCATCACCCTTCGATTTTAATCTCGTTTTAGGAACATGTAGAATCATCTGACTAGAAGTTCTCATATTTCTGGTGTTTTGATACGGTATCAAATGGTCAACAATATATTTTGGGGCAATACCATGCAACGCTTTAAAAAACCATCAACTAAACCTTAAACTCAATCCTGAATTTTACAGGCAGCCAGTGTAAAGGAACCAAAACTGAGTAATTCTCTCTCTCTCTTCTTTGTACGATTTAAAAGTCTGGCCGCAGCATTTTGCACTAATTGCAGCGAGATAATTGACCCTGTGAGATACATATAAAGAATTACAGTAATCAATGCGGGATGATACGAATGCATGAATAACTGTCTCCAGGTCCTTAAAGGAGAGAATTGGTTTCAGCTTAGAAATAGTTGATCAAAACCAGCCTTAACAACACTAGTGACCTGTTTATCTAAAACCAAAGCCGAATCCATGATAACGCCCAAATTCTGAAACATTTATCGACATAGAGTCCAACCTACTTATAATTCCCTTAGAGGCAGAAGAGGGTCCAAAGACAACACACTCAATCTAATTGGTATTAAGATGAAGAAAATTGCTTGCCAACCTCGCTTTAATCCCACCTAGACACTGTGCAAGTGCATCAAAAGATTGAGAGCCTTCCGGATCTATTGGAATATATAACTGAGTGTCGTCTGCATATAAATGATGCATGATATTGTATTTCTGAAAAATTGAGCCCAAAGGGCACATCCACAAAGAAAAGAAAATAGGCCCAAGTATGGAACCCTGTGGCACACCACATTGTAAATTAGCCGATGTACAATGGAAATTTCCAATGCAAACGGAAAATGATCTATCCTTCAAATATGATTTAAACCAGTCTTAGGCAGTTCCCTTAATGCCAACATCTTCAAAACGGCAAAATAAAATACCATAATCAATGGAATCGAAGGTGGCCGTGAGTTCAAGTAAAATAAGGATAACTACCTTTCCAGAATTAACTGCTAATAAAATACCATTAAAAACCTTAAGGAGGGCAGATTCTGTACTAGGGACCTAAAACTTGACTGGAACATATCTATATAACAGTATGATAAGAAACATAATATCTTAAGTTTTAGCTGTACTGTCTTAGCACATTTCAGAGTTGTGACACTGTGAATCCGTTATATTCTCACACACTGAGGACAGTCTCTGGTCCACTGATCTTTTCTTTTCTTTCTGGAAATGAGATCTGAAGATGCTTGTTGTTACATAAGGTGTGGCTTTGCTGCTGTTTATGTGGCTTCACATGTGTCCACCCACTCTTCCCACAATCCTCCTTTAATTAAATTCCCTCTCCCACAGCTCAGATGAACACAATGTTCTGAGAGAGCGCTGTCCATATGCCTCTTCCTCATCAGAGGGAAATGGGCACATTGTGTGTTTCCAGACCAAAGTCTGTTCCAATCTTCATGTTTTGGCTTTCCTTCTTCACTGTCTTCATTAGCTTTGTTAAGATACAGCCTAATATTCGGTTAATAATCCAGCTCAATCAGCTAACACCTCAATCGAAATCGACAGCAATCTGATTGAACTTAATGCAGGGATAGGAATCGTGAGGAATTTAATTTTGCTTGTTAGTCAGGAATTCATGTACAGTTGTATACAACTTTCAAAGTTGCCTACTATTTCACTCCACAGAAAGCAACATAGTGTTGGCCCAGATCCGGGCCACATCCGGTACATGTGGATTCCATGCGTACCAGATGTGGGCCGGATCTGGGCCGAAACTATGTTGCTGTCTGGGTCACTGTTTAAAAAAAGTAGTATAAGATTGTAACCAAGAAGCAAGATTTCATTCCGAACACAACCATGTTAAAGTTCTGGCTGTTATTTTTAGTTCATGCCAGTTCATGCGCTTGAAGGAACGTGTGTTGGTTTTCCTTTAGAAGGCTATCCATCATCTGGTGAAGGTGTATCCCAGCGCTAGTTCACACAGGCTGTTCGCTGCTTGGTTAATAAGACAGCACAACAAATGGGCCTCGTCTCGGCCTCTGCAAATACCAATTAGAGCTGTGGGTGCTGCCGTGAGACCCTGCAACGTGTGGGCGGCACCATATGGACTATGATATATGATATTACAGGAGTCTCCTGTAACACTAACAAATGTGTCATGGGGTTTCTCTCTGGTCTGCGGCCAGTTATTATATTAAGCCCATAATTATAATGTACTGTGTGAGGAGCGAATGTAAAACCAGCCAGTGGAATCATAGGACCCAATTATTAGAACACAATAACATGGGAAATAATGTGTTGGCAACATTGTACCCAGCTGCAGGTTTAGCGCTGATGGAGATAGATGCGGTTTCATCACAGAGGTTCAGGTTTGTGAATATGCTGGGCAGATGCTGGAGGGAAATACTGGGGAGCAGGTATACCAGATTCCAAATCCTTCCAGATTCTAAATCCTACCAGATTCTAAACCCTACCAGATTCCAAATCCTTCCAGATTCCAGATTCTAAATGCGACCAGATTCCAGATTCCAAATCCTACCAGATTCCAGATTCTAAATGCTACCACATTCTAAACCCTACCAGATTCCAGATTCTAAATCCTACCAGATTGTAAATCCTACCAGATTCCAGATTCTAAATCCTACCAGATTCTAAACCCTACCAGATTCCAGATTCTAAATCCTACCAGATTGTAAATCCTACCAGATTCCAGATTCTAAATGCTACCAGATTCCAGATTCTAAATGCTACCAGATTCCAGATTCTAAATGCTACCAGATTCTAAATCCTACCAGATTCTAAATCCTACCAGATTCTAAATCCTTCCAGATTCTAAATTCTTCTAGATTCTAAACCCTACCAGATTCCAGATTCTAAATCCTACCAGATTCTAAATTCTACCAGATTCTAAATTCTATCAGATTCTAAACCCTTCCAGATTCCAAATTCTACCACATTCTAAACCCTACCAGATTCCAAATTCTACCACATTCTAAACCCTACCAGATTCCAAATTCTACCACATTCTAAACCCTACCAGATTCTAAATTCTACCAGATTCTAATCCTACCAGATTCCAAATTCTACCATATTCCAAATCCTACCATATTCCAAATCCTACCAGATTCTAAATTCTACCAGATTCTAAATTCTACCAGATTCTAATCCTACCAGATTCTAAATCCTATTGTACACATTAAATAGGTAAGAGTGACTATGTAAATTATGGTGTTACTTTTTACTTCTGATGTAATTGCATTAAACACTTTTAAATGACTCATTATTCTTCTATACTAACTTTCGTCGTATCCTACGATTCAATAGGTGTCGTCATCGTACAGTCTACATACATGTCATAAGTTTATTAGATCCATGTCGCACAGTGTGATTTGCAATGATCTTATAGGATTGCAGAAATCACAGTCTGTAGCAGGCATATGTGGGCAGTCTCAGAGACCAAATCCCCATTATAATTTCATAAAATAAACTGGTTTTGGGTTTGTGGGTGGAGGCAGAAAATATCAAATAGGAAAGTTTGAGACTGCAATTGGCAAGAGAGGAATATTGGGTGAAAAAAGACAGACCACACACAGACAAACAATACAACAACAACAACAACAACAACAAGACAGTCAGTCATCTCAAATATGTTATTGGCTGAGTATAGGAGTGCAAATTGTAGTCTGCAGAAATGAAAATAAAAAGGAAGAATGTGGAGGTAAATCTGGCACACGAAATGAAATGTGCAGCTCTGCCTGAAGACACAGATTGTGTAGACCGTGGCTTTATTTTGTCATTATGAGAAGCACTGGGTGTGCCAGAGGAAACATGTCTTATTAGCAGCATTGCTATGGGCGTTGGGTTCACAGACACCAATTAGCCGAGGCAGAGGTGGGTCCTGCCCTGGGCCAGACACACACACACACACACACACACACACAGCCCAGTCCGCTCAGCTCTGTGTCACACTGACGTGAGGCCAGTTAGGAATCAGCGGTATAGTCTTACATCACAAATAGATTCATTACATAGTAATTACGCTCTAAAAAGGGCTGAATTGTTTCAACCCATGTTTGGGTCAAATATGGACTATTTTTTGACTATTTTAAACCCAACAATTGGGTTTGTCCATATTTGACCCAAACATGGGTTTTCACATCACTGAACTTACTTAAGCTGGACTGTGACGCTATTTTCTTCTGGAAACAAACTCTGTTGCATTATTTTCCTGTTATCTCTGTAACGCTGCTTTGAAACACTCTGTAGTGTAAAAAGCGCTATAGAAATAAAGCTGACTTGACTTGAAAAAGGATTGAACACAATTAACTCCGTCCTTATGAGTCTGTACCTTTTTATACTTGTGTGGTCTTGTCTCTAGGTAGTTCACTGGGAGATGTTGAGTGTGTGTGTGTGTGTGTGTGTTTTGCCTCCAGCGACTGCAGATGAGCCTCTTATCTGTCTAACCGCCGTGTCCCGCGCTGACCCCTCACTGAGAGCCATCACAGATAGGACAGTTTATACAGCAGATACAACACTTATAAGCACTAGCTAATCATTAACAATCTATTAGTGAAGGCATTACCTGGATTTTACAGCAGCCCTTACTCTGCGTTCACAATGACAGCGATTACATCTGAGCTGTTGGTTTCTAATGGGAAGTCATACTCTGCCTTGGTGTACAACTGTGTCCGCAAGTGAATCGCTTCAGCACTCTTAACTCTTTCCCCACCAGCGCTTTTGGAGAAAAGTTGCCAGCATTGTTAATCATTTTCACAAAACTTTCATGGATATTTTGTTGAATGAATATCTGAACATGCAAAAAAAAAAAAAAAATCTGCTTCAAAAAAAATACGGAAAAAAAAACATTTATTCTAGCTTCACGCATTCTTTTTTTTTTAAATCAGCGCTTGAATGTGGGTAAGTTTCATTAAAAAAAAGCAACGTTTTGAACAAAAAGCTGATAAAATCATGTTTTTGACTGCGTCCGGATGGGACGATGATCAAAACACAGTATATCGAGGCCATCAACACCTCTAAAGCTCCACAGTCATTAACCCTTCCAGTGTTGGCAGACTTTGTTATTTCCCTGGTCAAAAAAAGTAGTTGTTTTTGTGTAGGAGAGGCGAGAGTGATTGAATGTGCTGTACGTCGGGTGTAGGACAGCGTCTCTAATAGCGTGTGTTTAAGGTTAATGTGTCTGGATAACTCAAGCTCTATTATGCTTTAGAGTTGCTCTCACAGCGCTCACACTCTCTGGGCTCATAGAAAGTGCTAGTTGACCTGTGTGTGTGTGTGTCACATCTCTGATTCACTTAACAAAACAAACTCAACTATAATGGCCCGTTGAAAAAAACACTGCTCATGGCTTATCATTGTCTAGCAGAGTTCAATCACAAGGGAGGCATCACGACTGCCATGAGTGTGTGTTGGGGTTAAATGTCTTCAAAACTGTGCAGTGTGAATCACTTATGATACTTAAATCTTTTTTTTTGACTCTGACCTGGATGATTGACAGACCTTACATACAGCAGTCATTGCTTGATTTAGTCACTCAGCCATTAGTTATACCAATAAAAGAAATATTCAATGTTTGTATTGCAGTCTATTTGTGGTCATGGGGATTCTGGATCTTATCCCAGTATCTTGGATTATAGACAGGGAACACCCTAGACACACACGTAGATATAAACACACTCAACAACACAGGAAGATCTTGTAAACTGCATGGAGAAAGGCCTTGGGACTCAGCCAGGACTCGAACCAGGAACCTTCTTGGCCATAGGTAAAAGTGACAAACCTGAAAACCTCTGGATATTTGGCCTGATAGCCTGATACTGTAGCTATCGAAACAAAACAACATATTACATCATCATTCTACTAGCAATCAACTAAGATTTCCCATCTACAGACTAAGAACTCTTAAAGTGTCCGTGTAGTCAATATTTCTAACCCTTAAAACTCATCTTTGATCACCAAAATTACATATTTAAACATTTTTTTTCCCTTAATATATCTTGAATGTAACTCGACACCCTTGCCTCATTTAGTATGCGTGGTTCTATGAATATGCAGATGAGCCCCGCCTCCACTCACTCATCCAGCTCAACATTAAGAGCTGGATTTTCACCACAGGGGGACTTTGGCAGAATTTGTTTGTTGAAATGCAGTTTCCAGCTAAAATGAACACTAGAGGCAGTAAAACACCAAATACTTTTATTCCTGTTTGCAAAAATTATGAATACAGGGGGCGATTATCGATTAACGAAGATTTATGATTTGCGCAATACTATGTGATGACCTCTGTAAACTTTGACATCTTGACATTTGCGTCACATAACCAGCTCCAAATGTATGGTTTTTCTAAAGTAGTAAACTTGCTCAGTAGCTCACCTGGTACAACCTTACCCTTGCGACATGGAGAGATTGGGTACGAGTCCTGTGAAACAGAAGTGTGAAACAGGTTAATACTCTTTATAAATGTAGATGTTGTCCTGCTGTATGTATTTGACGGCCTTTAGGTGGTGAAACCTCTCGGTTTGACCCGATTCAGGGGAAGCTGACATTAGAGGAAGTTGTCCGTTGTGGTTCAGGTGGTTTGACTGTAAATGGGTCAGATGTAAAGGTGTTAGTCCTCTAGTGTGGTTACATCAGGTTGAAGAAGTCAGAGCACTGTTCACCTATGTTCAGTCAGGACTGGGAGCAGAGCTAGTGATTGAAGTGAATCTCCGTGTTTGAGATGAAAGGCTGTATTACATGTGCCACTTTGTGTTCAGAATTTACAAGCTTTCTAAGATATCTGAGTAGCTTTTTGCATCTTTCCTGTGCTCGCCTGCAGATTTGTCTTGCTTAGAAAGGAATAGCATGAGCCATAACAAGGCTCTGACACAAAACATTAGTCGCGTTTCCATTAGCCTTCAATTTGCGCAAATTTAGATTGCGAATTGAAAATACGCCCAATGGAAACACGTCAATTTCGTAAAAACTCCCATATATATCTCAAAAAAGTGTTTCGCTCGCATGATGATTTTCCAGGCAATTCGAAACAGGAATATTTCGCAAAACTGCAATGGAAACAGTGTTTGTGCATTTACAGTCACCTGACGCACGTAACAGTCGATCGCTCTTTAAAGATGACGTGTGTGTTTGGACAGAAGACAAGACACAGTTCTTCATTAAACTCATAAAAGACAAAAGAATCACGGGAATACTGTATTCTACACAACAAAGAAATGCCACAGTTTATCGAGGTTTTGAAGCAGAAATGAGGGAGAAACTCCCAGAAACTCCTCATATGAGCCGCTCTCAGTATAAGAGGCTTTCCTTGGCATTAAAGGGGTGGTTCAGGATTTTGGACATCGGGCCTCATCTCCAAGTTAGCTTTAGTGTTATTTATGAAAAAATGACGTCCTTTCGCAAAAATCTTTTATCGCCATTTAGAAAATATCGCAAAAGTTTTGCGCAAATCTGTAATGGAAACGCGTCTAGTGTTTTCACTCGATTCATGGCTAACCATCTTTATTAAATTGCATTTCATCAAACATATTCTGTTGAGACTTCTTAAAGGTCTGTAGATGGGAAATCTTATTTGATTGCTGGTGCACTATGCAGTTAGACTGTATTTGTTAGCAATTCGCCATGTCGAGAACTCAATTTTGGTCTTATTAGACCACAACATTTCTTCCAGAAGTTTTCAGGTTTGTCACATGGCTTTTAGCAGACTCATGGCTTGACTTAATGTTGGCCTTTCTTATGGGGGGCATAATAAATAAATAATAAAAGATCATGAATTCTACACAGAGAGCAACAGAAAGGGTTTCCCCCCCTATAGATCACATCTAACTTTTGCTGGAAAACGACAGCATACAACGCAGAACATCACTGATTGATTCGTAGCTAACACATTCTTATTGATGCTTCCAAAACTATTGTAACAATCTTTATAAAAAACTTGTATATGTTAGCCAGCTTTATAACAGATTGTTGACATTGGCAGAATTTGCGACAACATGTAAATTCACCAGGCATAAAAATTGATGTACTGTGAGATTCGTTGGCTATACGTTTACATGCAACCAAATAATTCATTAGTAATCGGATTGACAATATAAAAGAAAAACATTCATAAAAGAGAAGTACATTCAAAATATACAACACAAATATAAAATGTTATCAAAAGAGTTTCATAAGTAAATGGTATAGAATTGTTTTTTATCCGATTGGGCTCGATACGAATGACCGAATGGACAGCAGACCATCCCTTTAGTGTTGGTCCAATTGGTACTTATACTCCTAAATATGCACATACCAACATCAAGTACATTCAACATTACTCTAAGATCATTGGTTAAATGCTGCTACAACATGACAACACTAGCCGCAGATCACAAGATCAAGTTTGGTGACACTTAGCAATGCAAGTCAAGTGACATAATGTGTGTATCCTTCATGTAGAGCTGCTGTTGAGCACACAACACAAGCCCACACTGAGCAAGCAGAGGATGTAAGCGCTCTCTCCTCTTCTAGCGTAGGGGGTTTGTAGCCAATTAGTCTATTAGTCGTTTCTGTAAATTATTATGAATCATTGATGTTAATACCACAAACACTACATTAATTACACTGTGCACATTGCATTCGGATTAAAAAAGAAAACAGGGATGTCAATGCATTTCTTCCAGAGAGATTGCTGATGTCTTGGGCTGGTTTCTGACATCTGTGCTCTTGTTCTGATTGGACAGCCGGATCCCATCAGTGGCTGGGTTATGTGTTTTTGCAGTTTTTGACGTCATGGAGCTCCAGAGCTCTTGCATTTGCAAGATTGCAAAATTCAGAGCTTTTTGCATTTCTGTATAACCTCTCCAGCTTCTGTCTTCCTAACAACTTCCTGTCAAAACACCACACGACGAGTCTTCATCACACAGGAGCGGTCGGATCTGTTGCTGTAGCAGTGAGGCCTCGCATGGTCACGGATGTTTTATTGTACAGTGGATGAAATCGAGCACAGATGGGTTTTAAATGAACGGGTGTACCTTGTTAATGTATTTAGTGTGATCTCAAAATGCCATGTACAGTTTTGTGGCCATTATACAAAAATATTTGATCGCAGAATACAATCAGGGTCAAGTATTCCTGAGAGCTATAAGCCATAAAAAGGACTAAATCACTCAGGGAAGGATATTGAATTTGTGAATCTTCTTCTGACAAGAGAGGAAATGAAAGGAAGAATAGGTTGTTGTTGTTTTTTACTCAAATCCGCTGTTCTCTTCCTAATAGCATGCTATAAGTACAGTAAATGTGGGATCTTCTGAAGGATTTAGAGTGAACAGAAGGTTTTAGTGACAAGAACAGATACTTTAAGCTTTTCTAAACCCTCACACACTTTTTGCCTTCAACAATCTACTAATTTCTGTCTCCTGTGATGATTGCTAATGGATGCATCACTATTACGATTGCTGATAGTTAGGGTTAATGATTTGAACAAACCCCAAACACTAAGTATCAAACTTATACCAATAACTGCCAATAGCTTGTCCTGCACCATCTGTGCTAGTTATCAGACTTTTTTATATCAGAATCGGCTGATATCGGTTCATTTTTGATGTTTTCGTTATCGGCCCCGATAAGATAAGTTGTCCGATATATTAAAGCCAATAATTAATGTATTATTTCCTTCAGCTGAGACACTTCAGATGCGCACTGTTCAACATGATGGTTTTGAATAGCTTGAAATATGATTACAATCACTTCAAAAAAGGAAAATACAGGAAAGTGCACCAGTCTGTCATATCGGCTACATTAAATTATCATGAGAACATTATTATAATTGTGTGCTTGGGACATGGCTTTCAATGGTGAGACTTTTGTTTGTGTAATCAGGCTCTCAAAAATTATATAAAAATTTGGATTTAGATTTATCGGCCAATATATCGGTTATCGGCTTTCAAATATAAAGAATTACTGGTTATCGGTAACGGCCACGGCCAAAATGTTCATATCTCTACTTTTTCTTTTATAAAATACAAAGATCGGTGAAAAAATTCCCACAGATATAAATGACAGGACGGACCTAAGCCAGATGCAGAGAATAAAATATCATTGCAGATTTGGGGGTGGGCTATTTTAACTGGTGGACCTTTGCACAACCACTAAAAACACCCTAGAAACCACCCAGAACACCTTAACAACTACATAGAAACACCCTAGAAACCACCCACACTGTAAACCCTAATGTTGTCTTTACTTAAACAATCAAGTGTACTTGACTAAACATTACTTTAAATTTAGCATTTTGGCCCTGTCACTCAAAAATATAAGTTCAAATAACTTATTTACCTTCAAAATACATAAACTTAAGATTTCAAGTGCTATGAGCTCAAAATCATGATTAATCCTTACAAAAGGTCATTTTCACAGATGTTGTTTTCTTGACTGTGAAATGAATACATTCATACATGCTTTCTTCAAGTGCAAGGTGTCATTCTTATTTTACCAGAAAACAAATGGCTTTCATTATATTACAATTATTGATCGTAATGGAAATAAACTGATTTTTGTTTTTAAATCTGATACTTTAAACTTGATAAATAAACTTTAATACCCATAATACAGTACATCCCCAGTGTTAAATTTACATTGCTCAGTGTTTATATGAGTCCACACTCAAGAGTGTTATAAGTAACACTGAACCAGTGTTAAAGTTAATGAGATAATTAAGTGATTAATTGAGTGATGATTGAGCGTCATTTGTACAAGTTCTGAAAGTTAACACTGAAAAAATCTAATAAGTTGATTGAACTCAATTGATTTGAGTAAACTCGTTCCCTCAATTTAATTGAGTAATGGGGTCTCCCAAAAAGTGCATATTTAAGTGTACTTAACTTGGTGCTTATGTAGACTTGACTTAAATTGTTTAGTTCACCAAACTTAGTCGATTATTTAATGTACTTAAACAATAAAGTTCACTTAACTTAGTGTTGATTTCAAGTGTACTTGTATATTTAAGTACACAGCAAAATCCCCCCGTGTTAAATGAACACTGCTCAGTGTTTATATCAGTCCACACTCAAGAGTGTTAAATGAACACTGAAGCAGTGCTAAAGGTAATGAGATAATTAAGTGAATAATTGAGTGATGATTGAGCATTATTGAAGTTACCTGATGTTAACAAGCAGAATCACTGAAGGAGAAAACCATAATTTTTAAGTCACCGTTATGGTGATAAGTGTTTGTTTTAGTTGGGCTCTTGACCCTTTGATCATTAACTTTATATTTTGTTTGACTGCTGTAACTCAGTTATAACAGCCAGATGAACAAATAGAAAAGGTGATCTGATGGTGGTGATTGTGTTTTAACATAATCATTATTTCACAATCTTTTGACCTGATTCCTAAACTCATTTAAAGCCCAATTTCCGAATTAGATTTATGTTATTAATTATAACAACACTGTCCTTGTACAGCATAACATTTTCAATGATTACATCATTATGCAAACAATTTCTTTAAAGTTGTTCTTATACATATTAACGTATATTATTTTTAGACACACCGACATCAAGATTCAGCGTATGATTCTCAGCAATGGTGATAAACGGATCACCTCTGAACATAAGCTCATTATTATTCATGCAGCAATGCATGATGGGAGCCAGTTTTGATTGGTGGCCCCCAAAATGCACTGCAACATGCTTTATGTCACCATTGTTGAGATTCACAGGCTGATTCTTGATATCTATGTGTCTAAAATAATATGATCTACATCTTTTTTTATGATAACAACCTTAAAAGAGAATATTTGGATTAAAATTTAAATGTTACAAATATTATTTAAAATATAAACAGTGCAGGTGAACATGATTCAGCTTTATGTGACTTCAAAGATTAAATTCCAATAATTATAAAATAATGATTATGTTAAAACACAATCACCACTATTAGCTGACCTTTTCTATTTGTTTATCTGGTTACAACTGAGTTACAGCCGTCAAACAAAATATAAAGTTAATGAGTTAAGGGTCAAGAGCCCAACTAAAGCAAACACTGATCTCCACAACGGTGACTTAAAAATTATGATTAATATCACTTAATCACTTAATTATCTCATTAACTTTAACACTGCTTCAGTGTTACAGTCTACATAAGCACCAAGTTAAGTACACTTAAATATGCACGTTTTGGGAGACCCCATTACTCAATTAAATTGAGGGAACGAGTTTACTCAAATCAATTGAGTTCAATCAACTTATTAGGGTTTTCAGTGCAGAACACCTTAACAACTACATAGAAACACCCTAGAAACCACCCAGAACACCTTAACAACTACATAGAAACACCCTAGAAACAACCCAGAACACCTTAACAACTACATAGAAACACCCTAGAAACCACCCAGAACACCTTAACAACTACATAGAAACACCCTAGAAACCACCCAGAACACCTTAACAACTACATAGAAACACCCTAGAAAAAACCCAGAACACCTTAACAACTACATAGAAACACCCTAGAAACCACCCAGAACACCTTAACAACTACATAGAAACACCCTAGAAACCACCCAGAACACCTTAACAACTACATAGAAACACCCTAGAAAAAACCCAGAACACCTTAACAACTACATAGAAACACCCTAGAAACCACCCAGAACAACTTAACAACTACATAGAAACACCCTAGTAACAACCCAGAACACCTTAACAACTACATAGAAACACCAACCACCCAGAACACCTTAACAACTACATAGAAACACCAACCACCCAGAACACCTTAACAACTACATAGAAACACCCTAGAAACCACCCAGAACACCTTAACAACTACATAGAAACACCAACCACCCAGAACACCTTAACAACTACATAGAAACACCCAAGAAACAACCCAGAACACCTTAACAACTACATATAAACACCCAAGAAACAACCCAGAACACCTTAACAACTACATAGAAACACCAACCACCCAGAACACCTTAACAACTACATAGAAACACCCTAGAAACAACCCAGAACACCTTAACAACTACATAGAAACACCCTAGAAACAACCCAGAACACCTTAACAACTACATAGAAACACCCAAGAAACAACCCAGAACACCTTAACAACTACATAGAAACACCCTAGAAACCACCCAGAACACCTTAACAACTACATAGAAACACCAACCACCCAGAACACCTTAACAACTACATAGAAACACCAACCACCCAGAACACCTTAACAACTACATAGAAACACCCTAGAAACCACCCAGAACACCTTAACAACTACATAGAAACACCCTAGAAACCACCCAGAACACCTTAACAACTACATAGAAACACCAACCACCCAGAACACCTTAACAACTACATAGAAACACCAACCACCCAGAACACCTTAACAACTACATAGAAACACCCTAGAAACCACCCAGAACACCTTAACAACTACATAGAAACACCCTAGAAACAACCCAGAACACCTTAACAACTATATAGAAACACCCTAGAAACAACCCAGAACACCTTAACAACTACATAGAAACACCCAAGAAACAACCCAGAACACCTTAAAAACTACATAGAAACACCAACCACCCAGAACACCTTAACAACTACATAGAAACACCCTAGAAATAACCCAGAGCACCTTAACAACTACACAGAAACACCCTAGAAACAACCCAGAACACCTTAACAACTACATAGAAACACCCTAGAAACAACCCAGAACACCTTAACAACTACATAGAAACACCCTAGAAACCACCCAGAACACCTTAACAACTACATAGAAACACTCTAGAAACAACCCAGAACACCTTAACAACTACATAGAAACACCCAAGAAACAACCCAGAGCACCTTAACAACTATATAGAAACACCCAAGAAACAACCCAGAACACCTTAACAACTACATAGAAACACCCTAAAAACCACCCAGAACACCTTAACAACTACATAGAAACACCCTAGAAACAACCCAGAACACCTTAACAACTACATAGAAACACCCTAGAAACCACCCAGAACACCTTAACAACTACATAGAAACACCAACCACCCAGAACACCTTAACAACTACAAAGAAACACCCAATAAACAACCCAGAACACCTTAACAACTACATAGAAACACCCTAGAAACAACCCAGAACACCTTAACAACTACATAGAAACACCCTAGAAACCTCCCAGAACACATTAAAAACTACATAGAAACACCAACCACCCAGAACACCTTAACAACTACATAGAAACACCCAAGAAACAACCCAGAACACCTTAACAACTACATAGAAACACCAACCACCCAGAACACCTTAACAACTACATAGAAACACCCAAGAAACAACCCAGAACACCTTAACAACTACATAGAAAGACCTTAGAAACAACACAAAACACCTTAACAACTACATAGAAACACCCTAGAAACCTCCCAGAACACATTAAAAACTACATAGAAACACCAACCACCCAGAACACCTTAACAACTACATAGAAACACCCAAGAAACAACCCAGAACACCTTAACAACTACATAGAAACACCAACCACCCAGAACACCTTAACAACTACATAGAAACACCCAAGAAACAACCCAGAACACCTTAACAACTACATAGAAAGACCTTAGAAACAACACAGAACACCTTAACAACTACATAGAAACACCCTAGAAAACTCCCAGAACACATTAAAAACTACATAGAAACACCAACCACCCAGAACACCTTAACAACTACATAGAAACACCCAAGAAACAACCCAGAACACCTTAACAACTACATAGAAACACCCTAGAAACCTCCCAGAACACCTTAACAACTACATAGAAACACCAACCACCCAGAACACCTTAACAACTACATAGAAACACCCTTGAAACCTCCCAGAACACATTAAAAACTACATAGAAACACCAACCACCCAGAACATCTTAACAACTACATAGAAACACCCAAGAAACAACCCAGAACACCTTAACAACTACATAGAAACACCCTGGCAACCGCCCAGAAAACCTTAGCAAGAAGCAACCACAGAAAACCCAAACAAACAGCAACATAGCAGTAGGCCTATGATTTATGAAACTGTCATCTCCTGTGGTGCAGTGTGTGCGTACAGCTGTAATCTGACAGTGTGTATGTGTGTGTGTGTTTGTGCTCTTTAATAAAGCTCCAGTGTGTATTAAGCATGGCCTCAGCATAAGACTGATCCTCTATCCCAGCAGCCATCATCTGGATATGTTACGAGTGATTTTTTGCACTAAGCTCAGAGATTGGTACACGTGGCGCAGAAACATCATGATGTCGCTCGCTGTGCCACCTGGTGGGTATTCGCTAGGGCAGAGCGATGGAGGATAGAGAGAAGTGGGCATCTTATGTAATAGGGAGAATACACTCCCTGTGATAAATCCCGTCTGGTTACGCTTGTCACCTTTTACACAATTTCCCTGGCAATTCATTTTCATAAAATAATTGAGATTTCATTGATTCCTATTGTTGTGTTCATGTCAGGTACAGATGTTTCATAGGGTAGAATGAGATTTCTAATCATATAATTCATAAATAACATACATATAGCCAGAGTTATGTGGACACCTGAACACACCAGTCAAGTTCTTCCACTTCAGACTCGTATCCGAATACACATTTGAATAATGCGTCATATCTTCTCATGGAGATTTTTGGATATACATGAAATATAGTGAAAATGGATTGTACGCACAATATGCAAACTTCTTCAGTGCACTTTCTGAGATGGACAAGAGTGCTGCATAATAATGAGCAATTTGTGGAAATTTTATATTCGATAAAAATGAAGAATGCACTGTTACTGGCATCGGCATTGGGTCTGATATTGTGCTCATGTTCTTGTCCTCAATAAAATGCTCCCATGCCAAAAAAAATGCTACCACACAGCATGTGTACAGTGTGTCCACACAAAGCAACATTGAACAAACAGAGAGCAGAATGGAGATATCAGAGATTAAGGATGTGTGCAAATGTATTGAATTAATCGAATATTAAACATAAATTCAATATTCACGTCTGTATAACTGCTGTGTGAGAGCTGTTAAAACAAAACCACAAAGCGGAAGCAAAGTGCTTTCTGAAAAAATAAAAATAACTGGAAAGTTTGTTGTGAAACTGTACTTTTGGATGTTTCAATAGCAAAGGAAGTCAAACAATTCACAAACGTTCTAATGTCACTTGAGAAAGAGGGAGTGCTTCGGTTGCACACACTTTATTACAGTTTGCTCACTCAGAACACGCTTCATTTGGGTAATACAAATTCAATGAAAATAGGTATTGGTATCGTATCGACAATATATTCAATATATCGGTATCGGTATCGATAATACAATGTATAGTAATTGAAGTTATCTCAAATAATCGCAAAATCATGATCCAATTATGAAAGGTTATGTAGTGCTATGTAGTAGGCAGTAGCTCTGCTTCTGTTTCATTCGCAGGAGCGCTACCGTCCCATCAGTTTGTGTGTGTGTGTGTGTGTGTGTGTAAGCAGACCCTCCAGCTCTGACTGAGGACAGAAAATAGGTCAAGGAAAGGTTTACTCACAATGCATAAAAATGTTTAATGTGTGTTGCCCACGAGAGAGGGAAAGAGCACTCACAGCTGGAAACACAGCCCACCCACTCTATCCTAATGTGACACGACACAATGAGTCAATTAGAGAGGGAATGACCATGCAAATGAGTAATGAAATGAAAGAGAACACTAGAGGATTTATTCACTCTAATCCTTTTAAACATCCTGTTGTCACGATTAATGTGTTCATCTGGGACATGCTCTCACCCACATGCTTTTCACTTTAAGTTTACTCCACATAAAGAGTTTCTCTTTGTATCGTCAGATATGCAAAATGTTTACTGTGCGTTGCATAATTAGATGTGGGATTTTCTTGGCCCATTCTCAGGGAAAAATACTTTTCTGATGTTTGAAAACTTTTGAAGAAATCATTTTCCCACCTCATGCCCACCATCGGACTATTACTTTGTGAGTATCATGAGGCTAAATAAATAAAGATTGTAGAGAAACTTGCCTTTGTTTGAACCATGTGGTCGGAAAGATTTTGAAAATGTTATCTCGCAAAAATAATGTCAGAAAATTCAAACCAGTAAGGGAATTATCACAGTGTAACAGGGTTGAAACAATAATTCATTTTCACAGACAAACATATAAACACAACATTTTGGTAGAATATAACCTATTGAAATAGATGTTGTGGTGAATTGGGGCATACAAATCAAGTGCCTATTCAAAGAAGAAAAAAAAAAGATTTCAAATGTAAAAAATGTAGAAGAAGAAAAAAATAAAAAGTTCTCCCAAGGTTTTATCATCGTGTAATTTTGTAACTTCTATTTATTGATGCATTTTGTTTGCTTGAAGATCTTCCAAGTAGGAGTCTGTGAATTCTGACTTTAGAAGTTGAACGGTTGCAGGTCAAAAATGACAGAAGTATTTTTATTTATTTAAATGAAATTAATGTACTATATTTTAGTTCGATTATGTTTTATTTTAATATTTTGTATTTTAGGGGATTTTATAGTACTAAATTATATTTATGCTGTATTTATAATCCATGCATTCACTTTTTGAGCATAGACTTGAAAATTTTATTTTCAACTTAAGCTGTGGTAAATCTTGAATGCTTTAGAGCGACAGACTGAAGTTTGATCTCTTTTCAGAGACGACGCTTGGCAGATTATTGCTGAAGTGAAACAAGTTTTAAAAAGTGAACTTAAAAAAGTTACAGAATTCTGCGTTTATTGTTATGAGAAATGTGCAAAAATACTATTTAAAATTTTTATATCAAATATATATTTTCAAAAACATGTAAAAGTCATGAATCTAAACAAGCTGTGTTCAAAATTTGAGCCTGATATCTCAAAAAATGAGCTTTTAGTAAGTTTTAGTTTTGCTGCAGTACCAAACGCTTCCACTAGAGGAAATTCATCTCCCATTCATTTCCAATGCGCTCATTTTTGACCGTGAGGAGCACAAGTGTGACTATTTTAACAGGACCATTTAATCAGTTAGAATCATGTCCATTATATTATTATTTTTGTGTGTGTGTTAACATAGAAAGTGCCAAAACCTTTACCAAGTTTCGTACCATTCCGATGAAGAAAAAAACAAAAACAAATGTAACATATTTCGGTCAAAAATGAGCGAAGAGCACCAGAGGGTTGTAGCTGAGGGAAGCTGAATCTAAACGGCAGCGTCTTTAACTGTCCCGCTGAATCAGAGCCTGGCAGGCAGGTGTGAATGTGGTGTTTGAGTGATGAGACACGTCTGTGCCTCCGATGTGTCAGATTATCAAACATCCAGATACAGCACTTGACGGAAAGCCATCACTCCGATCTCATCGATTTTCCCGCCCAGCCAACGTCATGTCACACTCAATCCCACGCCACCACTCACTTCAATCCTCCCAACGCTCAGACCAATCCGAGCACACCTGCGCTGATGGAGGAGGAGATGAAGAAATCAGTCATTACAGTCCAGGACATGTTCAGGCAGCCAGTCCACAGATTCTCCATATGACAAACTCTGGCTGTGCCAATTGCATGTGCCGGTTTTTTAAAGTAAACTTTGGGCAACTCCTAAATGTTTCTTCAAGCAATGTATGATTTGTGGTTAATATGTCTACACAGCACAAGAGTTCAATCACCACAAGTGAGTTTGGGACAGTTCGCTCTACAAGGCTCCGCGTTGAATGGCTCTCTGACAGCAACATAGTGTCGGCACAGATCAGGGCCACATCTGCTACATGTGTATTCAACGCTTACCAGATGTGGGCCGGATCTGGGCCGACACTATGTTGCTGTCTGGGCTGCTTTCTGAAACTTTGAGAAATTTTTTAGACTGCCACAAATTGTGCCCTATTTTAAGGATCTTAGCGCATGGTCTAAAGCGCACGGCGCAAATGCACTTATGGTGTTCGAATCCACTTTTGCAAGTTTAACGACGGGAAAAATGGTCGGCGCTCCCGGCGCATGGTCTAAAAGGGTCGTCCCTATTCTCTTAATGAGTAATGGGTGTGTTTTGTCTCTATTCTCTTAATGATTAATAAGTGTGTTTTGTCTCTATTCTCTTAATGAGTAATAAGTGTGTTTTGTCTCTATTCTCTTAATGAGTAATGGGTGTGTTTTGTCTCTATTCTCTTAATGAGTAATAAGTGTGTTTTGTCTCTATTCTCTTAATGAGTAATAAGTGTGTTTTGTCTCTATTCTCTTAATGAGTAATAAGTGTGTTTTGTCTCTATTCTCTTAATGAGTAATAAGTGTGTTTTGTCTCTATTCTCTTAATGAGTAATAAGTGTGTTTTGTCCCTATTCTCTTAATGAGTAATAAGTGTGTTTTGTCTCTATTCTCTTAATGAGTAATGGGTGTGTTTTGTCTCTATTCTCTTAATGAGTAATAAGTGTGTTTTGTCTCTATTCTCTTAATGAGTAATAAGTGTGTTTTGTCTCTATTCTCTTAATGAGTAATAAGTGTGTTTTGTCTCTATTCTCTTAATGAGTAATAAGTGTGTTTTGTCTCTATTCTCCTAATGAGTAATGGGTGTGTTTAGTCTCTATTTTCTTAATGGGTAATGGGTGTGTTTAGTCTTTATTTTCTTAATGGGTAGTGGGTGTGTTTTGGGCGTAACGTGCAATAAACCAATCAGAGTCTCATCTCCCATTCCCTTTAAAAGCCAGTTGCGCTCGTCCATGGCGGATTCGCTATTTACATGGAGGATTTACAAGCGGAAAAACTGAACGCTTCTCTAGCGAGGAAACGGATCTGCTTGTCCGCGAGGTTAAAGCTGTGTGTGTGTGTGTGTGTGTGTGTGTGAGGTTAAAGGTTAAAGCGAGACCATCTACGGGACAAAGTATAGCGCGTTGTGGACCTGCCTATAGGCGCACATTACTAACACGCTCTTTAAATTAAAAAATAAAATACTGTGCCATTGACTTCCCAGACAGCATCATAGTGTTCATGGAATCCACATGTACCAGATGTGGGCCGACACTATGTAGCTGTTGGGTTTAGACCAGGTTTTAGTTGGTCAATGGCTCAGTCTATTTCAGTTCCTCAAAATAGCAACGCTCCAACAATGCGCCTGAACACACACCCGGGTTTTCAGACCAGCCGCCAATGCGCGCACAGATGGGTCAAATGCATTCGCTATTTAAACAACGTGGCGCAGGACGTGAAAATGAAAACTGCGTCAGGCTGAAACTAGCGAAACACTCATTGTGCCGGGTGTATGATAGGGCCCATTATGTTACAAGCATCATGTGTTGAAATGGTCTGTTGCAGCCCATCACTTGTTCTTGTTGAAGATTATTCCTGAAGGAGAAGTATAATTTCTGTGCCACTAGCAGAAATCTGCCATTGGTCAACAAAATTGACTCACGCCATTGGTTGGGCCAGTGTTGGCATGTTGGGCTGGTCAGAATAAAAGCCTGCTGGGATGGCGTATTTTTGTAAGCCAAACTGGAAGTCGGCATCATTCTGGTTCCACAATCCAATAGGATTTTTCCACTGGCTTTTGGATTATTGCTGAAAATAGGCTCTGTGATCAACAAAACTTCTTAAAGTCCCTGTAAAGGCAATTTTAACAAAACATTCTAAACACATTCTAAAGGTTAGAAATGTATTGCTAAAACATATTACAAAGACTGTGAACTGTGAAGTACTGAATTGTGGAGTTAGACCGTTAAACAGTTTTTCACCCTGGCAATTTCACGGATTTTTTGGGCGGGTCTAAAACAGGGCTCGATGACGCACTGGAGCTCTTGGACACGCCCCTACTCGATGACGCACTGATACTGATCCCTCTAACAATATAAATAGAGCACATTCGCATCAGTTTGGCGCTCATTTGCGAGTTACTGTCAGTACTATTATCAGTTACTACAGCCTACAGTTTGCTATCTAGCCATGCCTTCGTCACGGAAATGCGTACTACTTGGATGCAATCATTTGCAAAACAGATCGGTGTCCTTGTTTAAATTTCCTAAAAACGACGACATCAAGAAGAGGTGGATTAATTTTGTGAAGAGCCACCTTGATGGAGAGCTGAGGATCACCAGCCAAACCCGCCTCTGTAGTGATCATTTTACTCGTGATAGTTTTATAAACTTTCGTCGGAGACAACTGGGATTCACAGATAATCCGTTGTTACTGGTGAAAGGTGCCGCACCGACTATCTCTCGCCCCGGCCTTCATCCTCCCGTCCCGCCGACAACTGGCGCCATCATCGGCAATGCGTGCCCACCAATGAGTGTAAGTTGCCTTGTGTGCTTGTTATAATTATAGTAGGTAGTCCACTGTAACTACTAAATTCTGCAACCCTCTAACGTGATTTTTATTTAACGTTATATGATCAAAATTCCTTAGCCAAGTAATTTAAACTAGTATCTGTTCACAAAGCAGTCCCTTCCAACCACAAGAGAGAATTTAATGCATAAAGTCACTCGAGAAGTTGGATGTCAGACAGATCCCTTTGTGGGGATGGGGAAAAGGACTGTGACTTCCTTGGTCAATGTCTTCTGAATCGGATTCAGGCTCTGGAGGCTCAAACAAATATGGCTTGGTATAACCTAATAAGCTGCTAGGAGCATCCATTTCGGCTGTAGCGGGTCCCGTCGAGTGCAGCTTTCCCGCGAGTGGGCGTGGTTTCAGCGCAGCCAGCGGACACGCCCCCAGCGTTTGAGAGCAGAGAAAACTGCTCATTTTTTCAAGATTTTGATAGCTTATTTTATGTACTTGCCGGCTTTTTTTATCATTCAAATTTGGCTGGGTGGCTAATAACACATTTTTCTGTGGTGTGACAAACTCAGAACACATACTTAATTTTGACTTTACGGGGACTTTAAACCTTTTTTTCTTCTTCACCAATATATTCTGCAAAAATGCACAACTTTTTATGAATTTTGAAGACAAGAAGTAACAAGCTAAAGTTAGGCTATAAACGGTTGGATGACTTCAACGTCATCACCACCAAGCTTTCGACAACTCTTTCGGCCTTTATTTAAAATCTACAAGTTGGTTTGTTTGCAAGAGCACAAGTATAAACACAACACGGCTGTAAAAATGCACTAGTAAGTTTGGGTTTGCCATGATGATGTTTAATGTCCCCAACAACTTCTGTAGTCTTATTTGTAAGCAACTAGCTAGCTATATGGTCAAACAAACAGATTTGTTTTTTATACAAACATATATTTTTTAAACAAACAAGTTTTTGATAGCGCCACAGAGACAGAGTTTATACTTTTGGGGGGAACAATCTAGGAATTGCTTATTTATGGTTGTCTGTGCACGTTAAACTGGAAAACAAAAACCAAATAGAAGCTTTAAAGGTGCTATATGGAACTTTTCTACTAAAATGAATCCTTTTTTTATTGCCTGTGTGTGAAGGGGTTGTAATCACACATTACAATGAGCCACTTGTCGGGTTTTGCTATTACCTCTGAAGGCCAGTATTCCTATTTCTATGTGAAGTCTCCGGGTCGGATTTACCGCGAAATCCAACGGATGTGACGTGCATGCGCGCTCCCGAGCCTCTCTCCTTATATACAGTCTATTGTAGACGGTCAGGGAGTTACGTCCGGTTAAAGGCGCACGTTTTTCGGCTTATATCTCGGTCAATCTTTGATCAATATTCCCAAGACTCTAATCGTTCGTAGTGCTGGACGGGGCCTTTCGAACGAGCCCACCCCCGAGGTCCAACTCGCCCGGCTCCCCGAGTTATAGCCGTTCGAAAACGGGGGTCCCAGCGAACGGCGATCCGGTAGGGGGCATCCCCGAGGCCCGCCACTCTAGCGTTCGGGCAAGGGTTCCCCTGGGACCTCCTCCCCCGAATTTGAGCTCTCTGGGTCTTTGCGTTCCAGAGATGCGAGCGATTTTCTTTTGAGATCGTGACGTCACCGGCGTCCGCAATTTTGCAGCGCGCCCGATGGTTTTCTGCTAATATCTCCGCGAAAACACCACCAAAAACTATGGAACTTATATGGTTCTTTTCAGCTCGACTATGGTCCCAACGAGCTCGGTGCTCGCCGAATCCGTCTAGTATTCGCCGAGATATTTGCGTAATAGACGATATTGTCTATGAGTTTGAGCACGAGCGCTCTTGTAAAATTTGGTTGCAATCTGAAACATCACCACTAGAGGCCGCTAAAAGTTACGTAGAGCACCTTTAAAGCTAAGTTTTAAGTTAATATTAATATAGTCATTTTGGATTAGTGCAACAGAGAACACGTTTAGTATAAATGCTTACAAGTGCCTGTCCGTGTGTTGTACTTACTTCTGGTACTACCAAGGCATTCTTCCAAAGTTCGTTGAAGTACCATGGATTAAACCCTCACTGAATCATGGGTCATGAGACCCAGACAACATAGTGTTTCGGCCCAGATGTGGGCCATGTGGAATCCACATTTACCAGATGTGGCCCGGATCTGGGCCGACACTATGTTGCTGTCTGCGGACAGTGGGCCAGATTTACTAAACGGGGCAAATTAGTGTGCGAGCGTGATCCCATAAAAGTGGAAAGTTCTGCGAGTGAATCCTCTGATAATAAGCTAATTAAAGAAGACAGAGACAGCCGGATCATTTCCACAATGACCAACACAATCTACCAAGAGAAGCGAAAATTAGCGTGGGGTTTAAGACGTGCTTTTTTTGGGCGGTAAATAATGGTGCAAATACCAGGGAACTGACTAGCGCAAACCTTAGTAAATCACCTTGCATTAGGGATGCACGAATTATCGGCCAAGATATCAGTATCGGCCGATATCGGTTCATTTTTAATGTTATCGTTATCGGCCCGATAAGAAAATTTGGCTGACATATAAAAGCCGATAAATGGATTATTTCCCTCTAGCTGAGACACTTCAGATGCGCTGATTGATTTGATGGATTTGAATTGCTTGGAATATGATTGGAAACACTTCAAAAAAGTAAAATACGGTTCAGTGCAACAGTCTGTCATATCGGCTACATACAATTATAATGAGAACATTATAATTGTGTGTTTAAAGCATGGATTTTAATGGTGAGACTTTTGTTTTTGTAATCAGACTCTCAAAAATTATATAAAAATTTGGATTTAGATTTATCGGCCAATATATCGGTTATCGGCTTTCAAATATAAGAATTATCGGTTATCGGTATCAGCCAAAATGTTCATATCGGTGAATCCCCACCTTGCGTGATTCATTTAAATACTCTCGTCCTGTAAATTTAGCGTCTGAAAGGGAAACTCCTACAAATGCATATGAAACAAGATCAGATGCTAAAACAACCCTGTCCACAACTTTTACAGCAGTAGATTGTCTTTAGCAAATCCTGACAGTGGTTTTAAACACCAAAAGAGGGTTTGCGCTTAGTAAATCTGGCCCAGTATGTCAAAGAGAGTTTTGCACCTGCAACTAAATAAAGTGAATTTCTTGACATCAGGTCCCTCAGAAACACTGAATGCATCCGTCCGGTGGAGTTGAACTGAATCTCCGAACACGGCTCGCAACCCCGTTCCCCAGAAACACAGTGGCTAGCGATTCCCCCCGCTGGGATGTGACTCACTTGTTCTGCTCTGGAATTACGGCCCGGAAACAGCACTGCCGCTTACCGTCACATTACCCATTCTCTACTGCGGTGTCAGCACATGCTCATTACATGTTCATCTGTGTTTAGCCCTTCACACACTCATTCAAGCTCTTCCTGAGCTCATGACACTCGTCTGTCTTATCCAGGCATGTTTGTTCATGATGCAGGACACAATATGACTTTAGTACTTTAACTCTCTGTGCTCTTCGGGTGCTGGTCAAAAATGACCGAAGTTTATTATTTTACTTCAATGAAATGAATGTACTCTATTTTAGTTCGATAATGTTTTTTTTTTTTTTTTTTTTTTTTTTTTTTTTTCAATATGTTTTATTGAGCACCAATCATACAAAGCGTACACAATGTTAAACAGTACTGATAAATATGAAGCAGTGCTCCCATTTTTTCATTTTTTCCCCCCGCACCCGTCCCCCTCCCCACCATCCCAAACCCCTATATGGGACCCCAATCCCCTATATTGGATCCCATCCCCTGAAGTGCCCCGTTCCTGGAAAACAAAACACAACACAATACAATATGTATAAATAAAAACATGGATAAAAAAAAAAAAAAAAAAAAAAAAAAAAAAAAAAAATTTAAATAAATAAAATAAATAAAACTCATGAATAGGTGGTTAGTTACACTGTAGATCCAAAGGGCGTAAACATTTCACTCCTCAGGTATGATGTCTAGGGAGTCTATAATGGAAAGCAAGGGGTTCCAAGTTTTATCAAATCTCCTCAAAGAGCCTCTAAGAGAAAACCTTAGCCTCTCAAGTTTTAGATTATGTAGGACTTCCTTAATCCATCTGTCATATGATGGAGGCAGGGCCTGCTTCCAGTTAAGCAAGATCAGGCGTCTAGCAAGCAGGGTACAGAAGGCCAAAGAGTGTTGTGCTTCAGTTGTTAGAGTGCTGCCATGTGATATACCAAAAAGGGCAGACAGAGGATTCGGGTTTGTTACACAATGGTAGGCCGTGTGAAGAGTGTCAAATATTTTAGACCAAAAGTCTGCTAGCTTTGGACATGACCAAAACATATGGATGAGGTCTGCAGGAGATTGGTTGCACCTATTACATGCATCTGCAACATTGGGGTAGAACTTGGACAATCTGTGGTTAGTGTAGTAGGTCCTATTTATTAGTTTACATTGAATCAGACCGTGCCGCGCACAGATGGAAGAGTTATGGACTAACTCCAGAATCTGGTCCCATTGGTCTTCCTCAATATGCCCCAAGTCCTGCTCCCATAAGTCTCTGGTTTTTTGGGGAAAATTAGAGAAAGCGGAATCAAGGGCTTTAAAGATATAAGAAATAGCCCCTCTCTGATTGGGGTTTACTTTGAGAAGCGAGTCTACCAAAGTCTCTGGGGGTAGATTTGGAAAATCAGGGTAGGTTCTTTGTACAAAATGCCTAATTTGAAAGAAACGAAAGAGGTGAGCAGATGGGAGTTGAAATTTGACTGACAGGTCGGTGAAAGACATGAAAGTACCATTGTCATAAAGGTCTTTAATAGCCGTGATACCTCTGTCACTCCAGAGTTGGAAGGCAGAATCCATAATAGATGGTTTGAAACTACGATTGTGGGATACTGGGGCATGGATGGAGGGATGCTTCAGGCCAAAATGCTTTCTGAATTGCATCCATATTTTAAGCGATTGAATGACTACGGGATTAACGCTAATGTCAGTAGCTGACATTGGAAGTTGGGAGCATAACCATGACTGTAATGAGGTTTTGGAGGAGGAAAATTCTACTTGGACCCAGGCTGGCTGATTGGCCGCGGTTTCGACTGTCCAGTATAAGAGTTTTTGAATGTTAGCAGCCCAGTAGTAATGTAGAAAATTGGGGAGGGCTAGCCCCCCAGACCTTTTAGGGAGCTGCAATATGTTCTTCCGCATGCGCACTGGTTTATTACCCCAAAGAAAACGAGAGATTAATTTATCTACTTTAGCAAAAAACTTCTTTGAGATAAGTACCGGGATGTGTTGGAATAGGTAAAGAAACTTTGGGAGGATGGTCATTTTGATTAGGTTAACCCTACCAGCTAAGGAGAAGGGCAGGATAGACCATCTGTTGAGGTCGTCCTCGACTTTTTTAAGGAGAGGTACAAAATTGCTATTAAAAGTGTTTGCCAAGGACCCGGTGATGAAAATGCCCAAATATTTTAAACCTTGGTCCACCCATTTAAAAGGGGCTACATGGTTTGGCAATTTTCCTACTAGGTTGTTGATTGCGAATGACTCACTCTTTCCAAAATTTAGTTTATAACCTGACAGTTGGCCGAATTGTTTTAAGATTTCTAAAATTACGGGGAGAGAGGTAGAAGGGTTGGACACATACAGAAGCAAGTCATCCGCGTACAGTGAAAGCTTGTGTACTGTACCTTGACGTGAAATGCCCTCAAAATTTTCTTCAGATCTTAGCCAGATAGCTAAAGGCTCAATGGCTATGGCAAACAGTAAGGGGGACAGTGGACACCCTTGTCTTGTGCCGCGGTGAAGTTGGAAAGAGGGTGAGAGCACATTGTTTGTTTGTACAGATGCTACTGGGGATGAATATAACAATTTTACCCATGATATGAAACCTGAACCCAAACCAAATCTATCCATCATCTCAAAAAGAAACTCCCACTCCACTCTATCAAAGGCTTTCTCAGCGTCCAGCGACACCAATATCTCAGGAGTGCTGGAGCTGGGCATGTTCAGAATGTTTAGGAGTCTCCTTGTGTTGTGAAATGAGTGCCTCCCCAGCATGAAGCCTGTTTGATCTGTTGAAATAATTCCTGGCAAAACCTTCTGAAGACGGAGGGCTAGAATCTTAGCAAGAATTTTGTAGTCCACATTTAATAATGATATGGGTCTGAAGCTGCTACAAAGTAAGGGATCCTTGTCCTTTTTTAGTAGAAGAGTAATTGTGGCATTGGTCAGGGTTGGAGGAAGTCGGCCAAGTGATAGGGCCTCATTATACATATCACGTAAAGCTGTAGAGAGAAGTGGGGCGAATTTCTTATAGAATTCTACTGTGAATCCGTCTGGACCAGGTGATTTCCCACTCTGCCATGTTGATATCGCCCCCATGATCTCAGTTGTGGAGATTGGCTCAGCTAAATTCTCTACTAGCCCCTGATCCACTTTAGGGAACTCAATAGTGCTTAACCCACATGCTGAACTGGTGTTAGGGTGGTCGGAGGCATATAGATCAGAGTAGAATTTGGAGAATGTTTCATTAATAAGCTTTGGGTCAGTAGTAGTGGCGCCTGATGAAGATATGATACTAGGAATGAACCTAGATGCTGCTGCAGCTCTGGCTTGCTGAGCAAGGAGTTTGCCAGCCTTGTCCCCTGACTCAAAAATTCTTTGTCTCGACTTAAGCAGTTGCATTTCTGCATCGTTTGAGGTTAAAAGGTTAAACTCTGTTTGATATTGTAGGCGCTTCTTATAAAGTGAGGGTTCTGGGTTATTTGCATAATTATCATCTATTTCCAGAATCTTTTGTGCAAGCTCGGTTTGTCTGGACATGGCAGTTTTTTTGAGGTGGGCTGCGTAAGAAATTATCTGGCCTCTTAAATATGCCTTTAAGGACTCCCATAAGGTACCCCTCGTCACGTCTGGCTTGTCATTCATTTCAAAGAATAAATCAATGCTTGATCTTAAAGAATCCACCAGAGGGTCATTGGCAAGCAAATTTGAGTTAAATCTCCATGGTTTAAAAAAACGGTTGTGGTTGGGGAAGTTAATGTCTAGTGACGTGGGAGCATGGTCTGAGATCACAATGCTATGGTAATCGCATGATAGAACATTCGAAAGCAGTCTGTTATCTATAAGAAAAAAATCTATTCGAGAATAAGTGCGGTGGACATGCGAGAAAAAAGAAAAAGATTTTTTTTCAGGGAATTTACGCCTCCATGGATCAGACATACCCAGCTCTTCTGCAAAAGACGCTAGTAGCTTAGCAGACTTCGTAAGGGAATGCGGTCTACGGGAAGATCTGTCCAAATCAGCATTTTGTACAAAATTAAAATCTCCCCCAATGATAATATGGTGCGTTTCAAAATTAGGAATAACAGTAAAAATCTTCGAAATAAATTGTTCATCATCCCAATTGGGTGCATAGATGCTAGCTAGGATGACTTTGATGTGGCAGAGTGTCCCTGATACAATAACATACCGGCCATTTAAGTCCGCAAAAACCTCCTCTGCTTCAAATGGAATATTATTTTGGATCAAAATGGCAGCACCCCTGGCTCTTGCACTAAATTTAGAGTGATATACTTGGCTGAACCTACTCCTTTTGATGCGCATGATCTCGCCACTATGTAAGTGGGTCTCCTGTAAAAATACTATATCTCCTTTCAAATCTTGAAGGTGAGAGATAATCTTATTTATTTTAGTAGGTTGATTTGCCCCCTTGACATTCCATGATATGAGGCGAATGTTATTCATTGTTTGTCTACTTTCCATTGAGGCAAAAGTAGGTTAAGATTATACAGCGTGATATATATGAGTAGTATGCTTGGAGCGCAAAAAAAATAAAAATAAAAATAAAAAAAAAATAAAAAAAAAAACCAACAAAAAAACAGGTATTTGTAAATAAAAGGAGAAAAGACAGGTAGCACCCCTCCCCCCCTCCCTCCCTCCCTCCCTCCACCCCAGACATAGACATGTGATCAACTTATCAAAATTCTCCCGGAGCTCTTTCCCCTTTAATCTCCCACTCCTCCACACAGTCGAGTGAACAAGTGATTTAACTAATATTATTTCAAAACACCTCTGAACAGCAAAACAGTATTATTATTATTTTTCTCCTTTTTCCCTCTTTTCCCCCTTCTTCCTCTTTTGTTCTTTAAACACTTAATGCCAACGCAATGAACTAAGTAGCTGTTACTTATCAAGAGACAGGAAAACGCTTCATTACGAGTCACACCATAACTCGCACTGACCTGCTCTCCCGGCATAATCCACGTTAAACATAGTCCATATAGGCCTACCTGTTGCATACCCTATGGTCATGCTTGAGTCAAACAAGGACTACATTAAAGGTGTAGGTTAAATTGAAATTGAACAAGAGTATATATCAACGAAACATCACCCAAAAAAAATTTAAAAAAAATAAATAAATAAATAAATAAAGTGGCCTAACTGTAAACCCATCAGATCGTCTAAGAACATAGTATAGCTTAGGTTACCAGACAAATATGTCCATTTAAGTAGGAAAAAGCGCGTGCCAGCAAGAGAGAAAAAAAAAAAAAAAAAAAAAAAAAAAAAAAAAAAAAGCAAGAGTAACATGAATAGCAAATCGCCTCTTGTAGGGATCAGTCACCAACCGCCACCAAGGAACCGGATTTCTGGTATGCTGCCAAAAACTGCTGGGCTTCCTTCACCGAAGAGAGGTGTCGTCTCTCCCCGTCGTCGGCCCTGATAAACAGTCGCGCTGGATACAGTAGAGAAGGCTTGAGCTTGAGAGTGAACAACTGACGCATGACTTCTTTGTACTCAGCTCGTTGGTCCATCACTTCGGGACAGTAATCATCGTATAAGTATACTGACTTGCCATCGTATTTTAGGTCGTCTCGCTTCTTGCGGGCAGCACGGATTACCATATCTTTGGTCTGAAATTTGTGGAAGCAAATGATCACGGCTCTAGGTTTACCCCCCTCTGCCGGTTTGGGTCTCAGCGCACGATGAGCCCTATCAAGCTCCGGGGGAGAAGTCAGCACATCTTTGCCCAGTAGATCCACCAGGAGATTAGAGAAAAATATTGTTGGTCGTATTCCCTCAACCGATTCGGGTACTCCAATGAGACGCACGTTGCACCGTCTACTTCTCCCCTCCAGGTCAGTTATTTTAGCTTTCAGTTTAGCGTTGACCTCGGCCATGTTGGATAGCTGAAATTCCAATGACTGCAGTTGGTTCAGCCCAGATTCCAGGTCGGAAATACGTTGTTCATGGTTAGTGACCGTGGTCTGTACACCGTCTAGTTTGGCGTCAATGGCAGCGAGTTTGTTTTCAAATCTGACGGACAGTGAGTCAGGCTTCGTTAGCAAGTCTGCCCGCAGCTCCGCCAGCATGTTAGCTAAAGTAGCATTGTCGATAGCAGAGTCCTGAGAAGCAAGTTCTTTCTTTGATTGTTTGGCGATTTTAGACATATTGGCTGGTTAGGACTGTCCAATTACTGTTTAAAAGGTAGTTATAGTGAGGTTAAGGTTAAACCGACTGAGTAATATTGAAAATAGAGGCTGTGTGGCCGGAGCCTAGAAAAACACCGCTACTCCATTCCACTCGACAACCGGAAGTCATGTTTTTTATTTAATATTTTGTATTTTTTAGGGGATTTTATGGTACTACATTATATTTACGCTGTATTTATAATTAATTTATTCACTTTTGAGCATAGACCTCAAAATTAAAAGTCCAACTTAAGCTGTGGTAAATCTTGAATGCTTTGGAGCAACAGACTGAAGTTTGATCTCCTTTCAAAGACGACACTTGGCAGATTATTGCTGAAGTGAAACAAGTCGGCTTACAAGTTCTGTAAAAGTTACAGAATTTCACGTTTATTGTTACATTTATTTTCAATTTTTATATGAAATGTATTTAAAAAAAAAACACATTTTACTCTGACTGTGAGAAAAGCCATACATCTAAACAAATTGTGTTCAAAATTTGAGCTTGATATCTCAAAAAATGAACTTTCAGTGAGATTTAGTTTTGCTGCAGTACCAAACGCTTCCACTAGAGGAAATTCTTCTCCCATTCATTTCCAATGCGCTCATTTTTGACCGTGAGGAGCACAAGTGTGACTTTTTTAACAGGACCATTTAACCTGTTCGAATCATGTCCATGTTTTTATTTTTTTCTTGTTTCCACATAGCAAGTGCCAAAACCTTTACCAAGTTTCGTACCATTCCGATGAAGAAAAAAAAAAAAACTTTTCTGGGCAAAAATGACCGAAGATCACCAATGAATTGAATGAAACCTTTACCCCATGTCGTCCTAAACCAGACTTTCACTCTTCCTACAAGAACTATGAAAGACAATTTGTGCACTATAACACCAGAAATATATTTTAAAGCCATTGCCTTAAAAAATAGATTTTTTTTGTGGACTTTTTTTTACTTTTTTCTGTCAACCTCAAAAGGATTTTGGAAAGGTCTTGTTTTTTTTTTTTTTTTTTTCTATCATTATAAACACTGTCTGATAGATAACATCCACACTGTCACTATTAACTGTAAAGTTCAAAATCCACTCTATGATCCAGAAACACACATCTCAGTGATATTGATATGCTGGAAGGAGATGCACAGTGATATGAATGATCTGTTCGGTTGCCTTGGTGACAGCAGGGGACCACTGGGTTTGCCTTGAGGAACGCATTGGCAAATTCACCCACGCATGGACACACACACACACACACACACACACACACACACACACACACACACACACACACACACACACACACGCAGAAAGAGAAAGGCCAGCAAGTAGTGTGAGTAAATGAACAGAGGCAGAGGAAAGTGTCTTTGCTGACATCATCACACGCATCACTTCCTGCTGACATCACTTCTGTGGGCTTCGTTGTGTTGTCCCTGCCGGGGTTATTCGCCACTTCACAGGCTCGTCATGTGTCCAGTTTGCCTTTCTTTCAGTTTGTGAAGTGATTGATGTACTAACCTAGTGAGCAGCCTACCTAGACAGCATTTTAGTCAGCATAGACACTCCCCACACAGTCAGCAAAACTGAGCTGTCCCGAGAGAGTATGCAGCTTCACTGTGATTAAGAGGGAAACAAAATTAATCCATAAGGAAACAAATTTTGCTCTCTTGTAAAGCAGCTCTACAGAAAAATGAGTAGTGTTCAATTCAGTTCAGCTCAGAGGAAACGCTTCAATACTGAGAAGTGTCAATAAGATACAGTATATTTTAGTGTTTAAAACATTAGAAGAAAAAGAAGTACACTTTTACCAAGAATACTGTAAATAATATACTTTGAAAGAACATAATTTAGTGCAAACTGAATGTAGTGTTTTCGGACACTTGGTTACTAATTATTTACCGTTAAACGGAAAATTAATTTAGTTTAATTTATGATACATGCAGTTACTTGAACGTGTACTTTTGTGAGTAAGGCGAAAGTTCATCTTTCATAATAACTTCTATGCTCTTTGAAATATGGTTAAAGTTACCGCTGAATGCACTGACAAGCATTTACGGTAAACTACAATATTTAATGCCATTTCTATTGAATTTGCATGTCGTGGATTTAAATGTATTTGTAAGTAAACATTTGGAAGGATGAAGCTGCAATTAAGTACATTTTTAAAATAGACCATTTCTTTAATTAATGTTATATTATCTGCAAGTAGACTTTTTTAGACATATATATTTTTAAGGCTTTATCACCAAACTCCACTCAGTGCTGTAGCGAGTGTTGAAAGTGTTTAATGTGTGTAAGCAATATAATCATCACTAATACAAGGCATCACAGTTGGAAAGAGGCTAACTGTGTTTCAGAATGCCCTAAGTCAAGTTTATAAACTTTTGTAAAGCTATTCAGTATAATCACAATGAATTGCAAAGCATCCAATGTGTAAATAATGATTTACTCACTTAAACCAGCATATTTATTTACTACCTGAACCTGCCGACCGCGTTTATCGCTTGATATTTGCGTAAAGTCAACATTGTGATGCTCTCAATGGCCGTAACCCGACACCCTTGCCTCATCTAGTATGCGTGGTTCTATGAATATGCAAATGAGCCCCGCCTCCACTCACTCACTCAGCTCAGAGATCCACTGGTTGACGACCACACGTTGATCTGATTGGTTACAAGGTCGTGTGTGACGTCAGAAACACCAGCGATTTCAAACCGTGTGTTTGAGACTGTCTTTGGTTCACTGCAGTTTTAAGGAGAAAACACTCAGCAATGCTGTCGACTTATGAATTTACACATGGTTTGTCTTAAAGCACATTAAAAACACCACATAGACACATAAACAACATTAAGAGCTGGATTTTCACCACAGGGTGGACTTTAAAGTGCTTTCTTGTGTTACTGTAGAGGTAACAAACCGGCAGTGACATTATCCTCAAATGTCTTTTTTAATGTTATCATTCAGATGTCGTAGTTTGCAATGTTCACACTCTGTTGAAACTTACTTTAAGAAATTTGTTCAGCAAAATTATGTATAGCCATGATAGCTAAACAACCCCATCTTAAACCAGTCTAACCAGCGGGTCTCCAGGTGCTGCTTTTAGAGCTGATTTGGGCACATGGAGATCTGTTAGACTCTGGTGCTCTTCGGTCAGTTTTGACCGGAACATTTTACGTTTAGTCTTTGTAGAATTTTTTACTTCATTGGAATGGAACGAAACTTGGTAAAGGTTTTGGCACTTGCTATGTGTACACACACACAAAAAAAAAATCATGGACATGATTCGAACAGGTTAAATGGTCCTGTTAAAATAGTCACACTTGTGCTCCTCACGGTCAAAAATGAGCGCATTGGAAATAAATTGGAGAAGAATTTCCTCTAGTGGAAGCGTTTGGTACTGCAGCAAAACTAAATCTCACTGAAAGCTAATTTTTTTTAGAAATCAAGCTCAAATGTGGAATACAACTTGTTTCGATTTATGGCTTTTCTCACAGTTAGAGTAAAACATGATTTTGAAAATATATATTTCATATAAAAATTGCAAATAGTATTTTTTTTTTTCATAACAATAAATGTAAAATTCTGTTACTTTTTTAAGTTCACTTTTTTAAACTTGTTTCACTTCAGCAATAATCTGCCAAGCGTCGTCTTTGAAAAGAGATCAAACTTCAGTCTGTCGCTCCAAAGCATTCAAGATTTACCACAGCTTAAGTTGGACATTTAATTATCAGGTCTATGCTCAAAAAGTGCATAAATGATTTATAAATACAGCGTAAATATAATGTAGTACCATAAATCCCCTAAAAATACAAAGTATTAAATAAAAAACATTATCAAACTAAAATATAATACATTCATTTCATTGACAAAAACAAACCGGTCACACCAGCAAACCGTTCTAGGTTGGTTGACTTTCTTTTCCTCTAGCAGTTCATGAGCTGTAGAGCTTTTCACTTCATGAGGCCGTGTGTGTGTGTAAGTGTGTGTGTTCATGACCGTATCATCTGTATAACACTCAGTTCTCTCTGATAGCTTTATACTTGGCCAGGCATGTTGCAATAGCATTTTTTTGTTTTGTTCTTAAAGTCCCCCTGCAGTCAATAATTGTATCCTTTAAACTCATCTTTGATCACCAAAATGACATATTTAAATGTTTTTTCCTTGAAATGCCTTGAAACATCTTGAATGTAACCCGACACCCTTGCCTCATTTAGTATGCGCGGTTCTATGAATATGCAAATGAGAATGAATATGATAACTCTATCAGTTCTCTCTGCTGGCTTTATCTCAGGTGTGGCGACTCCTCCGGTCTCGTGCCGAGTAATCATCAGCCCGCTCAGAACACAGCGTCCGCGTGCGTTACAGGTGCGCCGGTTACCTGTCAGTCTGTTGCCATGGCGCTGTAGTGACACGGGGATAGAGTGACTGTGTGTAAACAACAGAGCGGGTCAGTTTCTCAGCGCCAGACTATAACAGGATCGCTCTTCAGCCCCATGAAAGTTTGAGGAGAACTTGACACACAGAAGAGGAGTAGGACTCGTGTGCCTGTTGTTGTCGGACAGCCTGTGAGATGTGTACATGTGTGCTGTATGAGAGAAAGCAGTAACCCTAGCCTGTGTGTGTTGTGTGTGTGTTGTGTACTCAGTTGTGAGTAGTGCTCTTATGTGGCAGTCAAATATAGATAATAATGGCTGAACTGAACATTACAGCCAACATCTCTCTCTCATCATCTCTCTCATCATCATAAGCATTACTACACTAAAGCTTATTCAAAACAAAAGAAAACAGCAAAATGTCAAAAATCATAAAGGTCAGACAACTGTTAGGAAGAAACATTAAACGAAATATATTATTGAAAAGAAAACAGCATTTATAGTTACTGCTTATAAATATTAAAATCTTTTTTGTGGTGCGACAGGACCACAGAATATAAATATATATTTAAGATGTGTACAGTCACATGTATTCGGGGTGTAAGGGAAGAACACTTTTCTTTGTTTGTTAGACCACATTTTTTGTCATTATATTGACACTTTTTTCTTGAAAATTGTATAGAAGGTTTTCAAAAACATCATGAATTCAAACACAAAGAGAATTTGCGAAGAATTTGACATATGCGTTTTAAAGGAGGTTATTTTTTTATATTTCCTGAAGTGTGCTTATAATGTTTGGTAAATAATGGTAGGACGTTTTTTTATATGATTTTTTTGGCCCTCTGATTTTTAGAAAGCTTCTGATTCTGTCCAGTCGCGTCTCCTTTAAGACTGTATATGTACAAATGCTCACTGCTCTGATTGGGTTGCATGTCTGCATATGAAATCAGCCTTACATGTGGACTTATTCTGAAATGTTTTCATAAAGCAAAGGAAGCACATGAGTCATTTTGTCAATTTGGTTTCAGTAAATGTTGTTATTGGACTAACAAGGACTTTTTGAATTCTGAAAATATGTTCTGTTTATTCCTATTTGACACTCATCAATCCCTTTCTGAACAGGTTATTATTTTTAAATTGTGCTCTTCTTTAGTGTTTTTTTCTCTGTCTCAATGTTGATCTTTCCTGCCTTCATACTCAGGGAACTATACAAGCTTGTTTCCGCCAGGGAATAAAAAAATAAATAAGGTAATTGTAACTTTTTATCTGACAATTCTGCCCTTTTTTCTCACAATTGCGAGTTTACATCTTGCAATTCAGACTTTTTATCTCAGATTGCGTGATATAAAGTCAGAATTGGAAGTTATTAAGTCATAATTGTGAGATATAAAGTCAGAATTGGGAGTTAAGTCAGACTTGCGAGTTATTAACCCTCTGGGGTCCAAGGTGTTTTTTGGGTCCTTGAGATGTTTTGACATACTCTGACATTTGTGCTTTTTTCAGTTGCTTATAAAGATATTACTGGCAAAGGTGTAATTACACTCTATTTAGCACACACAGGGCTACCATAATGTGTTATCAACATGTATGTACATTTTTGTATTTTTGAGAGAATATTGTTTATGCGTGGTTATTGAAAAAACTAAAACTTAAAGTTTCTGAAATAAGGCCACAAAACACATACTAAATATCTGTCCACAAGACTTTTGACTAATGGATGTTGTGGCCTAGAGTTTTTTCTTCAAAATGATCTGAAAATCATCCTGCCTTATCATTCCGTAAAACAATAGATTGGTTTAAATTTAAAAATGACACTTTTTGTTTGGAAAGGCAATATGCGCAGGGGTGTGACCTGCTGTGATTCACACCTGAGAAGACAATGGCCCGCATAATGAGCGCATAATGGGGCTGCATACTAATGACCCTTTCATACAGGTGTGTCACTGAGCCACAAGAATGCAATGACAATATATATATATATATATATATATATATATATATGCCTATATAATACAAAATTGGTTCACAGTTCCAATTATTTATTTATTTTTCAAATTGTGCTTTCAAATTGTATAATATCAAATGTAAAAATTTCTAGTAATTGTGCAGTTAATTATCATACTGTTTTTACAGAAAGTTTGGGAATATATCCCAAATGTGTCACTAATAAAACACAATACAAATAATTTAAAGAGGAGGCTTATATTGAGCTTTTAAGATTTACCTAAGATTTATTTATATGTAGCCTACATATATTTTTGCTATTTTAATAAAAAGGTTACAATTACAACAACAATTAAAATTTTAACTATATTTCAAATGTAATCTTTCTTTGTATTATATACTAAAGTATACATTTTATCATACATATTTCACAGTTGCGGATTAATTAGTTTGAATATAGCCTACAATCGAACAAACACTATAATAACATCTTAGCAAACAAGCTTATTTGATGTGGCAGTATTTTACAGTAAAAACGACATCTTGTCTTTCATATGTAACACATCGTTTTTATGATTAGGACATTAAATGTTAATTTGCAGTTTAATACGTTGCTTATACAAAAATATTTTATTTCAACATATTTCAGTCGATTTTTACTCATCTCAGTATTGGAATATAGTTAGGTAAAAAGCTGTTCATTCATTCACACACAAAAACGCGATTCAAACAGTCTTTTTGTTTACAGACACTATTCCATATCGCGATTAGCACAAAGCACTTGAAAATAAAGAATGTACCTATTTCCTCGGCTGGATCTGTTGCTCCTCCAAATGAAACTACCTGTAGCCTACTTCCGAGGTAATTTTTTCCAGGATTATTATTAAGATAGAACTATTATTCCTCACAGCGTCGTAAATCTGAGTCTCTTTCGTGGGTTATCCAGCTGATGTGGGCGTGGATCGCATTTGTGTTTGAATAGAGCGCGCGCTCTGTGGGCGTGGTCAAATTAACTTTAATGAGCTGAGACGAGAACGACTATCATCTCTCTCTTTTCGTACAGATTACATAAAATGAGAAAAAATTTTTTTTATATAAATTACTTCATTTAAAAGAAGATAATTCAGGCTTCATGCCTGTGTGCCTGTATATCTGTTTGACTGAGTATTTGCAGAGTTACAGATGATTTTTCGGACGCGTTTCAGAATGGACTTCACTGACAGAGAGAACGCAGAACGCGCATCATGTTTATTTTTCTTTATTAGGCGAAAAGCACAACACTTTGTTTTTATTATGAGGTTCCACAAAAAAAATACAAACTTAACAGGATCGAATGATGTACAACACTTATATGTAAGATCAAAATTAACAGAGTAATTTGAGTCTCTTTTGCACTGATAAGGAAAAAAGTGAGCTGGTATCGCCGGCGAGACCGCCGACCCCAGAGAGTTAAGTCAGAATTGTGAGATATAAAGTCATAATTGGAAGTTATTAAGTCAGAATTGCGAGTTATTAAGTCAGAATTGTGAGATATAAAGTCAGAATCGCGGGATATAAAGTCAGAATTGTGAGATATTAAGTCAGAATTGTGAGATATAAAGTCAGAATCGCGGGATATAAAGTCAGAATTGTGAGATATTAAGTCAGAATTGCGAGATATAAAGTTACAATTGCGACTTATAAAGTCAGAATTTCGAGTTATTAAGTCAGGATTGTTTGATATAAAGTCAGAATTGCGAGTTATTAAGTCAGAATTGCGAGTTATTAAGTCAGGATTGCTTGATATAAAGTCAGAATTGCGAGTTAAGTCAGAATTGCGAGTTATTAAGTCAGGATTGCTTGATATAAAGTCAGAATTGTGAGATATAAAGTCAGAATTGCGAGATATAAAGTCAGAATTGCGAGATATAAAGTCAGAATTGTGAGATATTAAGTCAGAATTGCGAGATATAAAGTTACAATTGCGACTTATAAAGTCAGAATTTCGAGTTATTAAGTCAGGATTGCTTGATATAAAGTCAGAATTGCGAGTTATTAAGTCAGAATTGCGAGTTATTAAGTCAGGATTGCTTGATATAAAGTCAGAATTGCGAGTTAAGTCAGAATTGCGAGTTATTAAGTCAGGATTGCTTGATATAAAGTCAGAATTGCGTGATATAAAGTCAGAATTGCGTGATATTAAGTCAGAATTGCGAGTTATTAAGTCAGAATTGCGAGTTATTAAGTCAGGATTGCTTGATATAAAGTCAGAATTGCTTGATAAAAAGTCAGAATTGCGTGATATAAAGTCAGAATTGCGAGATATTAAGTCAGAATTGCAAGATATAAAGTCAGAATTGCGAGATATAAAGTAAGAATTGCGTGATATAAAGTAAAAATTGCAAGTTATAAAGTCAGAATTGCATAATAAAAAGTCAGAATTACATGATATAAACTTTTTATAAACTCACAATTCTTTTAAATTATGCAATTCTGAGAAATAAAGTCAGTACACTCTCAATTATCTTTTAAAGTAAACTCTCAATTAAAGTAAACTCTCAATTATCTTTTAAATAGTTTTATTCCATGGCGGAAACAAGCTTCCATAGGGATCTATTGTCATTATTATATACAACCGTAGTCATTTGTGTGTATATGTATATGGATGGACTTTGTAATCCCATTAAAAGTAAGTAAACTGAGTGTTTTTACCCGAGTGAGACGAACCCTGGCTCATCCGAGCATTAAAGCCTCTGACAGACTGAGCTGAGTGAGGGAGTGAGTGATAGTCATTGTTGTGGTGCTCTGTAAGCTGCTTTGTGTAATGGCTCTGTTTATCTGCTGGCTTTTAAACAAAGCTTGTGTTGATTAATTAGGAGACACCTGATGAAGCACCATCTGCCCAGCTAACTAAAGCATCTCTATCTAGCGCTGAATCTATCACCCTTGTGGAAAAGACCATGCATTTCCATCTTGGTGGGCCTGCATTGCCATGTTGTTCAATACGTTATTTTCAGGTGTTCGTCTCGCAAGCTACACGAAATAAGAAAACTGTGGTGGGAGAAAAAACTTATCTCCATTGTTTCCCAGAGCGGTGTACTTATCATCAGTGTAATGTAATATTCCCGTTTGGTCTGTCCTCTTTAACTTTATTGCTACTTGAACTTGAAAATTATCCTCCACCTAAATATTTATTAAAATGTATGATCCACATAACTCCTACATCTTGCTTGGAGCTTTGCTGTAAAACTAAGTCAGTGTTGATATATCACTCAGTGGGATAAACAGTGTATTCAAGGATAATTTCCAGTGTCGGGGGAACACATTACAAATTACATAATCATAATTTTTCTAGTAACTAGGAAAGTAACGCATTATGTGTAAATTTACAACAAAATATCTGTTACTTTTTTCAATTAAGTAACGCAAGTTACTTGGTTTTCCAATTTATAGACTGAAACCTTTCCATGTTGATATAAACCGTGAGTAAGTGCAGAGGCGTTGTGTGCGCTGTGTGTGAACATGATGTGTGTGAGCAGGTATTTACTCATCTTACTCAAAAACAGATTCAGTATTCCTCAAAATGATTAAAACAGTGAAATGCTAACTAAGAATATTACACAAACATACAATATATGTTAAATAACACAAATATACTTTATGTATTTAATCTCACTTTATTAACCAGTATCTTTGCTGCTGACCTGATAATCCAATTCAACAATACGAATAAGCAAAAAATTACTTTAGATAAACATCACATTTGTGTTTCTCTGTGTTTGTGTTTCCTTCAGCCTGAGGCTTATTCGTTTCACTTTTGATGTGAGAGTGCCTTTACATTTGCCAAATCATAAAACAATCAACCACGCCCGGGTGAGAAAAAGTAACGCAAAAGTAACAATGCATTACACAATTAGTTACTTTTTAGGGAGTAACGCAATATTCTAACACTACTTTTAAAAGTAACTTCCCCTACATTTTGAAATTGACTTCCCACATAATATGAGTACCTCCCCTCACAAAAGCATGCCATAAGTGGTTGCCCTTCCTTAATGTGTGCTATCTAAAGGAAAGATTTGCATCATTTTACACAATTTCCCAAGGTTTTTTTTTCTCCATTGGGTCATCTGATGGAGTTTTAGGACACCATCGGGTCACTTGATTGAGTTTTTCGGTTCCTTGCCACTGTTGCCTTTGGCTTGCTCAGTTGGGGATATTCAAATTAAATGACCCATCATACCACTAATCAGCTCTACCAAACTTGGATGACTTTTCCAGTAATAAACAAACACTGTTAATTTTGTTTTGATTGATACTGTGAAGCAGCTTTGATACAATCTGTATTGTGAAAAGCGCTATATAGATATATTTGACTTGACTTGACTTGACAGTTATTCAGGATCCTGACACAGAATACCGACTTCTACCAGCTGCTTTTATCCGCTGAGTAAATGGAGAAACAGTGACATACCAACTTAAATTTGTGCTTGCTAACATGAATGCCTGTATGTCAAACCTCATGAATGAAGAGGAGAAGACTCAACTGAGCAGCTTATGAATGCATAAGATGTACGGAAATCAATGAATTAGATTTACAAAAAAATACAACTGGACCTGCCCCTCTTGAGACTGATCAACAGATAGCCACATATAGTGCTTTTCACAATACACATCGTTGCAAAGCAGCTTTTATCCCCTGAACATCCCCCTGAAATCAATGTAGAGTTGCTACGGCGTGAACTCTTGTGTGTAGGCGGCTTTACTCCTTTATAAGATCAGAGTCTGTTTCACATAAAGTATATGTTGTCTTCCCAGCAGAAATGATTTGTTAGTGGAATTGACAACAGCCCATTTCACCTTTCTACATCAGTCGACCTATGTAATTATACTGTGGGCTGATGCACACACCAAGCCTGTCCCTGGAAATGATGCAGGTATAATTTGGCAGAATTGTTGTAGTTCTGTTCATTGCAAGCTGTTGCTTTTGATTCTCATCCAAGGATTGCCATTAGGTTCAATGACGTGCACTTATCCAGGTGTACATGTTTCATCTAGTTCACCTCATCCCTTGAACAATATTGATATCAAATCTGCTATTGATAATCCATGTTGGCTCAGCCACCTTTGCTTGGTCTAATAGAGGCAAAGTCCTGGCGCACAGAGATCGTGTCTCGCGTGTAGGCGGGATAATGTTACAGCAAAACCAGACATCTGAAACCTATGGGGCATTCCCCTGAAAGGAACAAATAGTCTGAAGGAGGCCTGTTCCAGAAGGCTATTGTTCTTGCAACTATTCAAAGTGCAAATCGTTTGCCTAGCACCGTTTACAATCAACAAAAGTAGGGGCTCCCGACTTCTCCAGCACTTACTTTGATGGTTTGAAAAAGGGTTAAGGTCATTGCAAACGAGTCTGAAATTTTCACACGTTAAAAAATAAACACGACCTCACGTTGTCAATCACGTTTACACACTGCCTTTAGAAACTTTCGTACATCATAAAAAAGTTCGGATCAGGTTCAATTTTCTGCGTTTTTCGCATCCGTTGCAAGCATTTTGAGAGGTGTTTCGACAATTCAGAGCCACCGTACATTACAAGCGAACGCCAAAATCCAGAGATGTTTAAGATCAGTTGGTTCACGGAAATTGCTGGTCTTGTTTATAATATGTGGCTCCAGTATCACCAGCAAAGCATCAAACTGAGCCACTGATTCCTGAAGTAAACTCTGAATCTCTCGGGATAGTCCCGGAACCTTCCTCTCTACGCAATCTCAGGACTGTTGGATGGACCCAATATTTCCTCTTTCCTTTTCTCTTTTTGAGAAGAGAGAGAACAACAAAATAATCCTCACTACTCGAAGACTCCATTTTGTATTGTTTTGTGATTTTAAGCATCTGACTCAGTGTGCAAGGTTTCTGGTCGTGACAAATTTTTGCAAAAAAATGCAAGGACCTTTAGGCATTCATTCAGTCCAAGGCTTTCACACAGGATTGTCAAGGTATATCATAGGTTAGACAAAGTGCCCTCTAACTCATTTTGTGTTTCATGTCTTCACCTGGTGTCTTGTTTAAGGTTATTCCCTTTGAGCAAATCTGAATCAAGTTTGAGAACCTGGATCCATCGTTGCACATTCAGTGTTAGGGACACTCCAGCTGTAGTGAATCTGGCAGAAATATTGCGTGAGAACGCTTTGGTTGGTAGTGAATGAGACTCTTTGTGCTTCTGGTATAATTTATTCAGGAGGTTGGGGCAGACGACCAGAAGTCTCTCCCAGAGGAACGTTTAATAAGACTTGAAGAGCAATTACGAGAGGGTGCTATTCAATCTCATTGCTTTCCCTCAGAGATAGAGACGTTGCCAGATAAAACAAAGCATTTATGGGTCGTCCCCTTGAAAGACTGAAGCTGCTGGTTGTTGCTCCGAGAACAGATGTTACCACTAGATAACAACCCACAAATAACCATAAATACTAATGTTCTCTTATAAGCCAGTCACACACTCTCTCGCTCTCTGTGTGTGGTTTATCAGGCATTGGCTTTGAATTATGCTCAAATATCTTCAGCTTCCACAGCTTCACTTCTTCACATATTGTACACCCACACACATATATGAACTGTCCTTATGTGTTGTATAAGAGGGAGACGATTATCATACAGCTGTGTGGCATCTCCATCCCTCAGTGACACAAACGTGCTGTGAAGATGATTGATTCACACCTGTGTATTCACATCTGCTGAGCTCCACATATATGTACCTGTGACATCTGGAGTGCAGGTCTGATGGATTCCCCATGTGGTCTTGACAACAAACACACTAGTCTCCTGCTTTTATTTGCTTCATCGTCCCCAAGATGATTTGAGTGTTACCATGCTGATGGTTGCCAGCAGGTTTTTGATGGTGTAATCTGTTGGAGACTAATATGTTTACCAAGCGGAAACCTCCCGGTCCATCTCTTGAATCAAACACGGAAGTGACTTAAACTTCAATTCATCGACTGGCCACTAGAGACAGGCTCCAAAAGAGAGTCAATCCCATAGACACCCATGTTAAATTCCCAACTTTACAGCAGAAAAAAAAAACATGTTTACAGCCTGGTACAAAAAGTAGTTTTGGTCTATAAAGCAAACCTGCTCTTCATGACAACATTGAGAGGGGTACATTTTTTTGTAACTCATCCGTTTAAATTATATGAAGCCTTAAAGTTAGGGGCATGGCCACTTGAGTTACAGGTGGATTCCCGCTGCTTCACTACTAGCCGTTTGTCTGCAGTCTGTTAGCGTCACGTCACCTCAGCTAATCCGCCTCGCTGCACATTTTCGGTTTATCCGGGACTCACGTGCTGCCAAGATGGCAACGGCCGCAAGCGGAGCTCCCACTTTGGGCTTCAAAAATATGGGCTCTTCAGAAACATACGGGTGACATCATGGACACTACATCCATTTTTTTTTTTTTTTTTTTACAGTTTATGATAGTCTATGTTCTATATTTACATGATGCAGATGGCTAATTGGAAAGCCTTTTTACCTGTGTCCGAATTGCAAGAGGTAAAACCCTTCCATATTGCAGTATTAGTGCATCTAAATTAAGACCCAATCCTGAGACTTCCTGAACATGTCTCAGCGATTGTCCTCCTGAAGTTGTCTCAATGATAGTCTTCCTGAAGATGTCTCAGTGATGGTCTTCCTGAAGATGTCTCAGTGATGGTCTTCCTGAAGATGTCTCAGTGATTGTCTTCCTGAAGATGTCTCAGTGATTGTCTTACTGAAGATGTCTCAGTGATTGTCTTACTGAAGTTGTCTCAGTGATTGTCTTACTGAAGATGTCTCAGTGATTGTCTTCCTGAAGATGTCTCAGTGATGGTCTTCCTGAATATCTCTCAGTTATTATCTTCCTGAAGATGTCTCAGTGATTGTCTTCCTGAAGTTGTCTCAGTGATTGTCTTCCTGAAGATGTCTCAGTGATTGTCTTACTGAAGATGTCTCAGTGATTGTCTTCCTGAAGATGTCTCAGTGATTGTCTTACTGAAGATGTCTCAGTGATTGTCTTTCTGAAGATGTCTCAGTGATTGTCTTCCTGAAGATGTCTCAGTGATTGTCTTCCTGAAGATGTCTCAGTGATTGTCTTCCTGAAGATGTCTCAGTGATTGTCTTCCTGAAGTTGTCTCAGTGATTGTCTTCCTGAAGATGTCTCAGTGATTGTCTTACTGAAGTTGTCTCAGTGATTGTCTTCCTGAAGATGTCTCAGTGATTGTCTTACTGAAGTTGTCTCAGTGATTGTCTTCCTGAAGATGTCTCAGATTGTCTTCCTGAAGATGTCTCAGTGTTAGTCTTCCTGAAGATGTCTCAGTGATTGTCTTCCTGAAGTTGTCTCAGTGATTGTCTTCCTGAAGATGTCTCAGTGATTGTCTTCCTGAAGATGTCTCAGTGATTGTCTTACTGAAGATGTCTCAGTGATTGTCTTCCTGAAGATGTCTCAGTGATGGTCTTCCTGAATATCTCTCAGTGATGGTCTTCCTGAATATCTCTCAGTGATTGTCTTCCTGAAGATGTCTCAGATTGTCTTCCTGAAGATGTCTCAGATTGTCTTCCTGAAGATGTCTCAGTGATTGTCTTCCTGAAGATGTCTCAGTGATGGTCTTCCTGAATATCTCTCAGTTATTGTCTTACTGAAGATGTCTCAGTGATTGTCTTCCTGAAGTTGTCTCAGTGATTGTCTTACTGAAGATGTCTCAGTGATTGTCTTCCTGAAGATGTCTCAGTGATTGTCTTCCTGAAGATGTCTCAGATTGTCTTCCTGAATATCTCTCAGTGATTGTCTTCCTGAAGATGTCTCAGTGATTGTCTTCCTGAAGTTGTCTCAGTGATTGTCTTACTGAAGATGTCTCAGTGATTGTCTTCCTGAAGATGTCTCAGTGATTGTCTTCCTGAAGATGTCTCAGTGATTGTCTTCCTGAAGATGTCTCAGTGATTGTCTTCCTGAAGATTTCTCAGTGATAGTCTTCCTGAAGATGTCTCAGTGATTGTCTTCCTGAATATATCTCAGTTATTATCTTCCTGAAGATGTCTCAGTGATTGTCTTCCTGAAGTTGTCTCAGTGATTGTCTTCCTGAATATCTCTCAGTGATTGTCTTCCTGAAGATGTCTCAGTGATTGTCTTCCTGAAGTTGTCTCAGTGATTGTCTTACTGAAGATGTCTCAGTGATTGTCTTCCTGAAGATGTCTCAGTGATTGTCTTCCTGAAGATGTCTCAGTGATTGTCTTCCTGAAGATGTCTCAGTGATTGTCTTACTGAAGATGTCTCAGTGATTGTCTTACTGAAGATGTCTCAGTGATTGTCTTCCTGAAGATGTCTCAGTGATTGTCTTCCTGAAGTTGTCTCAGTGATTGTCTTCCTGAAGATGTCTCAGTGATTGTCTTCCTGAAGTTGTCTCAGTGATTGTTTTACTGAAGATGTCTCAGTGATTGTCTTCCTGAAGATGTCTCAGTGATTGTCTTCCTGAAGATGTCTCAGTGATTGTCTTCCTGAAGTTGTCTCAGTGATTGTCTTCCTGAAGATGTCTCAGTGATTGTCTTCCTGAAGATGTCTCAGTGATTGTCTTACTGAAGATGTCTCAGTGATTGTCTTCCTGAAGATGTCTCAGTGATTGTCTTCCTGAAGATGTCTCAGTGATTGTCTTCCTGAAGACGTCTCAGTGATTGTCTTCCTGAAGATGTCTCAGTGATTGTCTTCCTGAAGATGTCTCAGTGATTGTCTTCCTGAATATCTCTCAGTTATTATCTTCCTGAAGATGTCTCAGTGATTGTCTTCCTGAAGTTGTCTCAGTGATTGTCTTCCTGAAGATGTCTCAGTGATTGTCTTCCTGAAGATGTCTCAGTGATTGTCTTACTGAAGATGTCTCAGTGATTGTCTTCCTGAAGATGTCTCAGTGATTGTCTTCCTGAAGTTGTCTCAGTGATTGTCTTCCTGAAGATGTCTCAGTGAATGTCTTCCTGAAGTTGTCTCAGTGATTGTCTTACTGAAGATGTCTCAGTGATTGTCTTCCTGAAGATGTCTCAGTGATTGTCTTCCTGAAGATGTCTCAGTGATTGTCTTCCTGAAGTTGTCTCAGTGATTGTCTTCCTGAAGATGTCTCAGTGATTGTCTTACTGAAGATGTCTCAGTGATTGTCTTCCTGAAGATGTCTCAGATTGTCTTCCTGAAGATGTCTCAGTGTTAGTCTTCCTGAAGATGTCTCAGTGATTGTCTTCCTGAAGTTGTCTCAGTGATTGTCTTCCTGAAGATGTCTCAGTGATTGTCTTCCTGAAGATGTCTCAGTGATTGTCTTACTGAAGTTGTCTCAGTGATTGTCTTCCTGAAGTTGTCTCAGTGATTGTCTTCCTGAAGATGTCTCAGATTGTCTACCTGAAGATGTCTCAGTGTTAGTCTTCCTGAAGATGTCTCAGTGATTGTCTTCCTGAAGTTGTCTCAGTGATTGTCTTCCTGAAGATGTCTCAGTGATTGTCTTCCTGAAGATGTCTCAGTGATTGTCTTACTGAAGATGTCTCAGTGATTGTCTTCCTGAAGATGTCTCAGTGATGGTCTTCCTGAATATCTCTCAGTGATGGTCTTCCTGAATATCTCTCAGTGATTGTCTTCCTGAAGATGTCTCAGATTGTCTTCCTGAAGATGTCTCAGTGATTGTCTTCCTGAAGATGTCTCAGTGATGGTCTTCCTGAATATCTCTCAGTTATTGTCTTACTGAAGATGTCTCAGTGATTGTCTTCCTGAAGTTGTCTCAGTGATTGTCTTACTGAAGATGTCTCAGTGATTGTCTTCCTGAAGATGTCTCAGTGATTGTCTTCCTGAAGATGTCTCAGATTGTCTTCCTGAATATCTCTCAGTGATTGTCTTCCTGAAGATGTCTCAGTGATTGTCTTCCTGAAGTTGTCTCAGTGATTGTCTTACTGAAGATGTCTCAGTGATTGTCTTCCTGAAGATGTCTCAGTGATTGTCTTCCTGAAGATGTCTCAGTGATTGTCTTCCTGAAGATGTCTCAGTGATTGTCTTCCTGAAGATGTCTCAGTGATTGTCTTCCTGAAGATGTCTCAGTGATAGTCTTCCTGAAGATCTCTCAGTGATTGTCTTCCTGAAGATGTCTCAGTGATTGTCTTACTGAAGATGTCTCAGTGATTGTCTTCCTGAAGATGTCTCAGTGATTGTCTTCCTGAAGATGTCTCAGTGATGGTCTTCCTGAATATCTCTGTTATTATCTTCCTGAAGATGTCTCAGTGATTGTCTTCCTGAAGATGTCTCAGTGATTGTCTTCCTGAAGATGTCTCAGTGATGGTCTTCCTGAATATCTCTCAGTTATTATCTTTCTGAAGATGTCTCAGTGATTGTCTTCCTGAAGTTGTCTCAGTGATTGTCTTCCTGAAGATGTCTCAGTGATTGTCTTACTGAAGATGTCTCAGTGATTGTCTCACTGAAGATGTCTCAGTGATAGTCTTACTGAAGATGTCTCAGTTATAGTCTTCCTGAAGATGTCTCAGTGATTGTCTTCCTGAAGATGTCTCAGTGATTGTCTTCCTGAAGATGTCTCAGTGATTGTCTTCCTGAAGATGTCTCAGATTGTCTTCCTGAATATCTCTCAGTGATTGTCTTCCTGAAGATGTCTCAGATTGTCTTCCTGAAGATGTCTCAGTGTTAGTCTTCCTGAAGATGTCTCAGTGATTGTCTTCCTGAAGTTGTCTCAGTGATTGTCTTCCTGAAGATGTCTCAGTGATTGTCTTCCTGAAGATGTCTCAGTGATTGTCTTCCTGAAGATGTCTCAGTGATTGTCTTCCTGAAGATGTCTCAGTGATTGTCTTCCTGAAGATGTCTCAGTGATTGTCTTCCTGAAGATGTCTCAGTGATTGTCTTCCTGAAGATGTCTCAGTGATTGTCTTCCTGAAGATGTCTCAGTGATTGTCTTCCTGAAGATGTCTCAGTGATTGTCTTCCTGAAGATGTCTCAGTGATTGTCTTCCTGAAGATGTCTCAGTGATAGTCTTCCTGAAGATGTCTCAGTGATTGTCTTACTGAAGATGTCTCAGTGATAGTCTTCCTGAAGATGTCTCAGTGATTGTCTTCCTGAAGATGTCTCAGTGATTGTCTTCCTGAAGATGTCTCAGTGATGGTCTTCCTGAATATCTCTCAGTTATTATCTTCCTGAAGATGTCTCAGTGATTGTCTTCCTGAAGTTGTCTCAGTGATTGTCTTACTGAAGATGTCTCAGTGATTGTCTTCCTGAAGATGTCTCAGTGATTGTCTTCCTGAAGATGTCTCAGTGATTGTCTTCCTGAAGATGTCTCAGTGATTGTCTTCCTGAAGATGTCTCAGTGATTGTCTTCCTGAAGATGTCTCAGTGATTGTCTTCCTGAAGATGTCTCAGTGATTGTCTTACTGAAGATGTCTCAGTGATTGTCTTCCTGAAGATGTCTCAGTGATTGTCTTCCTGAAGATGTCTCAGTGATTGTCTTCCTGAAGATGTCTCAGTGATTGTCTTACTGAAGTTGTCTCAGTGATTGTCTTCCTGAAGATGTCTCAGTGATGGTCTTCCTGAATATCTCTCAGTGATGGTCTTCCTGAATATCTCTCAGTGATTGTCTTCCTGAAGATGTCTCAGTGATTGTCTTCCTGAAGATGTCTCAGTGATGGTCTTCCTGAATATCTCTCAGTTATTGTCTTACTGAAGATGTCTCAGTGATTGTCTTACTGAAGATGTCTCAGTGATTGTCTTCCTGAAGATGTCTCAGTGATAGTCTTCCTGAAGATGTCTCAGTGATTGTCTTCCTGAAGATGTCTCAGTGATAGTCTTACTGAAGATGTCTCAGTGATTGTCTTCCTGAAGATGTCTCAGTGATTGTCTTCCTGAAGATGTCTCAGTGATTCTCTTCCTGAAGATGTCTCAGTGATAGTCCTACTGAAGATGTCTCAGTGATAGTCTTCCTGAAGTTGTCTCAGTGATTGTCTTCCTGAAGATGTCTCAGTGATAGTCTTCCTGAAGATGTCTCAGCGATTGTCTTACTGAAGATGTCTCAGTGATTGTCTTCCTGAAGATGTCTCAGTGATAGTCTTACTGAAGATGTCTCAGTGATAGTCTTCCTGAAGATGTCTCAGTGATAGTCTTACTGAAGATGTCTCAGTGATTGTCTTCCTGAAGATGTCTCAGTTAGTGTTGTCACGATACTAGAATTTCTAACTTCGATACGATACCTTGAAAAATATCGATATTCGATACCATTTTCGATACCACGGAGAAAAAACTGCCACAATATTAAGGGGGTATTTTTTAATTTAAAGCTAAATATAACAAGTCTAGTACATGACAATGAGGTATATTTTACATGAACAAAAATGTCCTGAGTTCTATTTGTTTATATTTTTTAATTGGACCAGAGCTAACATGATGTATTTTTAGTACCTACTGTTATCAAAGATTAAAATATACTGTAACAAAAAAGCACTTAACAGTATCAAATTGGAGGATAGAGAGTCAGTAATGTATAATAATAAGATTAAACATTCAATTTTCAGTTAAAGGCATGTCATTATTGAATTTAGAGATGCAATTGTCTAGCTGTTTAGTTTAATTAATATCTGTGTAATCAAATTGATGATAATAGCTAATGAAGGAAAATTGCAGAATTAAATAATAATTTTTGAATAAAGTTAAATAGGCACCAGTTAATTTACATTTGACCACAGTTACAATATTTACTTGTCTAAGATTCCTCAGTCAGATTATGTTAACTTTAAGAATTAAAACGAGACAACACAGACTCTTATCAACAACAATACTAGGCCATCTTGGTTAATGTTTCAGAAAAGTTCAAATGAGAAGAGTTACAGTGTTTCCTTGAGGATTTTTTTTTTAGCAGTGGGGGCAGGTCTGTCCAAACAACAAACACCCCTGATGCTGAGCATATGCTGCTAGATAGTAGCCTACCCCTGGAGCCTGTTCCTTAAGTCTGTTTTCACCTATACAATAATTTAAAAAAATGAGTGATGTGAGGGATTATTGACAGTCAAACAATCTGTTGGGTGCCCGCAGCCCGCTCGCGTGTCCGCGCTATTCTCCGACATGCCCGCTCGCGGTGTGTAGCTCGTGTCCGCGCTATTCTCCGACATGCCCGCTCGCGGTGTGTAGCTCGTGTCCGCGCAATTCTCCGACATGCCCGCTCGCGGTGTGTAGCTCGTGTCCGCGCTATTCTCCGACATGCCCGCTCGCGGTGTGTAGGGCGTGTCCACGCTATTCTCCGACTCCGACATGCCCGCTCGCGGTGTGTTTTACGCGTGTCCGCGCTATTCTCCGACATGCCCGCTCGTGGTGTTCTTTATCAATCAACCAAAGCCGGTCGCGGGGGCGAGGCCCTCGCCATCTTTCCATTCACTTCACTTTTGCTATTTAACCAGAGCGAATGAGACGAGTGCGTCACGTGTGGTGTTTGTCAACGCGCCTTTTGAGAGAAGTGAAAGTGACTGCTCGGCTAGTATCGATACTTCGGGAAATTAGTATTGGTACCGTTCAGATATTTCAGTATCGATATTTATCGAAATATCGATATTTTTGACAACACTAGTCTCAGTGATAGTCTTACTGAAGATGTCTCAGCGATTGTCTTCCTGAAGATGTCTCAGCGATTGTCTTCCTGAAGATGTCTCAGTGATTGTCTTCCTGAAGATGTCTCAGCGATTGTCTTCCTGAAGATGTCTCAGCGATTGTCTTCCTGAAGATGTCTCAGCGATTGTCTTTCTGTGTGTGGACCATGTCAGTGGAGGGTCAGGAAGAGGAAGCTGTGTTTTGGAGGATGCAAGTTGATGGCAGTAATGAACTCAGGGGGAAATGAGAGAAACACACACAGCAGGACACACACTGTGCTGTCTAAAATAAACACATTTTTTTCCATTTCAATCAATCAGTGTTGTCTCTTCAGTTCCTGCGTGTGTGAGTGGCTTTAGGTTACGCCTGCATATGAACATCTGACTGTGGGCAACAGATCGGTTTCAAGCGCCAGTGATCCGCCTACACTCTAAAAAATGCTGGGTTGTTTCAACCCAAATTTGGTTAAAATATGGACAATCCCAGCCATTGGGTTAAGTTTTTAAATTAACATTTTAACCCAAAATTTGGGTTTGTCCATATTTGACCCAACATTGGGTTAAAACAACCCAGCATTTTTAGACTGTACCTCTTCAGCATTTTAGGCATCATAGGCTCCTGGCATGAAGATTGTTTTAGAAGGTCTTAAGAAACATTATCCAGTCTTTTATTGGCCTAAGCAAACACAGAGCAAACAAATCCCACCTTGCAGCCAATTTCATTGGATAGGGTTAGGGGTTATTATTATTTGTTGTATATTAGGCATTCAGCACTGTGCTTGACTTGAGTAATTAAATCTTTTCAGCACAGAGTTTGGGCTGAACTGGTTTGGGAAAAAAATAATCACCCGATTGCTACAGGCTAAGTGAAAAACGAAATCCAAGATGGCGGACAAGTTGAAACAAATGTAAATTTTATTTGTATTTAATGTTGAAAGCAACAAATAAAATAGTTGATTGGAATTAATTGTGAGTTGAGTCTCTTATGCACTTCCTTACGAGGTTCCATTGCACTCATCTTAGACGGCATCATTCACCCACTATGATTCAATTGTTTTATTAGTTCATCACAATTAGTATGTGTCACGTTTTCATATCGTCCAATCACTCATGTTCATTAATACATGTCTCATCGTTGTCAACACTCACACTCAGTCTGTCATGTGTCAGGATGATGTAACAGGTTGAGACGCCACACTCGACACTATAAATCTAAATGACTGTAGCCCGATATGAATTGAAGGGTGGTGTTTGTATGGAGCTGTTGGATTGGATTGATTCCCAGCCCTCGGCTGTTTGTGGGAGGCATTTGTGCCGATAATGTAGCTAATGCTGGTGACATTTAAACAGATTTCCCCTCTCAGCTGTGTGTAATACAAGAGACCAGCACAAGAGAAGCTTCCAGCAACCTGTGACTCCACTTGTGTTTCCACTTTACTGTTCATGTCGTTTTAATCAGGACAAACCCTAACATTCATTGATTTATTCTGTTTCTCAGTGTTGCATTGAATTTTACAACAATATATTTGGGGAATGTATCTTTACATGTTGTTTAATGTGAAGTATGTAAGATTTGTTTGTTAAAATACATTCTCTTAACCCCGTTTATTGTTCAATGACTACTATGAGTATGCAGTTCTTGAGTTTATCTCCCCCAACAGTGTAAACATTGAGCCCAAAAGCACCATCAAAACATTGAGAGCGGCCCGCTCAGGGGTGTGTTTCCCGAAAGCATTGTTAGACGGTCGCAAGTTCTGTCGCTATCAGCATAGTTCAACGAGTCTGTGTTTCCCGAAACCATCGTTCCAACAAACATTCGCAAACAGCATCACAAAGTTGTGTGTCTGGAACGACACAGCATTTTCTTGTTTGCATGACATGTCGACTCATTAAATCCTGATCTTGAGCAAAATAAGCAAGCTGACATTCAGTACAACCTGTGTCTTTTATTTAGAATACATACAAATGTCATTTACATCTTTTAGTTTGTAAAGAGATGTAAAGCGTAGTTTTATGAAGAGTGCGCATGTGTGAACGAGCTCTAGTGCGTAAGAACGAGACTATGAGTGAATCTGGAAATAAAGCAAAATAACTGAGGAAAATTAGAAATATTCCTCAGATGCCATGTCTGTAATTTATATCAAAACATCTAGCGTTAATTTGAACTCAAACAGATTCTTTAAAAGAAGTTATTATCCACCACGTGTGTGACATCATTAACCAACGTGGTTAAACCACCAATTTGGGACAATACGGTTTCGGGAAACAGTCGTGACTAGCTAGTTGATTTCTTCAACGATATATCGTACTGTAGTAGTGAAGCAGCGAGTTACAGCGTTGTACGGGAAACACACCCCAGATCCATCAATCTCTTTCCAGCTCAACCAATGGCGTGGGTTTAGGGGCGTGGCTACTGTAGCAGGCGGAGCCAGGCGGTGTTTAGCCACTGTGGGTCCATTACTGGCTCATCACATGGGAAAAGACATTCAGCATCAGTTACTGAAGTGCAAAACAAAACTCACTGCATTTAGATTAATCAGTCCATGACTGCGTCCCAAAGCGTAACAATGCTGCCTTCGGAGGACACATTTCAAGGCATGAAGGCACGTCTGAATCTAATGTTAGCTTCACGTCTTTTCTCCTGAGAAACCTTCATCTGATGGATTTATGAAGACAGCACAGATCTATCATTCGCTGCCTTTGATATCCCACAATCCTCTACTTTCTATTCTGTGACAGTTGAGCTTAAAAATAAAGATGGCGTCTGAAAGTTGTGGTTAGTCGTCAGTTTGTGTGTAAATGTAAGTTTTTGACCGGTTTCCACTTTTGATGTCATTTCTAGGGAGAAATTACTGTGGTACTAATTGAATATTTGATTAGTTTTCACCAAAGCTCGCTCTATTTTGCTGTAGATCATTAAACCGTTACGAAATCTGAAATCAGTTTTGTAAGATAATTAATCTTACTGATTGCAAATTAATAATAAAACTGGTGTCTAGAATCACAAAATTTCAGCGGTATTGATAGGTTTGATATTTGATATGTATATGAAACAAATGTGTTGATGTTTTTGATCTGATTTCCCCTTTCTTCTCATCCACAGTGTGCTGTTTTGTGGTCCACAAACGCTGCCATGAGTTTGTTACGTTCTCCTGTCCAGGGGCCGACAAGGGCCCCGACACCGATGTGAGTAAATGCTTGTATTTCTCTCTCTACACACACACACACACACACACACACACACACACACACACACACATCGTGTCCATGTAGCATTATATTTGTTATTTATTTAAAAGTAAAAGTCATGCTGAGAAGAAAGAGTCCTCCTCCTCTCTCTCTCTCTCTGAGTGTAGAGAGAGAGTGTGTGTGTGTGTGTGTGTGTGTGTGTGAGGGGCGGCTCATTAAAGTGGTCAGATTTGACCTGCTGGCCCATGCATGTCCCCTGAGTGCTGCTTGCTCAGACATCTAACCACACAAGGCCAGTTCTGTGCGGTTTCTTTTAACCCTTCATAGCCTGTGGTGTAAGGAGAGACTCGTGCTTGTTGTGGTGTTTTAATGGGTCTAAGTTGCTGTAAAATTGGAAGTTCAGAATGTTTTTGCGGTATGTTCAATGTTTCACTTTTACTTACATTTGTATATTTATTTCATTATTTTTTAAAGTTTCCATTTTCCCCCTTAGATTGTTGCATAATTTAAAAGGAATAATGAGATTCTCATTTCCTGGTGTCGATCCAAAACACAAAAAGACACAAAAGGAGAAATTCAGCAAAATGTTCACGCTGCCCTTTTCCATACGGTGAAAGCTGACCAGATGTCCAGATGACAATCTTTAAAAAAAGCTTTAAAAAATGCAATGCAATTATAATGAAAGTATTCTGAGGTCATATGTTGGCTTTGTGAAAGGAACAGACTAAAATCTTCCCCTCCCTGCTGAAAAATCCAGCATAACCCAGCATTCCTTGCTGGTTAGTGCTGGGTTAGTGCTGGTTAGTACTAGTTTAGTGCTGGGTTATGCTGGTTAGTGCTGGTCCAAGGTTGTTTATGCTGGTTTAGTGCTGGTTAGTGCTGGTTTAGTGCTAGTTTAGTGCTGGTTTAGTGCTAGTTTAGTGCTGGGTTATGCTGGTTAGTGCTGGTCCAGGGTTGTTTATGCTGGTTTAGTGCTGGTTTATGCTGGCTTAGTGCTGGGTTAATGCTAGTTAGTGCTGGTCCAGGCTTGTTTATGCTGGTTTAGTGCTGGTTTATGCTGGTTAGTGCTTGTCCAGGCTTGTCTATGCTGGTTTAGTGCTGGTTTAGTGCTGGTTAGTACTAGTTTAGTGCTGGGTTATGCTGGTTAGTGCTGGTCCAGGCTTGTTTATGCTGGTTTAGTGCTGGTTTATGCTGGCTTAGTGCTGGTTTAGTGCTGGTTAGTGCTGGTCCAGGCTTGTTTATGCTGGTTTAGTGCTGGTTTAGTGCTAGTTTAGTGCTGGTTTATGCTGGTTAGTGCTTGTCCAAGCTTTTCTATGCTGGTTTAGTGCTAGTTTAGTGCTGGTTTATGCTGGTTAGTGCTGGTCCAGGCTTGTCTATGCTGGTTTAGTGCTGGTTTAGTGCTAGTTTAGTGCTGGTTTTTGCTGGTTAGTGCTGGTCCTGGCTTGTCTATGCTGGTTTAGTGCTGGTTAGTGCTGGTTTAGTATTGGTTTATGCTGGTTTAGTGCTGGTTAGTTCTGGTTTAGTATATGGAAGCAGGCTGTTTGGAGACAAGCATCGTTTTTGCTTGGGTATTTCTATTTTTAACACATTAAGTATGTAAAGGAAAAATAATATAAGATTAAAAAAGATTAGGAATTAGAAAGGAAGTAGAACTGAATTTTTATTGTTTTAGTTACGATATTATTAACCAATGTCATCTGAAGTTTAAAAAAAAGTAAAAATTCAAACCTGTGAAATGTTTCAAATGATCAAAGAGTTTTTCTCCTGTTTCAAAGGATCTACACACAAATCAGATAAAAAGAGCTTGTTTACATCGCAAAACAAAATTGAGACAAAACAAAAACATTTAGGGATATGAAAACAAAGAAACATGCCAAATAGCAGCATAATCATAAGCAGTTTGTTCACTAACAGGGGTTATGAGAAGAAGTCTTGCTAAGAAAGAGCTATTGATAATAAAAGCTCAAAATGGAAAGTTGCTGTTTTTAAAGACTTTAATGGTCATTTGGGAACTCACATGTCAAAATCCAGCTGTCAGTCCCTGATTCCAAAAAGTGCACATAGTAAAATATGTAATTGCAGCAGGAGCATGACATATTTTAGTCAAGGCCAAGGGCAAAATGGCGAACTAAAAGTAATATAATTAACAGTGATCACCATAATGGTGACTTCAACCCGACTTCAACAACTTTTAACACCTAAGCAAGTTTTGTTGTGGTCTTGCTGGCATCATATCAGCACTCAAAAGGCAACATACAGTATGCTGATCTACCAGCACTACCGCTTTTCATACTGGGGACCAGCAAACCAGCATTCTGACAAACATATCTCAAATTACATACACTGACAACTAAATTAATTTATTGAAGTAAAAAAGATTATGTAATATCTCTGAATCAACTTAAATACATTAATTTATACCACCAAAACTACATTGTATGGGTTGAGTTAGAAATATCATATTAAACAGATCTTTAAAGTAACAAATTCCAGGTTACCACTTTTTGCAGTGTATATTTAGCACGACTGAATTTTCATTTTTGAGTGACCTAACCCTTAAACGGTATTGTCAGGATACAGGCACAGAGGCGGAGGTAAGTGAAAGCAAACGTGAGTTTATTTACAGTGATATATGTGCAGAGACAAAGTTCATGTGCAGGTGCGTTGACGATCACATCGTGCAGAGGATCCCAGGTGAGCAGACCCTTCTTCAGAGAGTTGGACGTGGGTAGACAATGTCCAGTGATACGAATACTTTTCTGTTTCAGATCCAGGGAGGAACAGGGAGATCTCGGTGGACACGTGGAGCACTTGGATTCAAATGGCAGGACTCGGGAAACAGGGAACCAGACAGGAATACTGGAGACAGCAAGACAGGGAGACAAAGGTGAGTATATTCAGGGGTGAGTATAGTTACGTGATGGATCTTCGTTGGCAGACTTGGAAACTTCGGGAAATCGTGGGTAACGGTCTTCTCCTGTTGGAGGCTTGACAATGACTGGGGTGTGCGTGAGTGTTTTATAGGGCTGGGTAACGAGGTGACTGATTGTGAACAGGTGTGACTGGTTAATATTCCGGGGAGAGTGACCTTTGAGTGGTGGATGGGAATGAATCTGATTGATTCCTGACACTACCCCCTCCTCCAGCGTCCGCGCCAGCGGACCTAGGACCCCGACGTCGTGGGGGTCTACCTCGAGGTCGAGGAGCAGGTTTGTCAGGGTGTTGTTCGTGGAAGGCAGTGAGTAGCATGGGATCAAGGATGTCCTTACGAGGTATCCAACACCTCTCTTCCGGTCCATAATTTTCCCAGTCAACCAGATACTCGAGTAGACCACCCCGACGTCGGGAGTCCAGGATCTCTCTTACAGCGAAGATGGATTCTGTTTCAATGGGGGGTACCGGAGGATCTTCATCTTGTGCTAGATCTGTAGAGGGGACTGGAACAGGTGAGTGATGGGGCTTCAGGAGGGAAACATGGAATGAGGGGTGGATGCGGTAGTGACTTGGCAGACGGAGCTGGTAGGTAACTGGATTGATTTGTTTTGTTATGGGAAACGGACCGATGTATCTTGGACTTAACTTGCGACAGGGTAGTCTCAACCGGATATCTTTTGTTGAGAGCAAAACCAATTGTCCAGGTTGGTATTCGGGGGTGTTGCTTCGGTGAGCGTCTGCAAAGTGACTGTGGCGGTTTATGGCTTGTTGGAGGTGATGGTGAGCTTGGTTCCATATTCTCTCACTGTCCCGGAACCAGGCGTTAACTGCTGGGACTTCTGAGGGTTCCCCGGACCACGGGAACAGTGGAGGTTGGTAACCCAGAATGCATTGGAACGGAGTCAGGTTGGTGGAGGTTTGTCTAAGGGAATTTTGGGCATACTCTGCCCACACGAGGTAACGACTCCAGAGGTGCTGATTGGCATGGCAGAAAGTTCGGAGGAAACTGCTGACATCCTGGATTTTTCGTTCTGCCTGACCATTAGCCTGTGGGTGATACCCTGAAGTGAGACTTACGGTGACATTCATCAGTGCAAAGAAGGCTCGCCAAACTTTTGAAATGAATTGAGGCCCCCTATCTGATACAATGTCCTCTGGGAGGCCGAAATTCCGGAAGACATGTTCCATTAAAAGTTCTGCGGTTGCAAATGCTGTGGGTAAGTTTCTCAGGGGAATCAGCTTACACGCTTTCGAAAAGCGGTCGACGGCCACCAGGATGCAGGTGTTCTCTTCGGAGGGTGGAAGATCAGTCACAAAATCCACCCCAATGTGCGACCAGGGTCTTTGGGGAACGGGTAGAGGCATGAGTTTTCCTGCGGGCAAATGACGAGGGTTTTTGTTCATTGCACATAGGATGCACCCCTGGATGAATGATTTGACGTCTCGGAGCATGTTGGGCCACCAGTAGCAGTTTTGGAGAGTGGAGCAGGTTTTGGTGACTCCTGGGTGACCCGTACCAACGGAGGAGTGCGCTGAGGAGATAAGTGATATACGGAATTCATCGGGTACGTAGATTTTCCCAGCTGGGCATTCCGTAGGACTGGGTTGGTTTCGAGACAATTCCATCAGTTGTTCGTTTAAGTCCCACTGAATGGGATTGACAAAGATTTTCTCTGGCAAGATGTTCTCGGGTTCTTCATGGTGAGTTTCAGGAGCATGGAGACGAGACAGTGCATCCGCTCGGACGTTCTTGGAGCCTGGACGATAGGAGATCTGGAAGTGAAATCGAGTGAAGAAAAGCGCCCATCTAGCCTGGCGTGGATTGAGTCGTTTTGCTTCTTTCAGATACTGGAGGTTCTTATGGTCGGTGAGAACCAGGAACGGGTGTTTGGCGCCCTCCAACCAGTGTCGCCATTCTTCAAGCGCAAGTTTTACCGCCAGGAGTTCCCGATTGCCGATATCATAGTTTACTTCGGCGGGTGATAACTTGTGGGAGAAGAACGCACATGGCATAGGTTTGGGTGACAAATTGGAATACTGAGACAACACTGCTCCTACTCCAGTGGTGGAGGCATCGACTTCTACGATAAACATCTCTTCGGGATTAGGATGTCGGAGTAGAGGGGCAGTGGTGAAGGCGGTTTTCAAAGACTGGAATGCGTGGTCGGCTTCCTCAGTCCAGAGCAGCGTTTTTGGCTTTCCCTTTAGGAGTGACGTTAGAGGAGCTGTTAGCAGGCTGTACTGGTGAACGAACCTCCGATAAAAGTTGGCAAAGCCAAGGAATCTTTGCAATTCTTTTATCGTCTGTGGGGTTGGCCAGGAAGTGATCGCCTTGGTCTTGCGATCGTCCATCTGTACTCCTCTTTCACTGAGTTGATAGCCTAGGAATTCGACTGAAGTTTGGTGAAATGAGCATTTTTCTGCTTTTAGGAACAAAGAGAACTCACGTAGCCGTTGGAGGACTAAGGAGACGTGTCGTTGGTGTTCCACTGGATCCTTGGAATAGATTAAAATGTCATCGATGTAGATTATTACGAATCGGTTCAGATAATCTCGGAATACCTCGTCCATAAAGCTTTGAAAGATGGAAGGAGCGTTGACCAGTCCATACGGCATAACCAAATATTCGTAGTGGCCAGCAGGGGTGATGAACGCGGTTTTCCATTCGTCGCCTTCTCGAATTCGGATGAGGTTATATGCGCTCCTCAAGTCCAGTTTAGTGAACATCTTGGCCTCACGCAGCTGCTCCAGTGAGGAAGGAACCAACGGTAGTGGATAGCTGAACTTCACGGTTATTCGGTTCAGGGTTCGATAGTCGATACAAGGACGTAGTCCGCCATCCTTCTTAGGAACAAAGAAAAAGCTGGCAGCAGCAGGTGACGTGGAGGAACGGATATACCCCTGTTTCAGAGCCTCTTCAATGTACTGCTGCATGGCTTTCTGTTCGGGAATAGACAGGGAGTAGATTCGTCCCTTAGGAATGGGTTCTCCTGGAACAAGGTCGATCGCACAATCCCAAGCTCGATGAGGGGGTAATTTAGCAGCCTCGACAGGATTGAACACATCTGCAAACGAGGAATAACAGGTAGGTATGGAAACGGACAGACTCTCAGTGGGGCTTTCGATGGAGGTTGAGTTTACTGGGACAATGTTAGGTGCATCAACGATGGATGTGGTCTCCAACTCGGCAGTTCTGGATGCACACTTACACCCCCAGTTCAGGATCTTACCAGATGACCAGTTGATATTGGGTTGATGTCGAATAAGCCATGGGCGACCCAGAATTAGATCAGTCTGACTGTTCTCTAATATGAAAGGTTCAAAAAGTTCGTGATGTGTATTTTCGACACCCAGGATGATGGGTTTAATCTGAGCTGTGACATACCCCTTATTTATGGTTTCACCCGTCACTGCATGGATGGAGTATGGTCTGGCGGTGGCTGATTTCTCGAGCTGGAGTTTTTGGCAGAGCTGTCCGGAAATGAAGTTTCCTGCCGACCCGGAGTCCACTATGGCTGTGGCAGAAACATGGAAAGTCGTGGATTTTAAGATCACTGAAATAGTTAGTGGGGCTGATACCGAATCGGCCGTAAAGACAGAACTCATAAGCATTCTGGGGGGTCGAGTCGGACATGACTGACGAAAGTGTCCTCCCATTCCACAATACAGACATAACCTGAGTTCACGGCGCCGGGCACGTTCCGCTGGGGACAGTCGGTAAGTATCCAATTCCACCTTTTCTCCATCTGCTTCGGGCGGAGCTTCCGTGGGATACTGAGAATTACTAGTGGGTCGGCGATTTTCTAGATAACAGCCCTGAGATCGTTGATGCACACGGAGAGCTTGTTGGATAAATTTTTCAACACCCAGACTGTCATCATATATCGCCATTTGCAGACGGAGAGCAGGATTCAGACCACGTCGGTAAACAGAAATGAGCGCCTTCTCGTTCCACCCACTTGCAGAAGCTAAAGTGCGAAATTCCAACGAATACTCAGAAACCGATCTTCGACCTTGGTATAGTTGCAGTAGTTTGTCACTGGTGGAAGAATCATCAACTGGTCGTCCGAAAACTTCTTTAAAATGGTCTACAAACCCTTGTACCGATGAGGTTGTAGTGGACTCCTGTAACCACATGGTTTCAGCCCATCTCAAAGCAGCCCCGGATAACTGTTGGATGATAAAAGCGATTTTCGATCTTTCTGTGGGATATAACTGATTTTGCTGTCCCAGAGCGAGCGAACACTGAAGCAGGAACCCGTTGCAATCCTCCGCCCGTCCGGAGAATGGCGCTGGACGTGATGCTTGGTTAGCGAAGCATATCATCGAAGAAGTGGAGTCTGCGGAAGTGCTGAGCGTAGACTGACCGGAATTTTGAACAGCGGCTGTAGACTGTACAGGGTTATCACCATGGCGGGTAGCTTCCATCGCGCTGTTTCACTTTTCTGTTCTGGTCAAGCCTTCTGTCAGGATACAGGCACAGAGGCGGAGGTAAGTGAAAGCAAACGTGAGTTTATTTACAGTGATATATGTGCAGAGACAAAGTTCATGTGCAGGTGCGTTGACGATCACATCGTGCAGAGGATCCCAGGTGAGCAGACCCTTCTTCAGAGAGTTGGACGTGGGTAGACAATGTCCAGTGATACGAATACTTTTCTGTTTCAGATCCAGGGAGGAACAGGGAGATCTCGGTGGACACGTGGAGCACTTGGATTCAATATGGCAGGACTCGGGAAACAGGGAACCAGACAGGAATACTGGAGACAGCAAGACAGGGAGACAAAGGTGAGTATATTCAGGGGTGAGTATAGTTACGTGATGGATCTTCGTTGGCAGACTTGGAAACTTCGGGAAATCGTGGGTAACGGTCTTCTCCTGTTGGAGGCTTGACAATGACTGGGGTGTGCGTGAGTGTTTTATAGGGCTGGGTAACGAGGTGACTGATTGTGAACAGGTGTGACTGGTTAATATTCCGGGGAGAGTGACCTTTGAGTGGTGGATGGGAATGAATCTGATTGATTCCTGACAGGTATTTGATGACATGTGAATTTCTTTGTCCTGGTTTTTATGTTTCTTGGAGAGGTTGTACAATTATGGGATTAATTTCCCATCAAATGTATTGCGGTCACAGATGCGGTCAGGCTTATGCTGTTTTTCCCTTCGATCATGTTTCCTCGTTCTGCACTTGCTTTCCCAAACGTTGAGTTCGAGTTTCATGTAAATTACGGCGGGCATAAGCGTCACCATTGGTCCACTAGTTCTAGATTGACAGCTCCTCCTCTAGCCAATCAATCGAAGAGGGGATATGACATCATGGCTGCTGATGCAATGATAAAACTCACTCAAAATGAACTTCTTGTTGTATTGATTTTATACACAGTTCAATATAGTTTAGAATCGCGCTGATATTTGGGGAAAACAGCATTCCTCAATTTCTTAACTTAACATTTTATAATCTCAATGTAAAATGTGATAAATCTTATAAAACCAACACCTTTGTTATCAACGAAATACTGTAGATGAAAGACAAAGCTACAAATCTGTTCACAGAAAAACAATACATGACAAAATAGAAAGACAATTTACAATTACGTGCAGTATACAATGGACTAAACATAATTGTGACTGGCATAAACTGTAGTGCACGAGCAAATATAGCAGTGAGCTCTGCTGCATATTATAGTATATTCTCTTGTGCAAAAGACAGGAATTGAAGAGGCAACAAGCATATTGTTATAGTGTATGAATACTTCCAAACCTGTATGAGTTTCTGTCCTCTGTTGAACTAATAAGAAGATATTTCGAAGAATGTGGGTAACCAGACAGTTGATAGTAGCCATTGACTTCCATAGTATTTTGTTCCTACTGGTCTGGTTACCCACATTCTTCCACATATCTCCCTAATAGTTCAACAGAAGAAACGCATACAGGTTGTGTATGTAAATGATGTTTTTGGTGAACTATCACTCTAAGCCCGCCTTATACATTAAACCCTTAACTGCAACGTGTGGAAAAGCAAGCATACAATGTGGAAACGAGAAAACAGCATACGCATACAAAACATGATAATATGAGCAGAAAATGTCAGAGAACAAGGAAATTAACCAAGCAAAACATGATTTTTGTGTGCGAATCTGATCATTTTTGCATTCATGGCTCAGTTTTGTGCAATGTAATTTTTAATGTGTGTAAAGTTTTGATTCATTCTTGTTATTTTTTAAATGCATTTAAAGAAAATTTTAATTCATGCTTATAATTTTTTGACCCATGACCACATTTTTGCTAATCTGATAATTTTTATTTTATTTTTATTTTTTATCTATTTTTACGTGTTTTTACATTTTTGATTCACGCTTATTAATATTTTTTATCCATGACCGCAATACTTGTGTCGGGAAATGAATCTCATTGTGTGTTTGTGTGTGTGTGTGTGTGTCTCTCTCTCTCTCTCTCTCTCTCTCTCTCTCTCTCTCTCTCTCTCTCTCTCTCTCTCTCTCTCTCTCTCTCTCTCTCTCTCTGTGTGTGTGTGTCTCTCTCTCTCTCTCTCTCTCTCTCTCTCTCTCTCTCTCTCTCTCTCTCTCTCTCTCTCTCTCTCTCTCTCTCTCTGTGTGTGTGAGTGAGAGGGTCAGGGCTGCTGATCTCATAAGCTCTCCTCCTCCTGGTGTGAGCATGTGCTCGGCCGCAGGCTCCGTCATGACCCTGAAGCTTCATCCATCTGATCTGAACACTGCTCATTTCACATCTCCTTTCTCTGTTGCCCTCCTCATGCTTTATCTTTCTTTAGCTGATGCTCCAACCCTCAAGACTAAACTCATTTAAAGCTGCAGTGTGTCATGAAGAAACTGTGAGTTGCGTGTGTAAGAACCTGCCGGCTTGCTTCTGTTGTTGTGATTGTCAGGGTCTTCAGAGTGTTATTTTATTCCACTGTGTTGAATTTGTATACCAGGTATTACGCAGGAACTTGGTAAGCGTAATAACAATTTTCTTTTGTGAACTCACTTGGCCATGACCACTCTTGAAGCTTTCACTTTACTCTTCTGTCCTCATTTTTTAATTGAACTTCTTTCACTGTTAAAACTAACTGCTGATTAGTATGCAGATAAGTATGCGGTTGCTATGCTGTGGTTGCTAGGTAGATCAAAAAATGCCACCCCCAACTCTACACTGTTAAACATTTTCGTGTAAAATTATAGTATGTTCCAAGTTTATAATTGCTGTACTTTCACACTAAGACTTATCTTGTATTGAACTGCACTCTCAGAAATCTACTGTAAAATCTACAGTAATTTACTGGCCATTTTAGTCAGGTTTTTACAATTGTACTGTAAACAGATCTTGCTTTTACTGTGAGTTTACAGTTTTGGAAAACACAGAATTACTGTAAACAAGCATGACTAGATTATGCTGTAGAGTTTTTTTATTTCTTGTTGGTTTTTATCTGTGCTGCTCAACTTAATTTTGATTCAGGTTTAGCAGTTTGCGTTGGTTAATTCATGTAATGTTTTGTTTTTATTATTTGTTGAGTGTCACCATTGTTGTGTTTTGTATGTGGAGTATTGATGTCTATCAAAGATGAATCTCAGTTTCACTATTGTGAAAGATCCACCTATATAACAGTTATGAATTTGAAATAAGTTATTGGTAAATCTTCATTTGATTAACTTAAAATCAGCCAATAATCTTACTTAATATTCTAGCTAGTCGTCATTTTAAGAAATGTTTGCCTTAAAACATCCGTGTGTACCAGAATATGTTCGCCTTACTGTTATCTATAAGCTAGTGTGCTCCAAAATAATGACCAAATTCACATTTAGAATATAAACATTCAAACTTAAAGTCTTATAGTTCCACCAATATGGATCAATGATTTAGATGACATCACTCCTCAATTCAGCTTCTCATCAGATTTTCTGTCCAATCAAATGCTCTCTAGAATCTGAAGCTCCGCCCCCTACAGTATAAATAGATGCTGAAGCTGCGTCTGAGATCAGTCACTAGTTCACACATTTACTATTTTCTACATGGTGAATGGCCCACAGTGCACTATATAGGCCGTGTGTAGCTCCGCCCCTTTTCAGCGCTGCCCTCGGTGTCTTTTGTCTATTTTCACAGCGATCTTACGTATTTATGAATGAACGGCTCGTTTTAAAATCTTCCCGGTTTACTGACATTTGTTAAGACATCTGCTTTAAACATTACAATGCTCATGATAACTTCCGTAAGTAAATGCACTTCACCAGCTAATTACCATATACAGCAATGCCATAGAAATACACAGAGCGACCGCAAAACCGGAAGTTCAAAGACAATATTCTATAATATTATAATAGACAATATTCTGCGCGCTTGTTTGTCTGGTGTATAAGGTCTATAGGGGATAGGGAACAATTCAGACAATTTCCATTGGGGCAAATGAAGTCTGGTTTTCCGTTTGTGTCAGCTCCGGTCCAGAGACACGACAGCATAGAGCGGATCATGCGGTCGAGTCGCCGCAGACCAGTAAAATGTATCGGACCCATTTGAATTCGACACAGAATGCTGTATTTTAAAGCGATATAGAGGAGAACAGGAGGAGAAACGGTTAGAGTTAAGGAGGAAACTGCGGCTTTAATGAGCTCAACAGCTGTGATATAAACTAAACGCTATTGGCTATTTAAAAAAAGAGGAGGAGCTATTCGATATGTCCTGCCCTGTCTTTGTGTGGAAATAACATCAACACATTGAATAATGCTACTGTATGTGTTTAAAAAGCACTTCAGTGGGCCTTTAATAAAGCTCTACACTGTAAAAAATAATTGCCATTTCAACTTTTTTTTTTTTGTAGACACAACTAAATTTGTAGAAATTGTCCAGACAACAAGAAAATGTAAGTTTAATTGTCCTCAACTAAGCTAAAAGTTTAATTAACTAGTATAACTGTTGTTTCAACTAGAAAACGCATGTTGATACAATTGCACATACTCCATATATTGTAGGGCTGGGCGATATATCGCACGATATTGTTATGCGCGTCTCTTCAGTAAAGCCGGTTCTTTGATTAGTAGTAAATCGCCTTCACCTGCTTTCAGATGGAAGATATGATGCAGATATGAGTGTTAAAGTTAATGAGATAATTAAGTGATTAATTTAGTGATCATTGAGCATTATTGAAGACACCTGATGTTAACAAGCAGAATCACTGAAGGACAAAATCTCAAATTGTAAGCCACCGTTATGGCGATCAGTGTTTGCTTTAGTTGGGCTCTTGATCCTTATACTTTGAGTTTAAATTTTGTTTGTCTGCTGTTATTGATTTATAACAGTCAAATTAACAAAAACAAGTGTGATCTGATAGTGTTGGTTATGTTTTGACATAATCATGCTGTGATCTGAAAAATGAAACTCATTCAGATGATCTTGTTCAATTTGATAGCAACAGTTTAGTGGTCCTACAGCATATGATAATCGTATGTTTCTTAAAATCCAAACCATTTAATGAAAAATTGTTCTGATCAAATCACTTTCAAATGCATTTATTTAGAAACGCAGACATCAATAATCAGCCTGTGAATCTCAACCGTGGTGACAATAATAATCCTTGTTGCCACCAATCACAACTCATTAATGGCTCCCATCATGCATTGCGGTATGAATAAATTATGATCTGAATTGTCTCTGTAATTTACTTTTCCTAATTGAATATTCTGTTCATCACCATTGTTGAGATGCATTAACTGAATCTTGATATCTGTGTCTGCCTAAAACAAAGATTTTTTTTTTTTTTTTAAGAAATCTTTTATATTATATCACAAATTCTGGACATTTTTGCAGAATCTCAGTTATGCTGTAACCAACAGCATTAATCACAAACAATTAGCTCAAATGATGAATGTCATAATATAATCAATACCATTAGATCATTGTTTTTCTTTGTTCATCTGGCAGGTATGACTCGGATACAACAGCTGAACAAAAACTAAAGTTAATAATATAAGGGTCAAGAGCCCAACTAAAGCAAACACTCATCTCCATGATGGTGACCTGAAATTCCGGTTTTCTTCTTCAGTGATTCTGCTTTAGGTGTCTTCAATAATGCTCAATCATCACTCAATTAATCACTTAAATATCTCATTAACTTTAACACTCTTGAGTGTGGACTCATATACGCTCCCAGGTGTGTTCATTTAACACTGGAGTTTTTGCTGTGTAAAGAGCCGTAGTTAACTGACAAGCTGAGCCATATCGCATTAAATATCGCTGGCGATACGTCCGCGATATTAGTGTGATTTGGCTCAGCTTGTCAGTTAACTACGGCTCTTTGTAGTAAATGCCGCTCCATCTGAAAAACAGGTGAAGGTGATTTACTACTAATCAAGGAACCGGCTTTACTGACGAGATGCGCATAACAATATCGTGCGATATATCGCCCAGCCCTAAGTCAAGTTGACAAAAAAATTTAAGGCAGCGGGGTAACAAAGTTTTTTAAGTTGACTCAACAAATTGTTTTTTACAGTGTAGAGTGCTAGAGATCGAGAGAGACTGTTGACAGGTATCGCACCTCGGACACGTCCTTCTTTTCTTGCATTCGCAAGTTCAAGTCGGCAATCCAAAACAGTGAATCTAATCACCATACAGGCACAAGATTACATAATCAACACATTATCTTATCGGCAAGGCATATCAGCATAATTTTTGAAGATAATATTATGCATCCCTGCATGTTCCCATCCAAAAAATGTACACAGCATACTGTCATTCTGTTCATCTTTTTTTTGGAAAAGTGGCATCCATGTTCTTTCCCATTGCACGTATATTTTGTAAACATTTACTAACAATAGACTAACAATATTGTGTAACTGATGTGCTTTAATGTTGTGATTATGTACAGAAGCATCTGTTGCTTCAAAGAAATCTACAGCGTTGTGCGTCACAATCAAATCAATGTGATTCTGTATTTCATATGCAGCTTTGATTTGTATGTGTGGATTAAACTGGAACAAACGATCTGTCAAGTCCCCTGTGATTCTCCGTATCTTCAGTCTCTGAGCAATATTGATGTCTTCATTACTGGCCTCCACTGGGGCTGGACGTGGAGTATCTTTCAAGCCATTAGTCAGAACCGTTTATATCAAGCACTTTAAACACACACTCTTGGTTAAACTGCTTAAAATAATAAGATGCATCACATGATAAATGATCATTCTTAATCAAATGATGCTGTGTTTCTCTGAACCGCCTTGCTGCTGCTTATATTTGTTTCTTTCTAAAAGTCAGTTTATGCATAAAAATGTAAACTACTGTTTGTAGCATATTGTGTCTGTGACTTTGATGTAGCCAATTTACAATATTTTAGCCAATCTCGTATAATAGGAACCAGAATGTTGATGATCCAAAAAGCACATAAAGCCATATTGACAGTAATCCATAATGCACTTCCATTTACACCAAGCGTAAACTCAACACTCTCTCGAAAGTGTTTATAACAGCTGGTTTGTAGTTACACACACACACACACGTTTATCTTCAGAAGACATAGATTCATCCACTGGGGAGTATCTCTATAAGGTCAATCTGATCCCGTATCTACATATTGGGATCTGAACTGCCTCTTATAAAAGTCTTAGTACAGCCTTTATGATGAATCTATACATATCAAGTCGATTTCATTTGTATTGCGCTTTTTCAAGCATGCAAGCAGCTTTATAGAAATTCATGGTAACACTTTACTTGAAGGGGTGTGCATAAGACTGACATGACACCTTCATAATCATGACATGACACTTGTTATGAATATGAAGGAGGGTTTATGCATGTTTATGACAACTAAGTGTCATTCGCTCAATTATGACATTTTTAATGCAAATATGACATTGTTTGAGATGTCTGTTATGACAACTTGACATAATCCAATACATCATAACCTGTCAGTGTCTTTGTCATGACAACTTGACATTACTAAGACAACATAAATATGTCATAAACATGACATAGCAGATTAATTATCAAACTTAAGAAACCACTTAGCGTTATTGGTTAACATTACATTAAACTGTCATGTGGTTGGTTTTGACATTGGCTGTCATGAGGCATTATAACATTTTAATGACAAATTCATTGTGTACCACTGTAGTCGAGGTCAAGAAAAATATGCATGACACAGTTATAATGCCTCATGACAGCCAATGTCAAAACCAACCACATGACAGTTTAATGTAATGTTAACCCATAAAGCTAAGTGCTTTCTTAAGTTTGATAATTAATCTGCTATGTCATGTTTATGACATATTTATGTTGTCTTAGTAATGTCAAGTTGTCATGACAAAGACACTGACAGGTTATGATGTATTGGTTTATGACAAGTTGTCATAACAGACATCTCAAACAATGTCATATTTGCATTAAAAATATCATAATTGAGCGAATGACACTTAATGACAATAAACATGCATAAACCCTCCTTCATATTCATGACGTGTGTCCTGTCATGATTATGAAGGTGTCGTGTCAGTCTTATGCACACCCCTTCAAGTAAAGTGTTACCAAATTCATTGTTAATAGTATATTTGACTAACTTTATAGTCGCATTTATCAGATTAGAGCCCATATTAGAGTCAGTTGAGATATGCTAAATAGTGTGTATGCTTTCCAGTTATATTTATATAGCTTTGCAATACTATAGTTTACATTTTGCGATGATTTAAACAATTAAAGAACAGATATTTCCTATATAGTATTTATAGTATTCTGTTTACATTTTGTGATGATATAAACAATCATAGAGCCGATATTTACTTTCTTACACAATTTGGCAATGAGCCACATGAGCTCAGCAAATAATATACTGCTGATGAAACTGATAATACATAATTTAAAACAAAATCAAATCGCATATAGAGATGCCTAAAGATCTCCACCTGTACTTGTTACTAGAAATGCAAACTATTTTAACTACCTCTAGGCTACTGTCCAAAACTTGTAGCATAAATCACAAGATAAAGTAGGCAAATAATCGTGTAATCTAATTATTACACTCTGGAATACTGCACTTGCTTCCCAGTGTGTCATTAAAGGTACAATATGTAAGATTTTTGTAACAAAAAAAAAAAAAAAAAGCACTTGCACAGTGTGATACATTTCATGCAGTTGTGTACTTACGTTATCCCAAATGTTCCCACGGATTTGTAAATCCAGAGAAATTCCCATTTTATGGGATAGGCATATCTGCGCTATCCTTGTTTTCCGCTTGTAGAAACCATACATATATATACAGTATATATATATATGAATCAATTTGGCCCATTGAAACAGCCACTAATGAGGAATCTATATATATATATATATGTGTGTGTGTGTATATATATATATATATATATATATATACACACACACACACATATATATATATATATATATATATATATATATATATATATATTCCTCATTAGTGGCTGTTTCAATGGGCCTCTATACGTAGGTTAGCCTCTAATGACTGAAATGTCATTTTCGGGTGAACTAACCCTTTAACTCTGAAGTCCTGCTCTTTCTCAGTTACAGGATTTTTCTCCTCAATGAGGGAGAGCGGTCTAATTGACATGACAAGAGAAAGATGTGATTTACACACAGAAGTACAGTTTCACCTCGATGCTCACATACAGACTCACATATCTCCGGCCTCTCAATTTAAAGAAGATTTCACACAGATCTAAGACCAGCTTCATTTATTCAGCTCTCATATAGTTCACTGAGCTCACAGTCTGATGGATACGCACACGTAACTAACCGGAAGCATTTGCTTCATCTAGCAAGCTCAAATCCGATTGGCCGACTTTATACAACTTCAAAGACTGTGCATGTCTGCATATATTTCACTTTGTTATAGTAGATGCCTCGTTGTTCTTTTGGAGGACTCTTATGTATCAGTATGATATGCAGATGTGTAGTGTGTGTTCCTCATTAAGGGTGTGGATGATTTGTGGGAGGACAGTGTGTGCTTTTAGTTCTCTTGGGCTCATCATGTATAAAGCCTGTAGCGTTAACTTCAGTCTAAAGGTCAAACTAATGCATTATCTCAGCTGGCTTAATAAACGCTGACCTCAGTGTGTTGACAAATATCAGTGGTCGGAAAATCACTAGCCACTCCAGCTCAGTCCAGACACCCTATAGTAATAACATCTTCCCTTGTTCATATAAACACAGCGACGATACAACTCTCTCCTCATGTTTTTCTGAGGAGATGTAGCATGTGGCAAGTAAAATCCACATCTCATTTCTGTCATCAACAAAGATAAACCCCAGACAGCAACAAAGTGTCGGCCCAGATCCGGCTCACATCTGGTACACACTGAATTCACATGTACCGGATGGGGCCCGGATCTGGGCCGAAACTATGTTGCTGTCAGGGAGACTACCTTAAAACAACATTTTACAAGTAATAAGTTAGCATGAGGCAGGTAAGCTGATCTTATCTGCTACTTAATGTGTGGAGAGTCTTTATTTCTGCGTCTGTAACTTTATGGACTGAACCAGATTCTACACCAGAATGTGAATCTGTCAACTTTTGATGAGTTATGTGAGTGGCGCTGAAGGTTAATGCTCTATCACGTTTGAAAATAGCGTACCACCTAAACCAAACCCCGACCCAAACCTAACTAATAATGTTAACAAAAGCAAACGTGAGATAAAAAAAAAAAAACTTTTTCCGAGGCAACCATGCCATTTTAGCTCTTTGTGTAATGTTGTACCGGGTGAGATACTGAGATAGTTTACTATGTCACAAAAAACATACATATGGAGCTGGTTATGTAATGCAAATGTCAATTATGCACTATGGTAAAAAGTGTCATGACATATACCCAGACAGTAACATAGTGTCGGTCCAGATCCGAGGCCACATCTGGGCTGTGTGAAATCCGTGTGTACCAGATCCGGGCCACATTTGGGCCGTGTGAAATCCGTGTGTACCAGATCCGGGCCACATTTGGGCCGTGTGGAATCCGTGTTTACCAGATCCGGGACACATCTGGGCTGTGTGGAATCCTTGTGTACCAGATCCGGGGCACATCTGGGCCGTGTGGAATCCGTGTGTACCAGATCCGGGGCACATTTGGGCCGTGTGAAATCCGTGTGTACCAGATCCGGGCCACATTTGGGCCGTGTGGAATCCGTGTTTACCAGATCCGGGCCACATCTGGGCTGTGTGGAATCCGTGTGTACCAGATCCGGGTCACATTTGGGCTGTGTGGAATCCGTGTGTACCAGATCCGGGCCACATTTGGGCTGTGTGGAATCCGTGTGTACCAGATCCGGGCCACATTTGGGCTGTGTGGAATCCGTGTGTACCAGAACCGGGCCACTTCTGGGCTGTGTGGAATCCGTGTGTACCAGATCCGGGCGACATCTGGGCCGTGTGGAATCCGTGTGTACCAGATCTGGGCGACATCTGGGCCGTGTGGAATCCGTGTGTACCAGAACCGGGCCACATCTGGGCTGTGTGTAATCCGTGTGTACCAGATCCGGGCGACATCTGGGCCGTGTGAAATCCGTGTGTACCAGATCCGGGCGACATCTGGGCCGTGTGGAATCCGTGTGTACCAGATCCGGGCCACATCTGGGCCGTCTGGAATCCGTGTGTACCAGATCCGGGCCACATCGGGGCCGTGTGGAATCCGTGTGTACCAGATCCGGGCCACATCTGGGCCGTGTGGAATCCGTGTGTACCAGATCCGGGCCACATCGGGGCCGTGTGGAATCCGTGTGTACCAGATCTGGGCCACATCTGGGCCGTGTGGAATCCGTGTGTACCAGATCTGGGCGACATCTGGGCCGTGTGGAATCCGTGTGTACCAGATCCGGGCCACATCTGGGCCGTCTGGAATCCGTGTGTACCAGATCCGGGCCACATCGGGGCCGTGTGGAATCCGTGTTTACCAGATCCGGGCCACATCTGGGCCGTGTGGAATCCGTGTGTACCAGATCCGGGCCACATCTGGGCCGTGTGGAATCCGTGTGTACCAGATCCGGGCCACATCGGGGCCGTGTGGAATCCGTGTGTACCAGATCTGGGCCACATCTGGGCCATGTGGAATCCGTGTGTACCAGATCCGGGCCACATCTGGGCCGTGTGGAATCCGTGTGTACCAGATCCGGGCCACATCTGGGCCGTGTGGAATCCGTGTGTACCAGATCCGGGCCACATCTGGGCCGTGTGGAATCCGTGTGGGGCCGTGTGGAATCCGTGTGTACCAGATCCGGGCCACATCTGGGCCGTGTGGAATCCGTGTGGGGCCGTGTGGAATCCGTGTGTACCAGATCCGGGCCACATCTGGGCCGTGTGGAATCCTTGTGGGGCCGTGTGGAATCCGTGTTTACCAGATCCGGGCCACATCTGGGCTGTGGGGAATCCGTGTGTACCAGATCCGGGCCACATCTGGGCCATGTGGAATACGTGTGTACCAGATCCGGGCCACATCTGGGCCGTGTGGAATCCGTGTGTACCAGATCCGGGCCACATCTGGGCCGTGTGGAATACGTTTGTACCAGATCCGGGCCACATCTGGGCTGTGTGGAATCCGTGTGTACCAGATCCGGGCCACATCTGGGCCGTGTGGAATCCGTGTTTACCAGATCCGGGCCACATCTGGGCTGTGTGAAATCCGTGTGTACCAGATCCGGGCCACATCTGGGCCGTGTGGAATCCGTGTTTACTAGATCCTGGCCACATCTGGGCCGTGTGGAATCCGTGTGTACCAGATCCGGCCCACATCTGGGCCGTGTGGAATACGTGTGTACCAGATCCGGGCCACGTGGAATCCGTGTCTACCAGATCCGGGCCACATTTGGGCTGTGTGGAATCCGTGTGTACCAGAACCGGGCCACATCTGGGCTGTGTGGAATCCGTGTGTACCAGATCCGGGCGACATCTGGGCCGTGTGGAATCCGTGTGTACCAGATCCGGGCCACATCTGGGCCGTGTGGAATCCGTGTGTACCAGATCCGGGCCACATCTGGGCCGTGTGGAATCCGTGTTTACCAGATCCGGGCCACATCTGGGGCGTGTGGAATCCGTGTGTACCAGATCCGGGCCACATCTGGGCCGTGTGGAATCCGTGTGTACCAGATCCGGGCCACATCTGGGCCGTGTGGAATCCGTGTGGGGCCGTGTGGAATCCGTGTGTACCAGATCCGGGCCACATCTGGGCCGTGTGGAATCCGTGTGGGGCCGTGTGGAATCCGTTTGTACCAGATCCGGGCCACATTTGGGCTGTGTGGAATCCGTGTTTACCAGATCCGGGCCACATTTGGGCTGTGTGGAATCCGTGTTTACCAGATCCGGGGCACATCTGGGCTGTGTGGAATCCGTGTGTACCAGATCCGGGCCACATCTGGGCCGTGTGGAATCCGTGTGTACCAGATCCGGGCCACATCTGGGCCGTGTGGAATCCGTGTTTACTAGATCCGGGCCACATCTGGGCCGTGTGGAATACGTGTGTACCAGATCCGGGCCACATCTGGGCCGTGTGGAATCCGTGTCTACCAGATCCGGGCCACATTTGGACTGTGTGGAATCCATGTGTACCAGATCCGGGCCACATTTAGGCCGCGTGGAATCCGTGTGTACCAGATCCGGGCCACATTTGGACCGTGTGGAATCCGTGTGTACCAGATCCGGGCCACATCTGGGCCGTGTGGAATACGTGTGTACCAGATCCGGGCCACATCTGGGCCGTGTGGAATACGTGTGTACCAGATCCGGGCCACATCTGGGCCGCGTGGAATCCGTGTCTACCAGATCCGGGCCACATTTGGGCCGCGTGGAATCCGTGTGTACCAGATCCGGGCCACATTTGGACCGTGTGGAATCCGTGTGTACCAGATGTGGGTTGGATCTGGGTAGTATTGTGCAAGGAACTGTGCGAAAATAGGTTTGATTATCAATGATCTGCCCCGTAATGATAATTTGTCTGAAAATAAATAAAAGTTATTGACTCCAGTGTTCATTTCAGCTGAAAAATGCTGTGAATTGTATGTATAGGAGGGTTTTTGCACAAATGTAGGTAGATGTCACGTGAGGTTGAAGCAGACGAGGAAGTAGGGTTCATTTGCAGATTGACTTTATTTACTCCACTCAGACTATACAAAGACAGACTCAGGAATCAGGAAACAGGAATCAGGAACAGAAGAACCAGCAAACAACATTAAGGACCCACAAATACTGAAGGGTAAACAAGCTAACAAGATAACAAGAGGGAGTGGCTAATAGGAAACACCTGTGACAGACTAATAAACATAACAGGGAGCTGCTAAACATGAAACAAGACAGAAACACAGACTAGACTGTGACAAACATGAAACCAGACAGAAACACAGACTAGTCTTGTGACAGTAGAGGCACATTTTTTTGGGGTTATTATGGACAGTATCACAGTTTGGATCGTGTCAAAGAAAAAAGCGAGTAGCAGTTGCTTGACGATGACACTTGTTTTTTTATGTAGTGACATTCAGACATTTGAAGTGTGACGCCAGTGGATTTTTGGATTAGATGGTGAAGAAAAAAACGATTCAGACTTCGTCTTTACTGCCTGTACATAAAAATGTTCTGCATGCAACTCTACGGCTTGGTTGAAAGGTTATCAACCCGTCTGTTGCCTGTGTCTAGTGCTGGAGGTTTGGGTCTCAGCATCCTCACACAGACAGATGGAGATTTCCTCCTCATCAAGGCCACCCTACACTCTCTTGAGTGTTATCTCAGAGTCACAGCTCATTGACATCAGCAGAAACACATCGACGCACTGATGACCAAATCAGCTTGCACAAACCCACCAGCTGAGAAGAGAGTTCGACCGAGAGTCCTTATGTTTGATTTTACAGATCCAGCAACATGAGTTCAGAAAACCACTATTGTTTAGACACATGGTAAACGCACTGTAAACCTGTTTATCATCAATCTTTTGCAAGATAAGCGTTAATGAAGCAACATCAATACTGTAGTGACAGGCACACTAACAAAGCAAATTGTAGCTTATGTTCCAGATGTATTAGCATCTCCTGTTGAATGTAAATGTGGTCCCGCTCCCTCATTTCCATTTCACTACAAGGTTTGTCATTTGCAAAGTTTACAATAGCACTCCAAATCTCTCTTTTTTTATTCTCTTACACAGCTAAACAGAAAGTAATGTGCAATTGTTGACAATAATTGATTTTTCTAGTGTACTGCCAACTGTTCCTGTTTATTGGTGTACATTATTGCAATAGAAGATAAATAAATGATTCTTTCTGGAATGAAGCTTGAATTGGTGCTGCCGTGGACAGGTTTTGGAGTGAGAGGTTTGGTGTTGTGTTTGCGTTGTATTGTGGGAATAGTGTGTTTGGAGGTGAAGCTCAGGGGAGTTACATAAACAGAAGTGCAACTCACACTGCAATGACAATAACGTGATCTGTGTGTGTTCAGTGTACGCCAGATCCTGCTGTGCTGTACTGTACTGTGGCCGCATTTACAGTACATGCTTCAAGTGTCCCAATTCCCATTTCTTTCCCCTCCCATGTGGTACAGATCGGATTTGACCCATGAACGTGCAAGCGGGGAAAAAGCACATGGATTATGATGTTTCGGTCCTCATTCATAAATGTAAATAATCTGATATGAATCAGATACTGGCATTTGCGTCCGCCATGTAAGCGGAGAGATCAGATATTCCCATGTCAATGCGAGTCGTACGTCTTTGAAAAAGTGACGGTGGCGAATGGCGTCAACACCAACCGCGATCACATGACTCTTTTCAAAACCCAGGGCTCTCCTGTTTTTTCTCCATCTTAAGACACCAATGTTTTGCTGACCTTTAGAGATGGTGTGGAAAGCAAAATCTTGTATTATCATTTTGTCGCTGCTTTTACTTCTGTTTCCGTGTCAGTACGTCTACTTTGGGTTGTTTCGCCAAGCGCATAGTGTATCGGATATGGGTCACTTTTAAAAGAAGATGTAAGCTGGTTGTCAAAAAAATATATAGTCAACTAATCAGAATTTGGCATCAGGATCGGCAGTGTAAATGTGTCCAATGTCCCCACAAAGATGACAATATATGAAATCCTTGTCCTTAACAGCTTAAAAATCATACTAAGTGATGGGTTTTTTAATGTAAAAATGCCCGCTTTAGTGGAGAGAATATACAGTTTGTACAGTATAAAAATCATTGTCTATGAAAAGTACCCATAAAACATGAAAACACAACGTGTGTGTCAAGTCAAGTCAAATCACTTACTGACACACTTTCTGAGCTTTCTGTACAACGACAGATGTGTGGTGGGTGGCAGCACGTCACTGTGTTGCTGAGTCAGTTTATTATTTTTTATGATTCATTCAAACGGACTGATTCATTCAGGAACGAAGCAAGTGACTGACTCTATGAATGAGTCATTGAATCATTCACTCAACCGATTTGTTCAAGTTACATTCTGGAACAAAACACTGCGTTGCTTTGAAACGCAAAACGGTTCATCTGGATTTTTTCGGAACTATTTTTGTTGGCAAAATAGAGCAAAAAACACAATAATGTTTAAAATATAAAAGTAACTTAATATGAACTTGTTTAATCAACTGTTGTATGAAAACAAGATCACGTTTGCAATTGTGTTGATATTCATGGAACATTTTTTTGATTCGGTAAACTTCCTTTAAACCTCTTACTATGAAAATGAGTAAAGTTGCTGTTTGTAAATTTCTTCTTAAAACATTTCTATTAATTATGAATATTTATAAAATAGAGGTAGCACTGTATTTTAGTGTGCAGAAATGTTTGCACATGAGTGTGTGGTATGTTTTCAGTGAGCTGGAACAGAGGAGACACAAACACGGTCCATGTGTGACACACACCACTTCTCACGCCTGGATGCCATGGGAATCTCCGCTCGGTGATCCTGAGGTTTGCGAACTCTCCCGAGGCTGCGGAAAAACACACTTACATCTAGAACTTTCTGACGCGTTCCTTCCTGTTCGGCCACATTTGCTAATGAGTGTGAGCTCTGAAATGCTACATACGTTCCCTCAGGGTCACGAGAAAGGACACAGAACATGTGTGGTATTACCGTGTTTTTATAGACCAAAACTCACTTTCTGCGGGACATATATTATGTAATATGAGGTTCATATACAATAAAAGTCCTTTAGATGAGTGTGTTTGCAGGCATTAGTCAATAACCACAGTTTTACTGGTGATTTAAAATAGAGCACATTTAACAAATCAGACAAAACTATATTCCTCTGTTGAATTATTAATGTTATTAGAGCATGTGCTTATATCATTAGTCGAGCTAAGCAGACGGCAGCCGCCCTTGGGGCATGTTAAGAAAAACCTGCTCATGGGTGGAGAAAAGCTCAATAAAAGCACTCCTCATCATGACTTTCATACATGATTACAGTCAATCAGTGTAAGCGCCTCATGCAGATTCACAGGCAATGTTTGTTTGTCTCGTCAGCTACTGTAATTATCAAGCTGCGCATTGATTGGTCAATTACTCCACCTCTAAACACTGCTGTAGTGTACGAACAGGTTTAGTTTGTTGTGGTTCATTTGTTTGAAAAGAAAATCTAGAAAATCACAAAAATCTAGTATCCAGACCTGCTAGTCCTGATCCTGAGCTCCGCAAACCACTCTTTTGGGGGTTTAAATCCACTCAATTGGATGGACACTCTCTTCCGGTTATTCCGGCAACATAGGGAATCTGGGAATCTGCTCCATGTGAATCCATGGACTTCATGTCATGTGAAATACCCCAGACTTAAAATAAAAGAGAGCAAAGGACTGGTATTTGTCCCGTGTTGTAATCAGACACGCCATCAAGTTTCTGCAACTCCAACGAACTTTGGATATATTTAACATCTGATATCCAACAGTATGTTTTAAAAATTAAATGAATGTACTGGGAGTAAATTGTATGTATAAAGCAAGCAAAGAGCGTTCCCCAGCACTAAAGCTTCAGAAATATTCAGCATTACTGGTCACCAGCATAAGGTTTGTTTTTCACGCTGGGTCCAGCTTGGGATGCTGGGATGCTGGTGGACCCAGCATATGTTGTCTTCTGGGTGCTGGTATAATCCCAGCAAGACCACAACAAAACTTGCATATGTGTTACATATCAGGTTTCTTAAATAAAGAGACCTTTATAGACAATTTTCATAAAATACAAAGAAATCTAATGCAACGTGAGCAGATCTAAATTTTATTTTATTTTCACATTTCAGTTTAGTTGTGACAACTGTTGCTTTAGTCTGGGGCTTTCTTTCACTGACTTGCATGAAAGAGCATCCAATGCATCTATCTATATATATATATATTGATTTCATATACTGTAAATATGACTAAGATCATAGAAGTTCTCTGCTACACTGAGGCAATTTATAAAGTCAAGGTCAATAACATGTTTTTAGTTTTGATACACAGTTGAAATCTCCACTGCACACACTAGCTTGTGTTATGACATTCCCCACAGCAGTTCAATAAACATTTCCATGTCTTGATTCATTTTTCGTAGCAAGTAGTGACCGTTAAATTGCGGCTCTCATTAAATGAGTGTCCAGAGAGGCTTATTATTTGAATGTGAGATGTGACTTAGAGGACGGTTGAGTCATGAAACCGATGCATCACAGGTTTAGCAATGCAGAGTAGCATTTCACTGACATTTAAATGCCACAACCAGCATCTACCTCTGTGTTCTTTTTAAATCACATGAAACACAATTTGTGTTATTTTATCAAGGGGAGAGAGACAATCACTTATACTTACACTTAAACTTAAGTTAATAACTAAATATCTTTGCAAGTGAATCAATCAAAAACTAACTTTAGCTGGACAATAACTTTATTCTAGAGCTGCTGTAAAGCCTAAACAATCTCTGTTACTGTAATCTCCTATTATCACTGTAAAGCTGCTTTGAAACGAGCTATGTTGTTAAAGCGCTGTATAAATGAAGGTGACTTGGCTTGGCTTGGCAGGCAGCAATAGTGTAAGTTGTAGCTTAGAGGCTAATTACTAAGGTTTTAGCACTCCCCTTTGGGAAAGATGCTCTTCTTGCTCCCTGTTGTTATCTGATCATGTACTATGGTAATGGGCCTGAAAAATGCAAGGCACTAGCTAGTAACGGCCCTTGGTTAGAGTGCTTCTTCTAAAGGAAGGGTGTGAGTTGCTCTCCACTAATTATGTTGGGGTCTTTAAGCAGGATTTAACCTTGCTTTTAGAGAAGTGACCTTAGTGAGTGGCTCCACTAAGCCCGTCTATGAGTCTCATTTTTGCGCCCTGGGAGTTGACATGCTTTTCGACTTGTAGAGTCAGGTTATTTTATGCCCAGTATGGTCTGCATACTCAAGCACTCCCTTCAGCATGCCAGAGTGAGTATTGTTTCCTATAGTGTCAACTCCATGACGCTGCATTGAAGTTCCACTTCGAAAGGGAACGTCTCAGGTTACGTATGTAACCATGGTCCCCTGAGAAAGGGAACAAGACGCAGCGTCTTGTTGTCATGCATCGGGTTTGCCTGCACTTCTCCTTCAGACAAAAGAGTTGATGTACTTTGGATGTGCCCTCTTATACGTACGCATGGGCACTCCGCTTATGACGTCATCAGTGTTAATTTCGTTGACGAAAATAACGACGAAAATTATTCGTCAACGACATTTTTTCACAGACGAAAACGAGACGATAACTAAATAAAACCTAGTTTTGAATGACAAAGACTATGACGAAAATCTAATGACATTTTCGTCAACGAATAAAAACTAGACGAAAATGTTAGATAGTGACGATTTGGGAAGCGATCCGTCAGAACTGATGTCCTGAGCGTGTGTGATAGATGCGCACATTTGTAGGCTACTGTAACGTGATCTACCCCGCGGTCATAAAACGTTAAAAAATGTGAACGTCTGGGAGAATGAGTAGAGCAGACATATAGATCTGAATAAGAGTGACGATGCAAAAAAGAGTTCTATTCGGTGCGGTTTTCTGTGCGCACACACCTAACCCGAAGCGTGCAGTCATGCACAATACACCTACAGCGCGCGAGTAGGCTACTGAATTGAGCTGTCTTTCGTGTCTGAATGGACAAATACACACAACAGTCTGTCTAAATGTCCGTTTTAGAGAGTATTCATGTAAACTATGCTGGTTATGTCTTAAACTGTGAGTGTATCGGATGTGCATCAGTGCAATTGTATCCGCATGTCATTGGACATGATCCGACGTCTTAAAGTGACAGTGGCAATAAACATAATGCGGTCCGTGTCCTTAATTTTGATCAAGCAACAAAAGAAAAAGAGAAAAGCATTCACTGTTTGTTAATAGCTTTAATAAGGATTAATTATATTGAATTCATACAAATAAATATGTCTGCTTGAAAGAATAAAGAATGATGTATGCAAGTAGTTATAAGGAATGCATATATCATTCATTGTAAAGAAGACTGTGTTGTACTTTAGGAAAAGTGGTTTTATTTAATTTTAAGATATTTTTTAAGTAACAGCAGTTAAATCTGTATCTGTATTGCATGTTCAAACTTAAAAATCATTCATATTAATAGGTTAATAGATGTTTTCTCCGGGAGTAAATGGGTTTGGAAATTTTAGAGAAATTCTAAATTAACGCATTACAATTGAACTAAACCCATTATATTTTAGTCGACTAAATCTACTGTAGATTTAGTCGACTAAAATGTTATTGTATTTCGTCGACTAAAACTAGACTAAAACTAAAACAATTCAGATGACTAAAATATGACTAAAACTAAATGCCATTTTAGTCAAAAGACTAAGACTAAAACTAAATCAAAATTTGCTGACAAAATTAACACTGGACGTCATGGACTGCTGTCGGCCAATAAAATTGTTATGTTGATACGCATGTTCAGACTAGGGCTGCATGATATTGAAGAAAATTGTGATTTGCGATAACGCATTAAATAATGTGATATTCGATAATGCTTAAAGTGTGTAAAATAAACCTAAATTATCTTAAAAATATATTTAAAATTATATTACCTACATACGTGTTTCACATTCTTTTTGTGACAAGAAAACATCCCTACAGCTTCTGAAAGTGAACAGCAGTGTTTTACTCTAGCATAATAAGTGTTATTTTAACATCTTTTAGGGTTTCAGGAAGGCCTACATTAGGTCTATTAAACAACAGAAACTAAATGATCAAATGTAAAAATAAAACACGGCTTAGTTTTCACTGTATGAATTAAATATATACTGATTCTTATTAAAGCTACAAAAGTTAATCAGCCAAGAGCAGTGAGTGATTTTCTCTTTGTCTTTTGTTCATGACCCCAGTTATTGCAAGCCGTTGTGATATGCATATCGCGATATATACATGACACCGCATCTCGTTCGCCTTCTCAGGGCAAAAATTATTTTTATTGATGGCTTTTCAAAAGTACCCGTGTATTTAAGTCAAGTAGAATCAGGTCAAGTTTTATATTTACCTTGTAAAAAAATAGTGTACAGAGTTTGAAAGGGACATCATGAATAAATTGCATTGACATTAACACAGAAAGACAAGATAGACACATTCCCATGTCTTTCCTCTCCAGATTCAGCATTCTAATTGCTTTGGGAATAAAAGAGTTGCCTGATCTCTTAGTCTTCAGCGTCAGTGCTTTAAAACACCAACCCAAGGGCATCAGTTCAAACATGGTTTAAACAGGATGTGATATAATATAAAGGCTTTTGGTTTTATAGCTTTAAGTTCTGCCCCAACTTCCTGTTTCAGTTGAAATATGTCAACACTGTAAGAAAACTCCTTCAATCCATGGAGTCTTTAACACTTGACGGCAGGAAAAGCAGCATGTCTTAAAATGCTTGTGTAGACAGACTCAAGAGCATGTTTTACGTAATGTGTTTGTTCATGCGGCACAATTATCTTTCTGTTGATTAGCAGAGAGACTCATTAGCTGCTCGACTGGAGGGTTTCAGGAACAGATACACATTTAGTCCTGCATGATGAAAGTGTATTGTCTCAGTGTGGTGGATGCATTCGTCATGGATGATTATTAGAGTCAGATTAGCATTATTCAGTGGGAAGAGTAATTTTATCATTGCTGTATATTGTCAGATGTCTATGGCTGTCTAGTCATGCCGTGTATGGTGGAAAGAGAATAATAATCAAGGACAGTACCATCCATTTACAACATACTTGCTGTCATCATTGCTCATACCCACATAGCAATTTATTTTCTGGCACAGATCTGGATTACAGACAAGGGCCACACATGGGCCATAACTGGCCAGAGTCTCAGCCAATTATCGACCCATAACTGGCCCTGCACTGGGCCTAAATAGCTTTTAGTGTCGGTACTGATTCTCAGCAGACTTACAGACTTTATTTCTTTCACACAAAAGTTCTTACTGAGAATTAACAGAGATTTAGATGGTGATGTTTTATTGAAAACAATAAAGCTTGTTGTCACCATTATGGTATTCAGTGTTTGCTTTAGTTGGGCTCTTGACTTTTTAACATTAGTCTTTCTCTTGCTGTTGTAACTGTGTGTCTCTGATACACGTTTGTTATGGCAAAAAAAGAGAAACTGATAATGTTGGTCACTTTTATAGTCATCATCATGTGGCCTGATTTACTTCTACCACTCTGATTAAATTGTTTAATATTAGTTGTTAATTTTTCATGCCAGTACTAATGCAAAAATTCATGCAGTGCTGTGATACTCTGAAAGAGTTTATGAAGTACACAGAAAATGTTTTGACAGGGTCATATAGACTCATCAAGAATCAGCGTATGAATCTCAACAATGGTGACAATAAAACAATTCAGATCAACTCTGAACTCGTCACAAAATAAGCTGCAGTCCGTAACATTTGGCGCTCTAACGGTTAATAAACAGAACTGCATCCGTCTTGTGGAAGAACGTTGTAGCCGGAGCTTCTTCTCTCTGTTTATGTCTATGTCGAGTCACGCAGGTACTGGGCTACTCCACAGTGGTGCCGACCCGAACCAGTCTAAAATAGTCCCAATATAAACACTTATTATAAACAGGGGTGCACATAACTGGTACGCAGGTACGCATGCGCGACATAAATCAGAAATGCGTAATGCCACTTGTGTTATTACGCGCCTTTGCGTACTTAAAGGGTAACTGTCGCAAAAATGCAACCTAGGGTCTTTTTGTTAATCTACCCGAGGCAAACTTTTATTTAAAAGCATAATTAGAATGGAAACGCCACTTTTAAGTTTGACCGTATTTTCGTTTTCGGTCAAATTGCCTTTTGAATGGGAGAGCTAGGGGCACGTATATGATAGCATCAAAAATCACTATTTTTAAAACACTAAGAAGGCTCGACACAACATGAAACTTTGCTGGAAGTATCACCAGGGGCTCTACACATGAACTCGAGCATTGAGAACATTGTTTGTGTACACAGAGTTTTCTAAAAAGAAAGATAGTGAACAACTCACTGTAGTTGTGTCCGCCGGAACAGTAACACCCGCATTTTGTCAGTCAAAAATAGTCGATCTCCGAATGCGAACTGAACTGACTCTGAATTTTAGTATTGTTTCTTATATCAGGATCCTTTTTCAAATACAAGGTCAATATTGTTTTTCACTTACGACAAAACAACAAATTATCCGTGAATTTATATGGAACTAAATTTAGGAGCTTTCCATCTTTACTCTCCTCCCTGTTAAGTTGCATTCGGAGATCGACTATTTTTGAATGACAAAATACCGGCTGACACAGCTATAGTGAGTTGTTCAAAATCCTCACCATGAAGTCTAATGAACTAAACAATCAAATTACACTTCAAATTAATTTTTTCCAAAGATGTTTTCTGTCATTTTAGGTAGTTTTTTTCGCGCTGATGTAAATTTAAGTGTTCGTTTTTTTAAATAAGTTCGGTCTTTAGTTAGTTATTTGATGCAATGAAAACGGGAATGTGATGTCATGATTGACAGCTGTGATTGACAGCTTCTGAGGAGGACTGCACTTATTAAGACCACGCTACATATGGGGTGAGTACCAAACACCATCTCCTGGTACTTACCTGAGTAACTCACTGAAAAAGTTATGTGAACCCCTGATTATAAATACTGTAGTGATTCAGGATAAGACAAAAACACAGTTTGGAAAATGGATTCATGATGTACTCGCTTATTATATAAATTGTGGAAATTTTGAACAAGAAAAAAGTTACTGAATGCAGCTTTACATTAAATCGTATAATATTATCTATCAGCTTTATATTGGTTACTGGCCACATTGCTTTCTAATATATCAGAACGGCTTTGATCGATCACTAGAACATTTTCTATTTTAAACTATTCGTTGCAGAAAGGTGATTTCCCTCAATCATAATATAGTTACACCATCTATCAACAGAGTATACCTGGACCTGGATAAACAACCAACCCTTTGGAATAACACACAGCAGACCAAACTCAGGGTTTGTGAGTCCGGCTAGCATTGTGTCAGGGATTTCCAGAGCAGCTTCTTATCTAATGTGAAACAGAAGACCGAAAGGAAAGACATGTAGTGGTTTAACCTAAAGTACTGAGGATGTTGGAAACATACTGTAGGATGTCAGGTGTAGGTAGCTGAAGGCTGTATAGGTTATACACTGTAATATATATTTGTGGAGCATGAATACCTTGTAGTACTTTGAACGTGCAACTCTTGACTGTTGACATGTAGTTGCAAATTAATGAGAGTTAGTCCGACAATAAAACGAATGCTCTCAAACTCACGAGTTCTTCATCTGAATCAATCTAACGCTTCACTCATTGACTGCTCTTGACGAATTTACTCTAGCAAAAGTTATTCCGTTCATTATTGCTTACTTGAAATGAACTGTTACATCAAGGCCCATTGGGACTTTGCTGGTAATCATTGATGAGTTCTTCATATGACAACATGTCAGTAAAAAGGCTACATTTTTAACTGTAAACCCCAAATCTTTGCACAGCATCTGTGAAGCTTATAGCATCTGTGAATAATAATTCAGTTTATGTCATCTCATGTTCAGGACTTCACTTTTGACAAGCAGTTTTATCACTTCCTGACTAATGTCCAACAATTGCTGTTATTATTCCATCAGACAGTATGTTAGTGCTCCAAAGTGAGCGTGACATTTTTAATTATGAGCGATGGAATGTGTAAATGATGCCTGTGAAATCTCAGCTGCGATGTCAGATTTCAAGCAGCCCAATAAATTCATGGGCTCTGATCACTTTGACGTTTTTTTAATACGTTTTAAAACATGTAACTGAGCAGAGAGTTGTCTTTCCCATTTGGCCTATACTTCAAAAGTACATTTTGGGATGATTAATAAAAAAGCGAAATGGCATTTTTTAAGCTTTCAGGATGTTAATTCCGTTCAATAGATGCTAACTTAAAAAAAAAAGTACATTTACATTTAATGGAGGAAACCTAAAGACAAAGAGTAAATTCTGCAGTTAATGATCTTATTGAAAATTATATGTGGTGATACTGTATGTGATATGCGCAAAACTGTGAATAATTAAATAATTAATCAGCATATCATGTAATTAATTTACAAACCGATTCCCAGCTCTATCTTCTTTCTCCTAATGTTCTTTCTGTCCATCTCTCCCTCATGAAAACCATTAGTTTGTGGTTTGGTGTTTTGATGCATAAAACTTAAAACACTGTGTGGAAGCGATTGCTCTGAAACTTCCGCTATGTCATTGATTATTTCAGGAAACACTGAATCTTCTGAACTCTTGATTTGTTTGAAAGGCAATCAGCTCTTCTGATAATCACTGTTGCGTTCATCAAAAAAACGAGGCTTCAGAATTTTAATGACTTTTCAGCTGCACACTGGATAACGAAATAGAGTTATGCCACGTGTGTGTGTGTGTGTGTCTGCCATGACAAAAATCTTAGTTTTTTTAAGTAATCCATTACATTACACATTTAAGGTAATATAATCTGATTACTTTTAGATTACTTTTGAATTTGTTTATCAGTTTGTATTGAATAGAATAAACTTGTACCATATAGATATAAAAATACAGAGAAAAATAAAATATATTCTTTGTTATCAACAACATGAAGTGCATTAAACATCACATTATATCAGGGTTTCTCAGACTGGGGTTCGTGAGTTTCATGAAAAGCTATTAATTAAATAAATCATTTTGAAATAATACAAATTATAATAATTAAATTTTGCATTTGAAAGACAGAAACCTTCCAAAGACATAGCCATGCATGGATAAATGACTCACTCAGTGATAATTCAAACAATAATTAATGTGTTCGTCAATGATCAAATGCTTTGTGGTCTCTCAATTATCCATGTAATTATAGACACCTGACTAGTGTCTGTGTGTGCAATTTATATAAGCTTATATAAGCAATATGCTTTTTTTAGAAAGGAAAAGTTTTAATTTGGGAGAATCGTTAAATTATAAACAATTTACTGCCATTGTATGAACAATATGCAATTATGTAATCAATAAAAAAGTCACTATAGTCTGATTACAAGTATATTAAAATGTAATATAATCTAATTGCAAGTACTTCAATTTTGTAATCTGATTACATGTAATCAGCACTGCATGTCTCAGTAAAATCATGTTAAAATGTGAATATTAAATATAATTAATCTGGCTTTTGAGGAACGTCTAGTCATCATTGTATTACATTGCATTATGCAATAAAACCAAGCATTTAAATATCATCTTATTTAATACTGCCCCAGTGACAAGCTGTTCTACCACTCAAGGTGCAGTGTGTTCTTCATCATCTCATAAAAGCAATGCTTAGTGTTTCATTCACAGTCTGATAATCCTCCCCTGTGATCCCAGTCTGGGACACTATCACTTTGAAGCTCGGCTCTTGTTTTCTTCCATCACCTTAAAAACTCCCAGAGAACAAATGGAGAGAGATTGTCTTGCAGTGTGAAGTGTTTTGTATCTATATTATTTAGCTAGATGAATGTCTCCTGTGATCTCGTTGCACAAGGCCTGTTCCTGTTGTGGCCTGCGCCTCTCTGAGCCCCAGACAGCTTCACCTGGAGGATGATGGGACGGGTGTAGAGACAGCAGGAGACAGGCTAAAGCACAGGTGGACAAGAGCGAGCAGAGCCACAAACCCTCTTCCTGCACTATTGTCTGTGAATGCACATCATATGTGAGCAGAGCATATTAATTTGGTAGTAGTTTTAAGAAATAGGGGTTGACTGGCATAGTGTCTCTGTTGTGCTGTGTCCAGTGTAACGGCGCTGGATCCCGTGCCGGAGCTCGTGTCGTGTTCAGCCGAGGAACTTCTAACTTCAGACCGCCGGAATATCCTGTGACTCCATAACCTGTTCATAAACAATCAGTGTACACTTCTGACAACATATTTGAACTTTTCCATCATGTGAAAACGCGACACTCGTTTCGATGACTCACATCGCACCCCTGTATGTTGCTTTGCATAAAACTAAACGATATACAGAACAATAACTGTAACTAAAAATGTACACAAACCTGTATTTTACTGAAGACACGCACCACTTTATCGGAGCTGCACTGCTCTCTCCAGAAGAGGTCGCAAAAAAAACTGCGATATACTGTAAATAAATAAATACTGTAAATAAATAATACGTCTGACTCAGGTTGGGTAACACAAAAACTACCCAAACACTGAGTTGTTACGTCTGACTCAGGATCTGGGTAACACAAAAACTACCCAAACACTGAGTTGTTACGTCTGACTCAGGATCTGGGTAACACAAAAACTACCCAAACACTGGGTTGTTACATCTGACTCAGGATCTGGGTAACACAACTACCCAAACACTGGGTTGTTACATCTGACTCAGGATCTGGGTAACACAACTACCCAAACACTGAGTTGTTACGTCTAACTCAGGATCTGGGTAACACAAAAACTACCCAAACATTGGGTTGCTACATCTGACTCAGGATCTGGGTTACACAAAAACTACCGAAACATTGGGTTGCTACATCTGACTCAGGATCTGGGTAACACAAAAATTACCCAAAGATTGGGTTGCTACATCTGACTCAGGATCTGGGTAACACAAAAACTACCCAAACACTGAGTTGTTACGTCTAACTCAGGATCTGGGTAACACAAAAACTACCCAAACACTGGGTTGTTACATCTGACTCAGGATCTGGGTAACACAAACTACCCAAACACTGAGTTGTTACGTCTAACTCAGGATCTGGGTAACACAAAAACTACCCAAACACTGGGTTGTTACATCTGACTCAGGATCTGGGTAACACAAACTACCCAAACACTGGGTTGTTACGTCTGACTCAGGATCTGAGTAACACAACTACCCAAACACTGAGTTGTTACGTCTAACTCAGGATCTGGGTAACACAAAAACTACCCAAACATTGGGTTGCTACATCTGACTCAGGATCTGGGTTACACAAAAACTACCGAAACATTGGGTTGCTACATCTGACTCAGGATCTGGGTAACACAAAAACTACCCAAACATTGGGTTTCTACATCTGACTCAGGATCTGGGTAACACAAACTACCCAAACACTGGGTTGTTACGTCTGACTCAGGATCTGAGTAACACAACTACCCAAACACTGAGTTGTTACGTCTAACTCAGGATCTGGGTAACACAAAAACTACCCAAACACTGGGTTGTTACATCTGACTCAGGATCTGGGTAACACAAACTACCCAAACACTGGGTTGTTACGTCTGACTCAGGATCTGAGTAACACAACTACCCAAACACTGAGTTGTTACGTCTAACTCAGGATCTGGGTAACACAAAAACTACCCAAACATTGGGTTGCTACATCTGACTCAGGATCTGGGTTACACAAAAACTACCGAAACATTGGGTTGCTACATCTGACTCAGGATCTGGGTAACACAAAAACTACCCAAACATTGGGTTTCTACATCTGACTCAGGATCTGGGTAACACAAAACTACCCAAACATTGGGTTTCTACATCTGACTCAGGATCTGGGTAACAAAAAAACTACCCAACATTGGGTTGCTACATCTGACTCAGGATCTGGGTAACACAAAAACTACCCAAACATTGGGTTTCTACATCTGACTCGGGATCTGGGTTACACAAAAACTACCCAAACACAAAAAAGAAAAAAGAAAAATGACCCAAAAGGCTCAACCAAGGATTTGGGTAGAAAAAAATAACCCAAGATATTTTAGAGTGGAGGAAGTAAGAAGTAAATAAAAAAAATAAAGTAATAATGTTACCTTTGAAACGAGTAATGAGTAATAAATGAGTTTTTTGAGTACGAGCCCAACACAGCCAGTCATAGACGTGTCTCGTGAATGCGGATGAATGTCTTTGCGATGTCTTTTTCTTCTATCGCTCCGGCTCGCTCGGTCGAAAGACCGCAAGCTCTGTACTATGTGCCCTGATTCACTTATAATGAATTGAGCTTTAGCGACGGCCACAGTAAATGAGCTGGTGTGGGGCATTACACCTGCACACACGAGTGCCTTGACATTTAGCAAATACAATAAAACACATTCCTCATCATCAGACTGCCTCAGAATCTCTCATTAGGACCAGTGATCAATACACTGAGAAAAACAAGCTGTAAAGAATTGTACCTTTTGGGGTGCAACAGCTTGTCACTGGAGCAGTACCCTTAAAGGGACATCTTTGTACCTTTTTTTTTTTAACCAAATGTGCCTGTAAAAACACCTCTCATAAATCAACTCTGATTTAATTTAGCAAATCAATTCATTCAGATTAATTTAGCTGATCTACTTCATAATTAAATCATTAATTACATGTAAACAAGTTATTTTATTTGTTATATTAATTGTTGTAGTTAAACTGTGTTTAAGTCTGAAACAGTAATTGAAACCCTTATTGGTTTTAATGGTATCTGCTATTTCAACTTCAGTTTGCTCATTTTTTGAGACACTTTAATGGTAGTTTAACCACATTTTATCTTATCTTCCCCAACACTCTTGTCATATGACTATTTGTAATGAGAAATGTATGAAGTTAAATCACAGAAACTCAACACAGATCAATCACAAGACGGAGGAATAGCTTCTTCCCACAGGCTATTACAATACTTAACTCACATTAAAACACACAGATATGCTGGCTGTTGGTTTATATAAGTTTTTTTTCTCTTTTTTTAAGATTTCTTTATATAATTGATGTGTAATTTCAGTATATATTTAGTTTTGATTGTCTTATATTTGGTCTGTGTATTGTGTATGTAATGTCTGCCTGTTGTTGTCCTTCTTGCACTACCCTTGTTTGCTTTTCTTATTAATGCTTGTACCTGCTTTGCACATTTGAGCTTAGAGAAACGCAATTTCGTTCTGCTGTACACTATTGCTGTATGGCTGGAATGACAATAAAGCACTTGAACTTGAACTTGACGCAGCCAACAAATGCTCATAAACACCATGGAAAACTTGCACAGATCGCCCAAGCAAACTGCACACAAACTGTTCTCGGAAACTGCTTTTTTATTTATTTTTTGCTGTTTTTCTTTGCAGTTTCTGTCCCTCCCCTTGAGAAACTCTTAAAAATAAATAGTTAAATAGTTTGACTGTAGTTTAACCACATATTATCTTATCTTCCCCAACACTTTATCTTCAAGTCTGAAGTTAAATGAAAGAAACTCAACACAGATCAATCACACATACCAAAACAAATGCTCATAAACACCATGGAAAACATGCACAGATCGCCACACAAACTGTTCTCGGAAACTGTTTTTTTGTGTGTTTTTTGCATCTTTGCAGTTTCTGTCCTTCCCCTTGAGTAACTCTTAATGGAAATCAAACTTGCAGATGCTTAGAAGTGCATTGTTATACGGAAAACAAGCACGAGAGAGTGTCGCATTGTGTAACCACACATCCCAGCGAAAGGAAACCAGAGAGAACTTTCTGCTTTTCTCTTCTCACTTTCGAAACTGGCGTATTGATATGTGTATCTCGGGTGTGTCTCTCTAAATGTACAGCGAGAGTTTCCCCGTGTGCGAGGGCTTGTGGGAGTCTAGACGCATCGAACCCGCAGAGAGGTTCACTCGGCCTGGAGTGGGAGTTATAGAGATCTCTCTGCTCTCGGTTATTAAACTGTCATGGATACAGTCTACCTGCGCTGTACATTAGTCTTCCTAGCTATCGGCTGTGGGTTCTGCTACAAAATACAACATGAAACAGAGTTTTGTGGCTTTTATCAGCTTTGAGGTCATGCAGGGCTTCACATTAGACTTTACTCGGGTTGTCAACAGTGAACCGACTGAAAAAGAACCAGTTTCTCTTTGCATTCACTTTGTCCTTGCTTCAGATGTGAAGCACATTTTCCCTTCACACTGTTTGTTTCTAGAATCCTGCTTGTTTAGGAGTTTGTTTAATCTAAAACCTGAAGAAACTCGTTTCCGCCACAGAATGAGAAATAAAAAAGGTAATTGCGACTTTTTATCTCACAATTCTGACTTTTTTTCTCACAATTCGGACTTTTTTTCTCACAATTGCGAGTTTACATCTTTTTTATCTCACAATTGCGTGTTATAAAGTCCGAATTGTGAGATATAAAGTCAGAAAAAAGAGATATAAACTCGCAATTGCGTGTTATAAAGTCCGAATTGTGAGATATAAAGTCAGAAAAAAAGAGAAAAAAAGAGATATAAACTCGCAATTGCGTGTTATAAAGTCAGAATTGTGAGATATAAAGTCAGAAAAAAAGAGATATAAACTAGCAATTGCGTGTTATAAAGTCAGAATTGTGAGATATAAAGTCAGAAAAAAGAGAAAAAAAGAGATATAAACTTGCAATTGCGTGTTATAAAGTCAGAATTGTGAGATATAAAGTCAGAAAAAAGAGAAAAAAGAGATATAAACTCGCAATTGCGTGTTATAAAGTCAGAATTGTGAGATATAAAGTCAGAAAAAAGAGAAAAAAAGAGATATAAACTCGCAATTGCGTGTTATAAAGTCCGAATTGTAAGATATAAAGTCAGAAAAAAGAGAAAAAAAGAGATATAAACTCGCAATTGCGTGTTATAAAGTCAGAATTGTGAGATATAAAGTCAGAAAAAAAGAGATATAAACTAGCAATTGCGTGTTATAAAGTCAGAATTGTGAGATATAAAGTCAGAAAAAAGAGAAAAAAAGAGATATAAACTCGCAATTGCGTGTTATAAAGTCAGAATTGTGAGATATAAAGTCAGAAAAAAGAGATATAAACTCGCAATTGCGTGTTATAAAGTCCGAATTGTGAGATATAAAGTCAGAAAAAAGAGAAAAAAAGAGATATAAACTCGCAATTGCGTGTTATGAAGTCCGAATTGTGAGATATAAAGTCAGAAAAAAGAGAAAAAAAGAGATATAAACGCGCAATTGCGTGTTATGAAGTCCGAATTGTGAGATATAAAGTCAGAAAAAAGAGAAAAAAAGAGATATAAACTCGCAATTGCGTGTTATAATGTCAGAATTGTGAGATATAAAGTCAGAAAAAAGAGAAAAAAAGAGATATAAACTCGCAATTGCGTGTTATAAAGTCCGAATTGTGAGATATAAAGTCAGAAAAAAGAGAAAAAAAGAGATATAAACTCGCAATTGTGTGTTATAAAGTCAGAATTGTGAGATAAAGTCAGAAAAAAGAGAAAAAAAGAGATATAAACTCGCAATTGCGTGTTATAAAGTCAGAATTGTAAGATATAAAGTCAGAAAAAAGAGAAAAAAAGAGATATAAACTCGCAATTGCGTGTTATAAAGTCAGAATTGTGAGATAAAGTCAGAAAAAAGAGAAAAAAAGAGATATAAACTCGCAATTGCGTGTTATAAAGTCAGAATTGTGAGATATAAAGTCAGAAAAAAGAGAAAAAAAGAGATATAAACTCGCAATTGCGTGTTATAAAGTCAGAATTGTGAGATATAAAGTCAGAAAAAAGAGAAAAAAAGAGATATAAACTTGCAATTGCGTGTTATAAAGTCCGAATTGTGAGATATAAAGTCAGAAAAAAGAGATATAAACTCGCAATTGCGTGTTATAAAGTCCGAATTGTGAGATAAAAAGTCAGAAAAAAAGAGAAAAAAAGAGATATAAACTCGCAATTGCGTGTTATAAAGTCAGAATTGTGAGATATAAAGTCAGAAAAAAAAGAGATATAAACTAGCAATTGCGTGTTATAAAGTCAGAATTGTGAGATATAAAGTCAGAAAAAAGAGAAAAAAAGAGATATAAACTTGCAATTGCGTGTTATAAAGTCCGAATTGTGAGATATAAAGTCAGAAAAAAAGAGATATAAACTAGCAATTGCGTGTTATAAAGTCAGAATTGTGAGATATAAAGTCAGAAAAAAGAGAAAAAAAGAGATATAAACTCGCAATTGCGTGTTATAAAGTCAGAATTGTGAGATATAAAGTCAGAAAAAAGAGAAAAAAAGAGATATAAACTCGCAATTGCGTGTTATAAAGTTAGAATTGTGAGATATAAAGTCAGAAAAAAAAGAGATATAAACTAGCAATTGCGTGTTATAAAGTCAGAATTGTGAGATATAAAGTCAGAAAAAAGAGAAAAAAAGAGATATAAACTCGCAATTGCGTGTTATAAAGTCAGAATTGTGAGATATAAAGTCAGAAAAAAGAGAAAAAAAGAGATATAAACTCGCAATTGCGTGTTATAAAGTCAGAATTGTGAGATATAAAGTCAGAAAAAAGAGAAAAAAAGAGATATAAACTCGCAATTGCGTGTTATAAAGTCAGAATTGTGAGATATAAAGTCAGAAAAAAGAGAAAAAAAGAGATATAAACTCGCAATTGCGTGTTATGAAGTCCGAATTGTGTGATATAAAGTCAGAAAAAAGAGAAAAAAAGAGATATAAACTCGCAATTGCGTGTTATAAAGTCAGAATTGTGAGATATAAAGTCAGAAAAAAGAGAAAAAAGAGATATAAACTCGCAATTGCGTGTTATAAAGTCCGAATTGTGAGATATAAAGTCAGAAAAAAGAGAAAAAAAGAGATATAAACTCGCAATTGCGTGTTATAAAGTCAGAATTGTGAGATATAAAGTCAGAAAAAAGAGAAAAAAAGAGATATAAACTCGCAATTGCGTGTTATAAAGTCAGAATTGTAAGATATAAAGTCAGAAAAAAGAGAAAAAAAGAGATATAAACTCGCAATTGCGTGTTATAAAGTCAGAATTGTGAGATATAAAGTCAGAAAAAAGAGAAAAAAAGATATATAAACTCGCAATTGCGTGTTATAAAGTCAGAATTGTGAGATATAAAGTCAGAAAAAAGAGAAAAAAAGATATAAACTCGCAATTGCGTGTTATAAAGTCAGAATTGTGAGATATAAAGTCAGAAAAAAGAGAAAAAAAGAGATATAAACTCGCAATTGCGTGTTATAAAGTCCGAATTGTGAGATATAAAGTCAGAAAAAAGAGAAAAAAAGAGATATAAACTTGCAATTGCGTGTTATAAAGTCAGAATTGTGAGATAAAAAGTCAGAAAAAAAGAGAAAAAAAGAGATATAAACTCGCAATTGCGTGTTATAAAGTCAGAATTGTGAGATATAAAGTCAGAAAAAAAGAGAAAAAAAGAGATATAAACTCGCAATTGCGTGTTATAAAGTCCGAATTGTGAGATAAAAAGTCAGAAAAAAAGAGAAAAAAAGAGATATAAACTCGCAATTGCGTGTTATAAAGTCAGAATTGTGAGATATAAAGTCAGAAAAAAAAGAGATATAAACTAGCAATTGCGTGTTATAAAGTCCGAATTGTGAGATATAAAGTCAGAAAAAAGAGAAAAAAAGAGATATAAACTCGCAATTGCGTGTTATAAAGTCAGAATTGTGAGATATAAAGTCAGAAAAAAGAGAAAAAAAGAGATATAAACTCGCAATTGCGTGTTATAAAGTCAGAATTGTGAGATATAAAGTCAGAAAAAAAAGAGATATAAACTAGCAATTGCGTGTTATAAAGTCAGAATTGTGAGATATAAAGTCAGAAAAAAGAGAAAAAAAGAGATATAAACTTGCAATTGCGTGTTATAAAGTCCGAATTGTGAGATATAAAGTCAGAAAAAAGAGAAAAAAAGAGATATAAACTCGCAATTGCGTGTTATAAAGTCAGAATTGTGAGATATAAAGTCAGAAAAAAAAGAGATATAAACTAGCAATTGCGTGTTATAAAGTCAGAATTGTGAGATATAAAGTCAGAAAAAAGAGAAAAAAAGAGATATAAACTTGCAATTGCGTGTTATAAAGTCCGAATTGTGAGATATAAAGTCAGAAAAAAGAGAAAAAAAGAGATATAAACTTGCAATTGCGTGTTATAAAGTCAGAATTGTGAGATATAAAGTCAGAAAAAAGAGAAAAAAAGAGATATAAACTCGCAATTGCGTGTTATAAAGTCAGAATTGTGAGATATAAAGTCAGAAAAAAGAGAAAAAAAGAGATATAAACTCGCAATTGCGTGTTATAAAGTCAGAATTGTGAGATATAAAGTCAGAAAAAAGAGAAAAAAGAGATATAAACTCGCAATTGCGTGTTATAAAGTCAGAATTGTGAGATATAAAGTCAGAAAAAAGAGAAAAAAAGAGATATAAACTCGCAATTGCGTGTTATGAAGTCCGAATTGTGAGATATAAAGTCAGAAAAAAGAGAAAAAAGAGATATAAACTCGCAATTGCGTGTTATAAAGTCAGAATTGTGAGATATAAAGTCAGAAAAAAGAGAAAAAAAGAGATATAAACTCGCAATTGCGTGTTATAAAGTCAGAATTGTAAGATATAAAGTCAGAAAAAAGAGAAAAAAAGAGATATAAACTCGCAATTGCGTGTTATAAAGTCAGAATTGTGAGATATAAAGTCAGAAAAAAGAGAAAAAAAGAGATATAAACTCGCAATTGCGTGTTATAAAGTCCGAATTGTGAGATATAAAGTCAGAAAAAAGAGAAAAAAAGAGATATAAACTCGCAATTGCGTGTTATAAAGTCAGAATTGTGAGATATAAAGTCAGAAAAAAGAGAAAAAAAGAGATATAAACTCGCAATTGCGTGTTATAAAGTCAGAATTGTAAGATATAAAGTCAGAAAAAAGAGAAAAAAAGAGATATAAACTCGCAATTGCGTGTTATAAAGTCAGAATTGTGAGATATAAAGTCAGAAAAAAGAGAAAAAAAGATATATAAACTCGCAATTGCGTGTTATAAAGTCAGAATTGTGAGATATAAAGTCAGAAAAAAGAGAAAAAAAGATATAAACTCGCAATTGCGTGTTATAAAGTCAGAATTGTGAGATATAAAGTCAGAAAAAAAAGATATAAACTAGCAATTGCGTGTTATAAAGTCAGAATTGTGAGATATAAAGTCAGAAAAAAGAGAAAAAAAGAGATATAAACTCGCAATTGCGTGTTATAAAGTCCGAATTGTGAGATATAAAGTCAGAAAAAAGAGAAAAAAAGAGATATAAACTTGCAATTGCGTGTTATAAAGTCAGAATTGTGAGATATAAAGTCAGAAAAAAGAGAAAAAAGAGATATAAACTCGCAATTGCGTGTTATAAAGTCCGAATTGTGAGATATAAAGTCAGAAAAAAGAGAAAAAAAGAGATATAAACTCGCAATTGCGTGTTATAAAGTCAGAATTGTGAGATATAAAGTCAGAAAAAAGAGAAAAAAAGAGATATAAACTAGCAATTGCGTGTTATGAAGTCCGAATTGTGAGATATAAAGTCAGAAAAAAGAGAAAAAAAGAGATATAAACTCGCAATTGCGTGTTATAAAGTCAGAATTGTGAGATATAAAGTCAGAAAAAAGAGAAAAAAAGAGATATAAACTCGCAATTGCGTGTTATAAAGTCAGACTTGTGAGATATAAAGTCAGAAAAAAGAGAAAAAAAGAGATATAAACTCGCAATTGCGTGTTATGAAGTCCGAATTGTGAGATATAAAGTCAGAAAAAAGAGAAAAAAAGAGATATAAACTCGCAATTGCGTGTTATAATGTCAGAATTGTGAGATATAAAGTCAGAAAAAAGAGAAAAAAAGAGATATAAACTCGCAATTGCGTGTTATAAAGTCCGAATTGTGAGATATAAAGTCAGAAAAAAAGAGAAAAAAAGATATAAACTCGCAATTGCGTGTTATGAAGTCCGAATTGTGAGATATAAAGTCAGAAAAAAGAGAAAAAAAGAGATATAAACTCGCAATTGCGTGTTATAAAGTCAGAATTGTGAGATATAAAGTCAGAAAAAAGAGATATAAACTCGCAATTGCGTGTTATGAAGTCCGAATTCTGAGATATAAAGTCAGAAAAAAAGAGAAAAAAAGAGATATAAACTCGCAATTGCGTGTTATAAAGTCAGAATTGTGAGATATAAAGTCAGAAAAAAAAGAGATATAAACTCGCAATTGCGTGTTATAAAGTCAGAATTGTGAGATATAAAGTCAGAAAAAAGAGAAAAAAAGAGATATAAACTCGCAATTGCGTGTTATAAAGTCAGACTTGTGAGATATAAAGTCAGAAAAAAGAGAAAAAAAGAGATATAAACTCGCAATTGCGTGTTATGAAGTCCGAATTGTGAGATATAAAGTCAGAAAAAAGAGAAAAAAAGAGATATAAACTCGCAATTGCGTGTTATAATGTCAGAATTGTGAGATATAAAGTCAGAAAAAAGAGAAAAAAAGAGATATAAACTCGCAATTGCGTGTTATAAAGTCCGAATTGTGAGATATAAAGTCAGAAAAAAGAGATATAAAGTCAGAAAAAAGAGATATAAACTCGCAATTGCGTGTTATAAAGTCAGAATTGTGAGATATAAAGTCAGAAAAAAGAGATATAAACTCGCAATTGCGTGTTATAAAGTCCGAATTGTGAGATATAAAGTCAGAAAAAAAGAGAAAAAAAGATATAAACTCGCAATTGCGTGTTATGAAGTCCGAATTGTGAGATATAAAGTCAGAAAAAAGAGAAAAAAAGAGATATAAACTCGCAATTGCGTGTTATGAAGTCCGAATTGTGAGATATAAAGTCAGAAAAAAAGAGAAAAAAAGATATAAACTCGCAATTGCGTGTTATAAAGTCAGAATTGTGAGATATAAAGTCAGAAAAAAGAGAAAAAAGAGATATAAACTCGCAATTGCGTGTTATAAAGTCAGAATTGTGAGATATAAAGTCAGAAAAAAGAGAAATAAACTCGCAATTGCGTGTTATAAAGTCCGAATTGTGAGATATAAAGTCAGAAAAAAAAGAGATATAAACTCGCAATTGCGTGTTATAAAGTCAGAATTGTGAGATATAAAGTCAGAAAAAAAAGAGATATAAACTCGCAATTGCGTGTTATAAAGTCAGAATTGTGAGATATAAAGTCAGAAAAAAAAGAGATATAAACTCGCAATTGCGTGTTATAAAGTCAGAATTGTGAGATATAAAGTCAGAAAAAAGAGAAAAAAAGAGATATAAACTCGCAATTGCGTATTATAAAGTCCGACTTGTGAGATATAAAGTCAGAAAAAAGAGAAAAAAAGAGATATAAACTCGCAATTGCGTGTTATGAAGTCCGAATTGTGAGATATAAAGTCAGAAAAAAGAGAAAAAAAGAGATATAAACTCGCAATTGCGTGTTATAAAGTCAGACTTGTGAGATATAAAGTCAGAAAAAAGAGAAAAAAAGAGATATAAACTCGCAATTGCGTGTTATGAAGTCCGAATTGTGAGATATAAAGTCAGAAAAAAGAGAAAAAAAGAGATATAAACTCGCAATTGCGTGTTATGAAGTCCGAATTGTGAGATATAAAGTCAGAAAAAAGAGAAAAAAAGAGATATAAACTCGCAATTGCGTGTTATAATGTCAGAATTGTGAGATATAAAGTCAGAAAAAAGAGAAAAAAAGAGATATAAACTCGCAATTGCGTGTTATAAAGTCCGAATTGTGAGATATAAAGTCAGAAAAAAGAGATATAAAGTCAGAAAAAAGAGATATAAACTCGCAATTGCGTGTTATAAAGTCAGAATTGTGAGATATAAAGTCAGAAAAAAGAGATATAAACTCGCAATTGCGTGTTATAATGTCAGAATTGTGAGATATAAAGTCAGAAAAAAGAGAAAAAAAGAGATATAAACTCGCAATTGCGTGTTATAAAGTCCGAATTGTGAGATATAAAGTCAGAAAAAAGAGAAAAAAAGAGATATAAACTTGCAATTGCGTGTTATAAAGTCAGAATTGTGAGATATAAAGTCAGAAAAAAGAGAAAAAAAGAGATATAAACTCGCAATTGCGTGTTATAAAGTCCGAATTGTGAGATATAAAGTCAGAAAAAAGAGAAAAAAAGAGATATAAACTCGCAATTGCGTGTTATGAAGTCCGAATTGTGAGATATAAAGTCAGAAAAAAGAGAAAAAAAGAGATATAAACTCGCAATTGCGTGTTATAAAGTCAGAATTGTGAGATATAAAGTCAGAAAAAAGAGAAAAAAAGAGATATAAACTCGCAATTGCGTGTTATAAAGTCCGAATTGTGAGATATAAAGTCAGAAAAAAGAGAAAAAAAGAGATATAAACTCGCAATTGCGTGTTATAAAGTCCGAATTGTGAGATATAAAGTCAGAAAAAAAAGATATAAACTAGCAATTGCGTGTTATAAAGTCAGACTTGTGAGATATAAAGTCAGAAAAAAGAGAAAAAAAGAGATATAAACTCGCAATTGCGTGTTATGAAGTCCGAATTGTGAGATATAAAGTCAGAAAAAAGAGAAAAAAAGAGATATAAACTCGCAATTGCGTGTTATAATGTCAGAATTGTGAGATATAAAGTCAGAAAAAAGAGAAAAAAAGAGATATAAACTCGCAATTGCGTGTTATAAAGTCCGAATTGTGAGATATAAAGTCAGAAAAAAAGAGAAAAAAAGATATAAACTCGCAATTGCGTGTTATGAAGTCCGAATTGTGAGATATAAAGTCAGAAAAAAGAGAAAAAAAGAGATATAAACTCGCAATTGCGTGTTATGAAGTCCGAATTGTGAGATATAAAGTCAGAAAAAAGAGAAAAAAAGAGATATAAACTCGTAATTGCGTGTTATAATGTCAGAATTGTGAGATATAAAGTCAGAAAAAAGAGAAAAAAAGAGATATAAACTCGCAATTGCGTGTTATAAAGTCCGAATTGTGAGATATAAAGTCAGAAAAAAGAGATATAAAGTCAGAAAAAAGAGATATAAACTCGCAATTGCGTGTTATAAAGTCAGAATTGTGAGATATAAAGTCAGAAAAAAGAGATATAAACTCGCAATTGCGTGTTATAATGTCAGAATTGTGAGATATAAAGTCAGAAAAAAGAGAAAAAAAGAGATATAAACTCGCAATTGCGTGTTATAAAGTCCGAATTGTGAGATATAAAGTCAGAAAAAAGAGAAAAAAAGAGATATAAACTCGCAATAGCGTGTTATAAAGTCCGAATTGGGAGATATAAAGTCAGAAAAAAGAGATATAAACTCGCAATTGCGTGTTATGAAGTCCGAATTGTGAGATATAAGTCAGAAAAAAGAGAAAAAAAGAGATATAAACTCGCAATTGCGTGTTATAAAGTCCGAATTGTGAGATATAAAGTCAGAAAAAAGAGATATAAACTCGCAATTGCGTGTTATGAAGTCCGAATTGTGAGATATAAAGTCAGAAAAAAGAGAAAAAAAGAGATATAAACTCGCAATTGCGTGTTATAAAGTCAGAATTGTGAGATATAAAGTCAGAAAAAAGAGATATAAACTCGCAATTGCGTGTTATAATGTCAGAATTGTGAGATATAAAGTCAGAAAAAAGAGAAAAAAAGAGATATAAACTCGCAATTGCGTGTTATAAAGTCCGAATTGTGAGATATAAAGTCAGAAAAAAGAGATATAAACTCGCAATTGCGTTATGAAGTCCGAATTGTGAGATATAAAGTCAGAAAAAAGAGATATAAACTCGCAATTGCGTGTTATGAAGTCCGAATTGTGAGATATAAAGTCAGAAAAAAGAGAAAAAAAGAGATATAAACTCGCAATTGCGTGTTATGAAGTCCGAATTGTGAGATATAAAGTCAGAAAAAAAGAGAAAAAAAGAGATATAAACTCGCAATTGCGTGTTATAAAGTCCGAATTGTGAGATATAAAGTCAGAAAAAAGAGATATAAACTCGCAATTGCGTGTTATAAAGTCAGAATTGTGAGATATAAAGTCAGAAAAAAGAGATATAAACTCGCAATTGCGTGTTATAAAGTCAGAATTGTGAGATATAAAGTCAGAAAAAAAGAGATATAAACTCGCAATTGCGTGTTATAAAGTCAGAATTGTGAGATATAAAGTCAGAAAAAAGAGAAAAAAAGAGATATAAACTCGCAATTGCGTGTTATAAAGTCAGACTTGTGAGATATAAAGTCAGAAAAAAGAGAAAAAAAGAGATATAAACTCGCAATTGCGTGTTATGAAGTCCGAATTGTGAGATATAAAGTCAGAAAAAAGAGAAAAAAAGAGATATAAACTCGCAATTGCGTGTTATAATGTCAGAATTGTGAGATATAAAGTCAGAAAAAAGAGAAAAAAAGAGATATAAACTCGCAATTGCGTGTTATAAAGTCCGAATTGTGAGATATAAAGTCAGAAAAAAGAGATATAAAGTCAGAAAAGAGATATAAACTCGCAATTGCGTGTTATAAAGTCAGAATTGTGAGATATAAAGTCAGAAAAAAGAGATATAAACTCGCAATTGCGTGTTATAATGTCAGAATTGTGAGATATAAAGTCAGAAAAAAGAGAAAAAAAGAGATATAAACTCGCAATTGCGTGTTATAAAGTCCGAATTGTGAGATATAAAGTCAGAAAAAAGAGATATAAACTCGCAATTGCGTGTTATAAAGTCAGAATTGTGAGATATAAAGTCAGAAAAAAGAGATATAAACTCGCAATTGCGTGTTATAATGTCAGAATTGTGAGATATAAAGTCAGAAAAAAGAGAAAAAAAGAGATATAAACTCGCAATTGCGTGTTATAAAGTCCGAATTGTGAGATATAAAGTCAGAAAAAAGAGATATAAACTCGCAATTGCGTGTTATGAAGTCCGAATTGTGAGATATAAAGTCAGAAAAAAGAGATATAAACTCGCAATTGCGTGTTATGAAGTCCGAATTGTGAGATATAAAGTCAGAAAAAAGAGAAAAAAAGAGATATAAACTCGCAATTGCGTGTTATAAAGTCAGAATTGTGAGATATAAAGTCAGAAAAAAGAGAAAAAAGAGATATAAACTCGCAATTGCGTGTTATAAAGTCCGAATTGTGAGATATAAAGTCAGAAAAAAAGAGATATAAACTAGCAATTGCGTGTTATAATGTCAGAATTGTGAGATATAAAGTCAGAAAAAAAGAGATATAAACTAGCAATTGCGTGTTATAATGTCAGAATTGTGAGATATAAAGTCAGAAAAAAGAGAAAAAAAGAGATATAAACTCGCAATTGCGTGTTATGAAGTCCGAATTGTGAGATATAAAGTCAGAAAAAAGAGAAAAAAAGAGATATAAACTCGCAATTGCGTGTTATAATGTCAGAATTGTGAGATATAAAGTCAGAAAAAAGAGAAAAAAAGAGATATAAACTCGCAATTGCGTGTTATAAAGTCAGAATTGTGAGATATAAAGTCAGAAAAAAGAGAAAAAAAGAGATATAAACTCGCAATTGCGTGTTATAAAGTCAGAATTGTGAGATATAAAGTCAGAAAAAAGAGAAAAAAAGAGATATAAACTTGCAATTGCGTGTTATAATGTCAGAATTGTGAGATATAAAGTCAGAAAAAAGAGAAAAAAAGAGATATAAACTCGCAATTGCGTGTTATAAAGTCCGAATTGTGAGATATAAAGTCAGAAAAAAGAGAAAAAAAGAGATATAAACTCGCAATTGCGTGTTATAAAGTCCGAATTGTGAGATATAAAGTCAGAAAAAAGAGATATAAACTCGCAATTGCGTGTTATAATGTCAGAATTGTGAGATATAAAGTCAGAAAAAAGAGAAAAAAAGATATATAAACTCGCAATTGCGTGTTATAAAGTCCGAATTGTGAGATATAAAGTCAGAAAAAAGAGATATAAACTCGCAATTGCGTGTTATGAAGTCCGAATTGTGAGATATAAAGTCAGAAAAAAGAGAAAAAAAGAGATATAAACTCGCAATTGCGTGTTATAAAGTCAGAATTGTGAGATATAAAGTCAGAAAAAAGAGATATAAACTCGCAATTGCGTGTTATAATGTCAGAATTGTGAGATATAAAGTCAGAAAAAAGAGAAAAAAAGATATATAAACTCGCAATTGCGTGTTATAAAGTCCGAATTGTGAGATATAAAGTCAGAAAAAAGAGATATAAACTCGCAATTGCGTGTTATGAAGTCCGAATTGTGAGATATAAAGTCAGAAAAAAGAGATATAAACTCGCAATTGCGTGTTATGAAGTCCGAATTGTGAGATATAAAGTCAGAAAAAAGAGATATAAACTCGCAATTGCGTGTTATAAAGTCAGAATTGTGAGATATAAAGTCAGAAAAAAGAGAAAAAAAGAGATATAAACTCGCAATTGCGTGATATAAAGTCCGAATTGTGAGATATAAAGTCAGAAAAAAGAGATATAAACTCGCAATTGCGTGTTATGAAGTCCGAATTGTGAGATATAAAGTCAGAAAAAAGAGAAAAAAAGAGATATAAACTCGCAATTGCGTGTTATAATGTCAGAATTGTGAGATATAAAGTCAGAAAAAAGAGAAAAAAAGAGATATAAACTCGCAATTGCGTGTTATAAAGTCAGAATTGTGAGATATAAAGTCAGAAAAAAGAGAAAAAAAGAGATATAAACTCGCAATTGCGTGTTATAAAGTCCGAATTGTAAGATATAAAGTCAGAAAAAAGAGAAAAAAAGAGATATAAACTCGCAATTGCGTGTTATAAAGTCAGAATTGTGAGATATAAAGTCAGAAAAAAGAGAAAAAAAGAGATATAAACTCGCAATTGCGTGTTATAAAGTCAGAATTGTGAGATATAAAGTCAGAAAAAAGAGAAAAAAAGAGATATAAACTCGCAATTGCGTGTTATAAAGTCAGAATTGTGAGATATAAAGTCAGAAAAAAGAGAAAAAAAGAGATATAAACTCGCAATTGCGTGTTATAAAGTCAGAATTGTGAGATATAAAGTCAGAAAAAGGAGAAAAAAAGAGATATAAACTCGCAATTGCGTGTTATAAAGTCAGAATTGTGAGATATAAAGTCAGAAAAAAAGAGAAAAAAAGAGATATAAACTCGCAATTGCGTGTTATAAAGTCCGAATTGTGAGATATAAAGTCAGAAAAAAGAGATATAAAGTCAGAAAAGAGATATAAACTCGCAATTGCGTGTTATAAAGTCAGAATTGTGAGATATAAAGTCAGAAAAAAGAGATATAAACTCGCAATTGCGTGTTATAATGTCAGAATTGTGAGATATAAAGTCAGAAAAGAGAAAAAAAGAGATATAAACTCGCAATTGCGTGTTATAAAGTCAGAATTGTGAGATATAAAGTCAGAAAAAAGAGAAAAAAAGAGATATAAACTCGCAATTGCGTGTTATAAAGTCCGAATTGTAAGATATAAAGTCAGAAAAAGGAGAAAAAAAGAGATATAAACTCGCAATTGCGTGTTATAAAGTCAGAATTGTGAGATATAAAGTCAGAAAAAAGAGATATAAACTCGCAATAGCGTGTTATAAAGTCAGAATTGTGAGATATAAAGTCAGAAAAAAGAGATATAAACTCGCAATTGCGTGTTATAAAGTCCGAATTGTAAGATATAAAGTCAGAAAAAGGAGAAAAAAAGAGATATAAACTCGCAATTGCGTGTTATAAAGTCAGAATTGTGAGATATAAAGTCAGAAAAAAAGAGATATAAACTAGCAATTGCGTGTTATAAAGTCCGAATTGTGAGATATAAAGTCAGAAAAAAGAGATATAAACTCGCAATTGCGTGTTATAAAGTCAGAATTGTGAGATATAAAGTCAGAAAAAAGAGAAAAAAGAGATATAAACTCGCAATTGCGTGTTATAAAGTCCGAATTGTAAGATATAAAGTCAGAAAAAGGAGAAAAAAAGAGATATAAACTCGCAATAGCGTGTTATAATGTCAGAATTGTGAGATATAAAGTCAGAAAAAAGAGAAAAAAAGAGATATAAACTCGCAATTGCGTGTTATAAAGTCAGAATTGTGAGATATAAAGTCAGAAAAAAGAGAAAAAAGAGATATAAACTCGCAATTGCGTGTTATAAAGTCCGAATTGTAAGATATAAAGTCAGAAAAAGGAGAAAAAAAGAGATATAAACTCGCAATAGCGTGTTATAATGTCAGAATTGTGAGATATAAAGTCAGAAAAAAGAGAAAAAAAGAGATATAAACTCGCAATTGCGTGTTATAAAGTCAGAATTGTGAGATATAAAGTCAGAAAAAAAGAGAAAAAAAGAGATATAAACTCGCAATTGCGTGTTATAAAGTCAGAATTGTAAGATATAAAGTCAGAAAAAAAGAGAAAAAAAGAGATATAAACTCGCAATTGCGTGTTATGAAGTCCGAATTGTAAGATATAAAGTCAGAAAAAAAGAGAAAAAAAGAGATATAAACTCGCAATTGCGTGTTATAAAGTCAGAATTGTGAGATATAAAGTCAGAAAAAAGAGATATAAACTCGCAATTGCGTGTTATAAAGTCAGAATTGTAAGATATAAAGTCAGAAAAAAAGAGAAAAAAAGAGATATAAACTCGCAATTGCGTGTTATAAAGTCAGAATTGTAAGATATAAAGTCAGAAAAAAAGAGAAAAAAAGAGATATAAACTCGCAATTGCGTGTTATGAAGTCCGAATTGTAAGATATAAAGTCAGAAAAAAAGAGAAAAAAAGAGATATAAACTCGCAATTGCGTGTTATAAAGTCAGAATTGTGAGATATAAAGTCAGAAAAAAGAGATATAAACTCGCAATTGCGTGTTATAAAGTCAGAATTGTGAGATATAAAGTCAGAAAAAAGAGAAAAAAAGAGATATAAACTCGCAATTGCGTGTTATAAAGTCCGAATTGTGTGATATAAAGTCAGAAAAAAAGAGATATAAACTAGCAATTGCGTGTTATAAAGTCAGAATTGTGAGATATAAAGTCAGAAAAAAAGAGATATAAACTAGCAATTGCGTGTTATAAAGTCAGAATTGTGAGATATAAAGTTATATAAAAAGTCAGTCTTTTTTTCCTTATATTGGACTTTATATCTCACAATCGAGAGAAAAAATGTAAGAATTGTGTGATATAAACACGTAATTGCATTTTAAAAAGTCAGAATTGCGTGACAAAGTCATGATTGCGTTATATTATTGTAATATGGAGACTGTCAGGGATAATGGTAATCATACCACTTATTAATTGGCTTTTCGCCACATGAATTGGTGTGGACAAAATATTGATTGCAACTGTTTTTAAAAATCATACCAGTTTATTATTTTATTATCCATCACTGTGTAAAACACTCGTTCTGGCATAAAAAAAAAATTTGACTAAAAGCTTCTTACAAAGTTCACACATGTTCTAATTTGTTACACTGTTTATTTAAATTGAAATTATGTTATAATATTTTCTTCTTTTATTTTGATGTTTTTATTATCATTCTATGTATTCCAAGCTTTGGCAATATTGTATTATTTGAATTTCAAAGCAATTTTTTTGAGATATCAACCTCAAATTTTGTAACATAACTTGTATTTTTTTACAGCTGTGATTTTCTCGCAGTTTTAGAATCAAATAAAAAATCAAATAAAAATGTATAGTGGGGGAGGGGGGGTAGTATCAGTAAAACTGTATAAATAATGTAACATTTTCTCTACTGAATTTTAAATTCCCTTTCAAAATGTATTTATTAAAGTACACCCCGTTTATGGAAAACATATATTTTTCTCCAGTAATCTTAAAACTGTGCCAGCTTAGATGTTTTGAAGTTACTGGAAGGTGTTTCTAGAAATGGCAAATGGATTAGTTGTACTGTCCTGTGTTGTCTGTTTAATTGCACAACAGCGTTGTAGTGAAAACATGTGTGCGTGTGTGTGTGTGTGTGTGTGTGTACCTGGGAAAGGGACAATGAAGCTCTTCCCAGAGACAGACCGAGGGGCGTATCCTCAGCGTTATAAATAACTCTGGCAGTCGGCTGAACACACAGTCCAATTAAGTTCTTGGCCACCAACAATTTCCTCTTGCATGCGCACACAGGAAGTCCAGGTCTCTCTTGGGCTTGTCACGGTTATTAATTGGCGGACGGGTTTAGGCTGGCCGGTAATGAACGCTTGAGGGAGTTTGAGGGGAGAGGTGTGCCGTAAGGGGAATACATGGAAGATCGTGGGGTTGCCAGATATTAACATCATTCCTACACTCACATGGACCTGTTATTCCCATTTCTGCTGCATATTCCAGTACACTGTAAAAAATGATGTGATCAATAAGTTAAAATAACATACAGTATGATTTTATATTGATGTAACTACTAACTCATCAAAATAAGGCTACGTCTACATTAATCCATTTGAAAACAGCGTTTTCGTTTATAAACGCTCTCCGTCCACACTAGCGTTTCCAATCAGAGACTTTTGTAAAACGCCAAAGTCACCTTACAGCGCATGCGTAAAACCTCACAAAAGCTCACTGAGATGATACAGACGGAAAAAAAAATAAAAAAATGAATTTTTCTGACAGGATAATTTTATTGAGCAAAAATATCTCAGCGTTGACTGATGCGTCTCACCATGTTTGGTCTGAAACGCGACTGCTCTCATGTATTTCCCCAGGACAGCAAATGTGAGTGTGTTTTCTGTCTTCTTTGCAGGACTGTGATATGAAGTAACATATTTTAGCAAAAGTGTGAAAGTGAATAGCACATAACAGAAACAATACCCGTATAAACATGAATATCTATTGGTACAACATGAGTCACGTGACTAAACTTACGTCATCGGTTTCACAGTCCACACTACAACGTTTTCAAATTTTTCCAAATTTATTTCTAACGTCCCAACTCAAAATTTTCTAGTGACTGGTCACATCTAAATAGGTGGTATAAGTGATAAAATTAAATTAGCAGAATTTCACGTGTGCCAATTGAAAAATTTAGATAGAAAATTGGGATTGAGTTGGGGAGGTTAGAAAGTTTACAAGAAAAAGGTTAGTTTTCATTATTAATAACGCCGTCTCAGTGCGGACGGAAGGACAAACCGGAGAGAAAAAGATGCGTTTTCAAACGAAACCATGTGGACATGGCCTTAGAGTTATTTCAGTGAGTAGATTCAACTCATTTTTTTTAAGTCAGTTTAATGTAAATTAAGTTGAAATGACTTAAAAATCCAAGTTGATTGTACTAACACAAAATGTCAGTGTAGGTTTGTGAGTTTTCCTCTGAAGGCTGAAGTGCTTTGAGGGAGCAGTCAGCCCGTGTTTCCTAAAAGTACGAGTGTAACTTCCCAGTTATTAGTGTCTGCTGGTGTGTCATTATGTGCTGGATCCTCACAGTAAAAGGAGGAGGAGGACGTGTCTCGCAGGGCTTTAGAGAGCAGCTCTTCTCTGCTCTATTAGCTGAGAGTCATGGCACTGGGCAAGGTGATTGATTCAATGCTCATAGATTCACAGATGAATAAAACAAGACAGAGAGCAGCGTACGGCACTGAAGCAGAAGACAGATGCCTTACACAGAGTACAGTGTGTCTTTCATCACAGAAATGAACACTAGTGGCTGTAAAACACCTGCAACTCTTATTCCTGTTCAAATCATCGGTTATTTTTGCACAACACTATATTATAACCTCAAAACAGTATTAGCATAGTGCATGATTTGTAAACTAATGATATTTGCCTCACATAAACAGCTCCATATGCATGGCTTTCTGTGAAGTAAACTCGCTGTTAGCTCAGCTGGTACAACACTGTACGAGTCCCGGGAAACACCAGTTTCCATAAAAGTTGCTTCAGCAAATGTGTTTTTATCTTGTGTTTGTTTTTGTGAACACTATCGGTTAGGTTTAGGGTGGGGTACCCCTCAAGTGTCACCCCCCTTTTTTTGAATATACATGAAAATGCACATTTCCAACTTAAATGGTTGTAATTCAAGAATGCTTCGGAATATAGACGTAAGATTGGTCTCGTTTTAAAGAAGACATTTAGACGATTTTTGTAGAAGTGAAATAAATTGAGAAAGTGAAACAAAAAAAAAGTTATAGAAGTTTGAGTTTATGAAAATGTACAATGTAAAAAATTTAATTATTCTTATTTTATATAAAATATATATTTTCAAAACCTGGGCGACTCTAAAACTGCAAAAAAATAAAAGCCTTGGAACAAGTTGTGTTTCAAATTTTAGGTTGATATCTCAAAAAATGAGCTTTCAGTGAGATTTTGTTTGTGCGGAGTACCAAACTTTTTCACTAGATGACAACCAGACTCCATTACTGCCCAAATAAGGGCGCCTCCATTTCCATATGTGTTTTGAGTGATATGAACCATTATTTCCACAATTTTCATACAATTTATGAAGTAGACATCCTATTCAGAAGTAATATGAGAAGTTTGGCAGATTTTGATATGAATTCAACCTCTAAGAAACACATAAAAAGAACACGCATGTGCGTTATAGCTTCCTGCAACAAATAGTGAATCTATCATTTTTTTCTTTATATTTAAAAAAAAAAATCAGACCTTTTTTTCTAAAATAATTGAATGGATGCTATCTTTTGAACTCTTGGCATGAAAACAAACTGAGGTTTCTACCCTTCCTTCATGATTTTTCATGTTCATCACTATTTCAAAATAAAGGTCTGAACACGCCTTAGGAGTATGAAAATATTCTTGTTGCAAATTGATAAATTACGGCTCCTCTGTAATTTATTTAGAAAATCAATCACCAAATATGGAAACTAGAGATTGTAAGCTTTCAAATGATATATAGTTTGTCAAGATTAGTTTAGGTTTAGTATAGGATATTACTGTTTTAAAAATGTAATGGATTTGGGCCCACCGGTGGGCCGGTGACACTTAAGGGGTTTGAAGGTGCTACAATAACTCCTAATAATAACTCCTTTTGGAGGAACTCATTTAGTTTACTATAGGAACTATCCGAGATGTTAGTGTTCGCTGATTGGCCGAATGCACGCGAAACACCAGCACCGCCATTTATAAAAAATAAATAAAAATACACACAGATTATAGCCTGTAAATTAACTCAACAAACCAACTCTACGAACATTGAAAACAGTGATAGATGGACCTCTTAACATGTTAGGGAGAAAATCCAACGCAACTTTGAGGAGACCAAGCCAAACATGATTATGTATTTCTGCTCCGCTAGCAAACACTGGACATCAACCACACAGTACACGCTAATACCTTTTCATTACTGTCTTCTTTCTTTGTATAACAGTTCTGTCTAATAACCTATTAAACGGGAGTGTTAGATCGTAAACTAATGAACACGGAGAATGCGTCACCGAATGCAAGCAGGAAAATGTTCCTATGGGAAGCATTAGTTTTCCAATGAGACAGGATTGGCTGTGTACATTGCATTGTGGGATACACTATACACAGTTGTATAGAAAATGTGCACACAGCATACATTCATATCAGTGGCTAGGAAAGTAAGGGAGGGAATTTAAAAGAAATAAAATAGCAACTTTGCTACAACCCAATTCTATTGTAACTCAATAGTACTTAGTATTGCATTTGTCTTTTAGCGATGTGATATATGTGTCAAGATCGACTGGTGTTTTCCTGTTTAATGAAACGCCTCTCTCACACACGATGAGAGTTAACAGCAAATGCGCATTTCATTTAATGCTAATGTCCACTACAGTTTCAAGTGCACCTGAAAGTGGACATGAGCCGCGGGTCTGGACTCATTCCCCGATGAGCTTTAATAAGTCTATGCTGAAGTTTAATGAACGTGTGATAATGTGTTTTCATCTCTCAGCGGGAGTGTAATGAGATGCGCCTCGTTTGTCTTTGAGGAAATGTGCGTCCTGCATTTAAATACTGTATGCTCGGCTTTTTGTGGAAAACGACCCAACGGGAGTGATTTAGCAGGGTCAGTGTAATGCAGATGTGATATTCATCTTTTGTCAATAACACATGATCAATTACAGCCACGGATGTCTGCTATAATTGATACTTCCTGACAGAATAACATTAGCATGATTTACCCAGCAGGATATTTGATTTGCTAATGATTTCTGATTGTATGATTGGGTTTGTTGTTGAAGTAGGAACAAAATAGACTGGAAACATAAAACAAACAGGCTGATACAATGGTGTATTGTGGGTAATTATCGGGTTTTCAATGCAGTATGGTGATTTTGACATGCAAACAATGCTTGTCTTGACATTGATATTCTAATGTTGTTTTCTTGTATACCATGATTTAAAATAAAACTTGATATTTGATAGTGCCTTGATATTCAAGGATTAGTTCACTTCAGAATTAAAATGTCCTGATCATTTACTCTCCCCCACGTCATCCAAGATGTTCATGTCTTTCTTTCTTCAGTCAAAAAGAAATGAAGGTTTTTGAGGAAAGCGTTCCAGGATGTTTCTCCATATAGTGACTTCAATGGGGTCCAACGGGTCGAAGGTCCAAATGTGAGTTTCAGTGCAGCTTCAAAGTCTCGACACGATCCCAGCCGAGGAATAAGAGTCTGATCTAGACAAACCATACGCCATTTTATAAAAAAAATAAACATTTATATACTTTTAACCACAAATGCTCGTATTGCACGTCCACGACTTCACACATTACGTACTCAGGTTGGAAAGGTCCGGCGGTAACCTGACGTAAGGGAAAAACTCTGTCTCCTTTTCTCCTCCATCTTCAAAATCATCCGACATCGTTGTTTTACCTTTTTAAATTTGTTTTGTAAATGGCGTTTGACTTATTCTTTGCACGTTGGCTTTGTAAACACTCGGTCGGTTCTTCCACCTACGTCCCGCTTGACCTTTCAACCTGATTACGTAATGTGTGGCGCATCACAGCTAGTGCAAGACGAGCATTTGTGGTTAAAAAGTATATAAATGTTTCTTTTTTTAATAAAATGGCAGATGGTTTGTCTAGATCAGACTCTTATTCCTCGGCTGGGATCGTGTCGAGACTTTGAAGCTGCACTGAAACCGTTGGACCCCATTGAAGTCACTATATGGAGAAAAAATTTATGTTTTCCTCAAAAACCTTAATTTCTTTTCGACTGAACACTCAAAAAAATGATATGTTGGCTTTACTTAACTTTTTTATGTAAACAGGTTCCACCGGTTCCACATAACTATGTTTCGTTAAACAAACATAATATGTTCATGTAACTTCAACATCATGGAATTTGGTCATTTTAAGCGACCCAATTAAACTCTGAGCTAATGAGTTAATTAACTGAATAATTGAGTGATGATTGAGCATTATTGAAGACACCTGATGTTAACAAGCAGAATCTCTGAAGGAGAACACCGGAATGTTTAAGTCACCATTATGGAGATAAGTGTGTGTTTTAGTTGGGCTCTTGACCATTAACTTATTAACTTTAGATTTTGTTTGGTTGCTGTACATGAGTTATAACAGCTGGATGAACAGTAAATAAAGGTCATCTGATGGTGTTGGTTGTGTTTTAACATAATCATTATTTCACAATCATTTGACCTGAGTCATTGAACTTATTTTAAACCGAATTTCTGAGTTAAGTTTAGCTTACGAATAATAGCAGCATTGTCATTGTAGAGCATACTATTTTTAGACTTTTCAATGAAATTTAAATGATCAAATCAATAAATAAAAAAGACACTTCCTAAAAAAAAATATTTTGAGTAGGCACACACAGACATCAAGAATCAGCCTGTGAATCTCAACAATGGTGACAATTATAAAGCATGTTCGAGTGCATTCTGCCACCAATCAAAACTCATTCATGGGTCCCATCATGCATTGCTGCATGAATAAATAATGAGCTTATGATCTGTTTGTCACCATTGCTGAGATTCATATGCTGATTCTTGATGTCTGTGTGTGCCTACTCAGGATATTTTTTAAGAAGTTTATTTTTTATTTCTTGATTTGATCATTTGAATTCCATTGAAAAGCCTAAAAATAGTATGCTCTACAATGACAGTAAGGTAAACTTAACTCAGAAATTGGGTTCAATATAAGTTCAGTGATTGAGGTCAAATGATTGTGACATAATGATTATGTTAAAACACAACCAACACCATCAGATGACCTTTGTTTATTGTTCATCCGGCTGTTATAACTCATGTACAGCAACCAAACAAAATCTAAAGTTAATAAGTTAATGGTCAAGAGCCCAACTAAAACACACACTTATCTCCATAATGGTGACTTAAACATTCCGGTTTTCTCCTTCAGAGATTCTGCTTGTTAACATCAGGTGTCTTCAATAATGCTCAATCATCACTCAGTTATTCACATAATTAACTCATTAGCTCAGAGTTTAATTGGGTCGCTTAAAATGACCAAATTCCATGATGTTGAAGTTACATGAACGTATTATGTTTGTTTAACGAAACATAGTTATGTGGAACCGGTGGAACCTGTTTACATAAAAAAGTTAAGTAAAGCCAACATATCATTTTTTTGAGTGAAGAAATTTTAATTCTAAAGTGTGGCTAATCATTTAACCCCTTAATTGATATCATGGTATAACCGTGTAATAATATTGTTACGTAACTTGTTACAATAAAATGGTGAAACGGTACCATTACAGTACAGTACTGTACGTTCCAGCTTTCCTAACACAAACTATTTGATCAGAACCGATCAAAGACCTCCAGAGAAAGACATCCTCGGACATTCAGCATGCCAATGAAATCAGTGCTGTCAACCCAATCACCCGCTCGACCACAGGCACCGCGAGCCTCATTCAGTGTGGATGTGCGGACGACAGATTATGAATCGAGCTATTGAGCCGTCGGCTGTCTAGATCAAATGAGCCGGCACACACGGATTAATTATTCAAATTCCCATTATGATCTTAATGATTTCACAGCACAGAACCAAGCTTAACAGCGCAGTCTTTGGGGTGTTATTTCAGCTTGGGTTGATGGCCCACTAGAGTTGGTCTCGTTCTGTCTCGTGTGTTTCAGATTGTATAAATCCTTTGCAGAAAGGCAGATAAAGTGATGGAAATATGATGGAATTTTGATCCTTTTGCTACACAGTCCTTTAAGATTATATTCGTATAATCTCCACATACATTCAGTCAGAGAGATTACAGTGAGATTAAACTGCATTATAATGAATGTTTGGTAACATACATGTACACAAAATGCACAGTTTAATCAACATTTCGGCCAATTACAAAAAATCAGTGCTGATCTTATGAGCATTTTATCACATTTCCTGATTTATATAATAATATTACTGTGAGCTTACTTGAGTTTTTTGCACACAGATAGAGAGAACGTTTCTTCCTACTTCATCTGTCTTAGAACTAATCCTAATCATCATGTTTTTGGTGCATACATTCAACATAAAATTATTGCTATTTGATTTCCCTGCTGCAAAATCCATATAAACCCAGCTTTGGGTGGACTTGGTTGCACTATAGTTATATATAGCAACAATATGTTCAAATCTTTACAAAATTACTATTGCAGTCACTGTGGTATCAGATTGTGATATCGGGTTATTTTGATATCATAGTGCTGATACCATAGTATGGTATTTACATTGTAGTTCGAAGAATATCATGGGATAACCATTATATATAACCAAAAAGCTGTTAGTAATTGTGTTTATTTATTTATTTTTAAAATAAATATGTATATTTAGTTCCCTTTCGAGGAAACTCAACACTGCCGTTGCCTGGCACTTTGTGACAGAGCCATTAAGCAGTCCAAATTATAAGGCATTGAATGAGGCATATTTAAATGAAATCCCAAAATGCTTTTTGAGAAGCTTGGTAAAAACAAACAAACAAAACTGTTAACATATTTCATTCAATACCAAAAATTGTTTATAAAAATAATCTAATAAAACATTATACTATACAGTATCTGATTTGCACGATATATCGGCCACCATATCGGTATCGGCCGATATATATTGATTTTTAATGTTATTGTTATCGGCCCGATAAGAAAATTTGTCTGATATATTAAAGCCGATAAATAATGTGTTATTTCCTTCAGCTGAGACACTTCAGATGCTCATGTTCAACATGATGGTTTTGAATTGCTTGAAATATGATTGAAATCACTTCAAAAAAGGAAAATACAATAAAGTGCAACAGTCTATCATATCGGCTACATAAAATTATAATGAGAACATCATTATAATTGTGTGCTTGGGACATGGATTTAATGGTGAGACTTTTGTCTCTCAAAAATTATATAAAAATTTGGATTAAATTTATCGGCCAATATATCGTTTATCGGCTTTTAAATATAAAGAATTATCGGTTATCGGTATCGGCAAAAATGTTCATATCGGTGCATCCCTAGTATTTGACTGTTCTAGTTTTTGTGCTTATTGCTGTTATCTCTTATCTTTAGCTTAGCAACAAGCTAATGTTAGACCCATTTGAAATCAGTTAACTTGTCCAGCTGGAGTCAATCACCATTTGTGTGAAGAATTGCTCTTGAGTGATCCCATGTGTTTATGACGCTGCATTATAATGGATCTGATTGTCTGATTGTTCTGGAAACAATATTACCGTTGAATACCACAGTGTGTTTTCTCATTATATTTCCCATGAATCCTGTGATACAGCACCAGTGAAGCTCATCACCATAGCAACATCCCCATTGTCCAAGCCATGTTTGTTCTGCACATTCAGTTATCATGTGTGCTACGCTTCATTTGATGCATCACTGGTGCCATTACACTGTTTCCTTTATATGTATGTGATGTGAACCTCTTTTTCCCAGTAATTTGGCATCTTTTTGTGACATGTACTTCCTGCATGGCATCTTGCATCTAATAGTTTAGCAATGAAATCCTATGCAAATGTTGACCTCGGGGTGGCATGGGGACAACAGCTCAGATGATTGTGTCTGTGAGAGATAAGCATCAGTCAGTGATCTTCAGAACAGAGCTCCAGGCTTCACACGTCCTCATCACAGACATCACATTATCATCCCATCTGCTATCTGCATTAGCTACAGCAGTCTCCAAACACAATGAGAACGTTTCTGATGTGTGATTGATATAGGGCCCAATTTTAATGATCTAAGCGCATGGTCTGAAGTGCACTTAGATCGTGTCCGAATCTACTTTTGCTAGTTTAACGACGGGAAAAATGGTCGGCGCTCCCGGCGCATGGTCTAAAAAGGTTGTCAAGTCACCTTCATTTATATAGAGCTTATAACAATGTAGATTGTTCCAAAGCGGCTTTATAGTGATAATATGAAATTAAAGTAACAGGGATTGTTTTGGCTTTATAGCAGCTCTAGAATAAAGTTATTGTCCAGCTAAAGTTAGTTTTGATTGATTCACTTCCGTCGCAACGATCATTAGTTATTAACTTAGGGTGAAACTCTTAAGTTCTCTCTATGCCAACTTTAAAAACGCGAACCTGTGAGAACGCTGATGGCGTTCACATGCGCATTAAGAGTTCATTCTATAGGGATGCGCGTTTGAATATATGTGCGCAGGCATGTAGTCCTTCCCTAAATTATAATTTTTTTTTTTTTTAAAACCTCAACAAACTATTTGTCTGGCCTTAAAATTTATAATGCAGAATTTTGTATCTCTTCGGCGTAGCCATGTGAACCGGAATTATCCCGACGACGATTATCTGTACAGAGGGAAAGGGAAGGAGGCCTTCACAGGGAGGGACTAGTGACACTCCAGGACTGCGTTATCATCGGGTCCAGGCAAAGCTCCTTCGTCAGATCTGGATACGGCCTGGATCCGGCGGACTGCGGTAAACCTCGGGATAAACAGAGACTAATATTAGCGTAGATGCCATTCTTCTTATGATGTAACGAGCACATCGGGATTTATGGGAAGTGTTCCCGGTTCCGGCTGCTATGCAGCCTAACATTGAATTATAGAAGTCTATCGTACGTTATGTGTATGTTGTCTCTATTCTCTTAATGAGTAATAAGTGTGTTTTGGGCAATAAACCAATCAGAGTCTCATCTCCCATTCCCTTTAAAAGCCAGTTGCGCTCGCGCCATTTACATGGAGGATATACAAGCGGAAAAAGTGAACGCTTCTCGTAAACGGATCTGCTCATGCGCAAGGGTAAATCTGTGTGTGTGTGTGTGTGTGTGTGTGTGAGGTTAAAGCAGCAGAACATCTACGGGACAAGCCTGATTCCACCATATCTTTATGTACACAATATTAATCTTTTACATTGTAATCTTTTTTATTTTTAATATTTGGCATGTTTGTGTGCGTCCCTGTGTGTGTAATAAGCAGAGTGTGTGTGTGTAATAAGCAGAGTGTGTGTGTAATAAGAAGTGTGTATGTGTAATAAGCAGAGTGTACGCGCGTGTTGTACCCGCCTATAGGCGCACATTACTAACTCTCTCTTTAAATAACAAAAAAATACTGCGCCATTGACTTCAGACCAGGTTTCAGTTGGTCAATGGCTGAGTCTATTTCAGTTCCTCAAAATAGCAACACTCCAACAATGCGCCTGAACACACACCTGGTTTTCAGACCACCAGCCCATGGGTGAACATATGGGCGCAAATGCATTTGCTATTTAAACTGCGTCACCCAGGACGTGAAAATGAAAACTGCGTCGGGCTGAAACTTGCAAAACACACTTGCGTCGCACCTGGTGCTGCTTTGCACCGAGTGTATGATAGGGCCCATGGTGTCATCTTTGGATATAGATTGGCCAGAAACATACACTCCTCACTTACATCTGTATTAATACTAGTCTGAGCAACAATGACCATGTTTACATGCATTACATGCATATTACGTTTTACAAAGTATTGTATTACAAAATACAGACATTTTGGCAGATTGATTTTTCACAACTCTCTGCGTGGCAGAAATTCCTATTAATACAGGATTATGGATCAGGTTAATGTGTTTAAAATGCAAAGGCGTCTGCTTATAGGAGGAGGAAAAATCGTGATTGTAGACGTTGATTCTTATATTGTCTTTCTGCATCAGTGGGAATGTTCAGTCACGGATCATCTCCGTCATAAACTGACCTTGTCTATATGTTTATTGAATGATGAGTCTGAATCTTGCATCGATCAACTGAAGAGTCATGGGCATCACAGCAACAAACAAGGCAATATTTGAACTTTGTCTGTTTGCTGATGAATATATCTAGGCTTTAGTTAATTAAAATGCATTACATTGTTGATTTAGGGTGTGTATACACCCAAAAAAAGGTTTTTATGACGCATATTTTGCGACGAAAACTTACCGAACATCCAAAACAATGCTGCGTTCTGGGCTAAATGCTCTCGTTGTATGTTCGGAACCTAAATATGGTGGTATTTTGACCAGCTGAGAACTCGTAAAGAGCTTATAAAATGGGTAAAAGAGTCAAAACAGTGTCAAGAATCCCTAGTTTCTAAATCAGAAGACTTGAAAAGCTCAGAGAAGACTAAGAATTACCGACATGTAAGCTTTTCATTTTGTTTGGAATATATGTAATGTATATGTAAACTGATATTTTCATCATATTTTGGAGTTTATGGTACACATGAACAGCATGTTTGCAGTCTGCAATCACGTCGAATTAAAGTTGTACTGCCAAAAATCACTGCATATAATACCCTGTGTGAAACAAAACCTACTCTCATAATAATAATAATAATAGTGTGTATGTGGATTATCCTAAGATCCTAAGTTGACTGTGAATTCAGCGAGACGGTAAAACAAAAGCCGCGTCGGGAGTAATCCACATCACAGTCACCTCAGGCAGCAGAACATCCTCAAATAATATCACACGCCATTAGAGAAGCACATTTCAGCCTCATTAAACCCTGCCTCTTTAGCCAGATAACACAGACACATCTAATATACACACGTTAGTTTGCTAACCGGATTCCCTAAAGGTTTTCTAGATCAATTAGCGCTCTGCCAGACAAATAAAACTGCTAAGGATATTATAATAAGCTATAATTCAGTAGCTTCATACTGTTGACTGTACTTTAATGAATTAAGCTTTGCTTAAAATGTTCATCATGTGATAGTGACACATGTTCTTCCACTCAATGAGTCAGATCATTAATGGCATGGTGTGTTTTCACATCTGTAATCACAGTAAAATGCATTACACCAAGCAGCAAATAGATTATACAGTTACATTTTAGTGACCAATTATGATACAGTGTTTAAAATGACACTGAACTAAATGATAAACGCAACACTTTTGTTTTTGCCCCCATTTTTCATGAGGTCTAAGACTTTTTCTATGTACACAAAAGGCCTATTTCTCTCAAATATTGTTCACAAATCTGTCTAAATCTGTGTTAGTGAGCACTTCTCCTTTGCCGAGATCCATCCACCTCACAGGTGTGGCATATCAAGATGACGTCTAGACAGCATGATTATTGCACGGGTGTGCCTTAGGCTGTCCACAATAAAAGGCCACAATACAGTAAAACTGCACATTTTAGAGTGGCATTTTATTGTGGGCAGCCTAAGGCACACCCGTGCAATAATCATGCTGTCTAATCGGCATCTTGATATGCCACACCTGTGAGGTGGATGGATCATCTCTTATAATTTTCTTATAGTTTTGTTCAGTGTGTAAGACTGTTCCCGTCCTAAATGCTGATTGGTCAATACAGCTTTCCATCGGTCTTATAGTTCATGTTCTCCTGTAACAGATTGTCATTCTCGTTGTTTAGAGACTATCTTCCAGTGGAAATACACATTTGATGAATTTGCTTGATAAAATAATGGTTTAATGAAAATGTGTCCTTAATTATTATGTAGTAATATTTTATAAAAGCAATAAGGCACATGAGGTCTTGCTGTGTTTTGAATAATGTCACTCTGTACAACACTTTTTAGTCATGACTAGATTTATAATATACCCCAGTCGCTCATACTGTATTGCTTAATGGGTATGAATTATGATTCTTTAACTCTGAAACAAAAAATTGTCTAATTTTCCAGTAAAACAAAAATACTTTTACTTAATTTGTGTAAAATAACTATGCTTTTATGCTTAAAACAAGAAAAGAAATCTTGTATATTGTGTAAAAATTGTGTAATTTTTGCCTTCCATTGTTTCCGTTTTATTATTTCCTGAATGCTTTTTCCCCCTTTGTTTCTAATTAGTTATTTGTTTGTTTCCTATGTTAACAACTAGTTTTGCCTGTGTCTAGTTTAGTTCCCTGTGTATTTTAGTTCTATTTTTGGTAGTTGTCTTCGCTTTACAAAGCGGTTTCGTTTGCATTTACCTTCATGTTTTACCGCTACATTTTGGTGTACCCTCTTTGTGGATTAATAAAGACTTGTTGCATCTCTCACTATCCTCTTGTGCTGTAATGTAGATACATTTAAAAATAGTAAGTTTAACATTAAACCAGTTAAGCCAGGTCAAGACACAGCAAATGTGAATACTGACAGTCACAGCATTTACTGAATCAGGACACAGGTCAGTTATATTATGGACACTTTCATGCTATAGCTTTGACTGGACACACATCATGGAGACCCTGGTTAAGATATTCTGTATCGATTGTTAATCTGGTTATTTTTTGGAAGTTGAAGTCAAAATTGTTCAATCAAATCCAAATCATTTTAGAGTAAGAGATTGTTGGCAATCTGTAAACGATCCTTCACTTCAGAGACTGAATCTTCCCCTGATGTGAGTGCCAACATTATTAAAATCATATCTGCCAACAGCCTGTTTCTTTAATCTGACTGAAGCGCAGTGTGTGTTCTCCTGTGTCTCTTCATAGCAGCCAAAGCTGATGAGATAACTTGCTTTATTGGGGAGGTTGTCGTGTGTGTGAAAGGCAATCTGTGGCCGCAGAACTCAGATTTCTGCTAAATTGGCACAGCTGTCATTCACAGTCCTCCTGTGTAGAAAAACAGCTTGAAAGAAAGAATATGACTTGTGTTTGTTGGCTGGTTTGTTCTGCTGGTTTTACAGCAGTTTAAAGGCTCCTGTCAGCTGCTCAGACTCTTTCCAAAAAGTGGAAAGTATGGTAACGGCACGCACAAATGTATGTGCGTTATTGATATAAAAAAATCTCTATATTTTCTGGGATTTTGTTGATAGCAATGGCCTGTCATAGACAGCTGACTCATATTTTGTGCAGTAGGTCATATCAGTGGCAGAAATGGTCCTTTTCATATTTTTTTTACCACCTTAAATTGATTTTTAGAAGAATTTATACCTTTGATTGGACATTTTTGTTCTAAAGCGTAATTTTTTTGTCAAATTCTTACAGTTAACAGTTAAATGCATAAATGTTTCGCCAATCATTATCACCTATTCGGGTCTTTAGTGACCCGGATCTATATCTAAAACGGATGGATCTCGCTTATTCTCATCATCATCATCATCATCATCATCATCATCATCAGTGTCATCATCAGATCTCACTTCCCCAGTACATTCAGCTTCTGGTCATATTCACCATCTCAACCATATTCTCAAAACTATCCTTCTCAACATCATCTTCAAAATCAATATTTAGATCAGCTTCTGGCTCATATTCTCCATCTCAAACATATTCTCAAAACTATCCTTCTATAACTATAATGAATAGAGAGGAATAGTAAGTAAGTAAGTAAGTAAATTTAATTTACAAAGCACATTTAGACACAGCGTAAAACTGACCAAAGTACATGACCAAAGGAATACTAAGAAGGTTGATGTCTAAGTTTAAAAAATGAATGAGGGGAGGGTAGTGAATGATGTCCTGGGTCGATAAAGATCTGATGTATCCCCAGACAGCAACATAGTGTCGGCCCAGTGGATTCCACAAGGCTCAGATGTGAGCCGGATCTAGGCCGATACAATGTTGCTCTCTGAGAATGCGTTTAAGTACCGGTAAATAAATTCAATTGTTACCAATCGAATGAAATCATATCAACAAAATACATTGTTTTTTGCCCTGCAGAAGTGGCACAGAAGCAACATTTAGATGTATTTACACTGCTATTGCATAAATAATGCTATTTTGAAACTAAAACCATCAGTCGGTGGTGGCAAGTCACTGTCTAATTCATTAATTCAACAGATTTGTTCAAACGGCTGATTCGTTCAGGAGTAAAGCAAGTGATTGTCTTAATAAATGGATCATTGAATCCTTCAGAAACACTGATTCACTCAGTAATGTACAACAGTTTACAATAACAACGGTTTCGTCGCAGCTTTGTTAAGAACTAGTTTTTTGCAGATAACAAAAACAGATATTTCATATTGACAGTAAACCACAATATTAATTTCTTGTTTACTGAAATATACATTACTTGTAAACAGTAAAATCAATTTTCTGTAAGTGCTTCTGATACTGATTTACTATATCATATAGATATATAAGACAAAACCTCACAGACGGGCATTTTTGCCCCCATATTTTGAAATTTTGGGTCATTCTAACTGCAATCTACTAATCTACATCATGCCGTGAAAGTGTGCAACTCTGAAGGCGTGTTTTTGTTTGTTGCAAATTGAGTGAAATACTCGATAATGTCAGCTTCCACGTCGTTAAAACAACCATTACGATAGTATTGTAGAGGATACATATCACAAACCCTTAATGTACACCGGAATCATAATCACAGGTTTGCAGTATCACTGCGATATCAGACGCTCATAAGGAAGCTTGAATATTCTCTGCAAAGTCTCCAGCTGGAGTCGCTGTTACAGCTTTGACTTTCCTCGTCTCTCAGGTCATGTTTCAGAGGTGTTTGATGAGGTCTTGTGTCATGTCCCGTGTCTTTGGCTCTCCGACTGAGCTATGGACACCAGCCATGGAAAAGATGGCAAGCGTGGAAGTGTAGAGCGGCGCAGACCAGGAATAAAAGGTCATATGCACCGTTGGCTACGTGCACACACACACACACACACTCACTGACCCGTCCTTCAATCCTCGGTTCATCCCAGGAGGAAAAAGACAGAGGCAGACGATGAGCTTTTATTTTCATCCGTGACTGATTCACTCGACAGCGGTAAAGCTGATTATATCACACATGGCATGAGCAGAGACAGAACACACAGGCTGAGTGAACGATGGGGAAACGAGGATAAACATGAGAGGAACAGAGCGTAGAGATGAAAGAGAGGTGATACAGGCCTCTAATACACAAGATACAGAGTTCAGAAGTGCACATATGATGGGCTGGCCAATGACATGTTTAACTCCATTGGCTTGGATGCATTGAGACAAGCGATTGGCAACTGCTTTATTTTGAAGGCTCCGTTAAAAAAAGATTTATTCATTTCTTTATTTCACTTCCTGTGAAGTCAATGGAAGAGCGCCGTTTTACTTAATGTGTTGACGTATTTCAGATTGACCTGAAGTTGAGGAAGGACGTTTTAAAGACCATGTCCCCTTTTTAAAAGAAATATCAAATGGTGATTAGTTTTGCCATAGCTATGCTGCATAGTTAACTTTTTCCAGTGTAAATTCATGAATGATATGAGGGCTAATATAACCAACAACCCATTGCACTACAGCTTTGGCAGCTCTTTTTCAACACTTTCATTTATACAAAGATGCAAAGAATGCGAGGCCGAAGCTGCCACGGCAATTGTTTTTAAGTCAACTTGCAAACATTAATTCACAGTACAGTTCTTATTTTGAATGATTCATGCATTTTATTATTAGAAAAACAAACAAAAAAAACTTTTAAATCTAATTCAAATAAAGTGCATTGCCTCTTAAACAACAAGTCCTATAATGCACTTTTCACAAGATGTAAAATAAGTCTCTGATGTCCCCAGAGTGTGTGTGTGAAGTTTTAGCTCAAAAAAACCCACTGATATTTTTATATAGCATGTTAAAATTGTCACTTTTTGAGGGTGAGCAAATACCCGCCGTTTCTGTGTGTGTCCCTTTAAATGCAAATGAGCTGCTGCTGAGGGCGGAGCTTCAAGAGCTTGTGTGTGTGAAAAATCTCAAAAACTTTTAGCCTTTTATGTTCAAACCGGAGTCGGCCAAAGATGGAGAGACTCAAGAAGAAGTGACCACATGTAGAGCAACAGGACGTTTCTGAATGGCTAGTTGGTGAATTTATGAAGCTGATGTGGAGTTAGCTATCTTCTAGGCATTGATTAGCATATTCTGTCATGATAATCTATAAATCGTGTACCGGGGGCGGGGTTTATGTAAATGTTAGGGTTTGTGATGTCACTAACCCGGGAAGAAGCTCATTGTAGTTCCTACCAGCCGTTTGTTGTAGTCCTTATAAAGCCATTTCTGTAAAAGGAAATATCTCCCTTTGCTTTGAACTTTGAGCGCTGTAACTTTGCAGATGTTGTTTACGCTCAAACAGCAACATTACACACTAACTAAAGCTAGAAAAACTGAAATCACAATCAACCACCCCTTTAACTGACAATCCGAATGCTGTTTTGTTGAAATGTTTGAGCCTAAAAGTGAAATAATAATGACTTTTAAAGGAATGCAATTGCTAGATGCTAACACCGGCGAAGACGAACTTAAAGTAGTGTCCCAGTTCCAGTGTACTGATTTACCATCTGCTCAAATGTCCTTTCCCATTACCAGCAAAGTAAATATGTTTAGTGCATTCAAGAAGTATGGAAATTGGGATGCAGCCATCGAGAGTTAATACTGTGCCATATTTCTGTCGCAGCAGCTCGAGACAAGCCAGAAACAGAGAATAAAATAGCCAAATTGCTATTTAAAATGCCATGGTAGTAATTAGAGAGCTTCGGTGACTCATTCTGTGCCAATCACGGGTTCTCGGGGTCTGTCCACTGTTTGTTTTCATCACACGCTCCTCCATTGGCCAGGAGGCCGACACATAGACTGCATCTGCTTTGCTTTGCTTGCTCTCTGGCCTTTTCAATTAGTGCTTAGACAGGTTGACAAAAGCTGTCTGGAGGAAATAACACACTACATGAGGTGGATCTGAACCGAGACACTCAATTCCTGCTCTTCAGAAACAGCAATACCTGCACTGTTAATTACCACACACAGCATTCACTCTAGCGTGTTTGACATGGTACACTTTAAATGGTCTAACCAATTTGAAAATGAACCATCTGCAAGGAACCATGCTTAGACCACCTCCTGAGGTTCATTTGTTGGTCCTTTTAGGCGGTTCTGTGAGATAATTTGAGGTGTTACTATATGTATGGTATGCAAGAATGCAGAATTAATAATAAATTATCAGGAAATCTTTATTCTGAAGTGAACTAATCCTTTAAGCCTAATCTTGTGTAGACAGGCCTTTGACTGTTGACATGAAGTCTTTTACTCTTTTCAGGTTATCATCCTGGCCAGGAGTCTTTTGGCCAGGAGTTAGACATAAAGAGACTGTCTGAATTTCTTTTATTTTTAAAATGAAATAATTACACAGTCTACAAGCTGTTTGATAGGAGCAAACCCAGCAGTGATCATGGTCACACTTTATATTAAGGTGACAGTGTAATTACACAAATAAGTGCTTTAACGTATAGTTAGCAGGGTTCCCGCGGGCTCTTAAAAAGCCTTAAAAGCATTGAATTTATTAATTTGGAAATAATACCTTAAAAATACTTTTAAAAGTCTTGAATTTTGATGTCTGGGTCTGAAAAATTGTGCTGTATATGTAATTTCTCCGTATTGTATTTTTCCTCAAAAGTTTAATTTGTCAACCACGATTATTATGATTTTCGATGTTTATTGTTCAGGGGTCTCTCAGTTTCCCAGCATGGAATAGCTAATGTTAAAAAATAACTTAACATGGCAAACTTTCTTTTGGCCTACTGAAATGTTTTTATTTTTCACACCTGCTTGGCTTATCATCTTTTACCCATTCCACATTTGAAAAATAAATGAACACAAGTTCAAGGATTTTGTTTTTCTTTGCTGGTAGGGATGTGGAATAGGTATTAATTTTTTATGTAATTGGTCTTAAAAAGGTCATAAAAAGACTTGAATTTAACTTGAAGAAAACTGTAGGAACCCTGAGTTAGGGTTAGGGTTTAGTTTAGAGTCAGTTGCTTGTGATTATGCACAAATTATGCATAATTGCAAGCATGGTAAATCTGGAAATCACAAATACCAGAAATAATAGACATGGCAACTACTTAATAATTGTGTAAAACTACTAAATAATAGTGCAGAGGTCTGTACAATAATTTGTGCACATGTCTGTTCATGGGTAATAATTCTTGAACTCTGAAAACAAAGCAGAATACTGTTGGACTATTTCCCGTTTATCCCAAGGCACATTAATACCTCAAAGTAAACTGTGAAATATATATTTCAGATATTCAATGCCTTTGAACATGAATGCCAGGAACTTTGTAGTTCTTCCTCAGAAATGCTCATTAGCAACCTGGGAACTTGTGAACATGACATTGTTTCTCAATAGACTGATATAAACCTCAGTCAATCAGACTGGAGCCTCGTTTAAAAAAGAAAAAAGCTTTTTTCAATTTGTTTGTGGGCAACAAACATCATTCTGTCTGTTTTTTACCATGGCTGATTTGTGAAACATGAGCTTTCAAGAGTCAAAGGAAAGCCTGAACCATAGGGTTTTTCATTTTTACATTTATTTGCTACAAATTTTTACACTAACTAGTGGAATGATCTAGTTCCTGTTATAGAAGTGATAAAATATAGAAATTCTTCCTAACAGTCATTTGACTCGGCATTTCCGTGCAGTTGAACCAAAGGCTGACAGCTCTTTATTAATGTCAGATTAATGGTTCAGTTATGGTAAAAGTCGAGACCCCTCAACTTCAGTCAAATTCTCATTAATTTCAGACCACTCAGAGACAAATTAATTGGTTGCCCTATTTTGCATGGCCCAGTGAAATAACCCCGCAGACTTATGATTAACTTTCTGCTTTTGGACAGAAACAGCAGCAAAGCGTTTGACCTGCTGTTGCGGTCAGCATCTGTTAGGTAACTGTTTTTGCTTTTTTGGTTACCAGTTGACGGTCACCTTGGGATTCTTCTCTCAATTTCAATGATGCATATGGAAAATTTTGATTATTAGTAGGGCCGGGACTCGATTAAAAAAATTAATCTAATTAATTAGAGGCTTTGTAATTAATTAATCGAAATTATTCGCATTTTAATTGCAGAAATATTTGAGAAGTATTTTTTTTCACATGGATTTTTAGTATACCATTGAATAATGACTGAATACATAAGCTTAATCAACAAAATATTGTTTATTTTTGTTCAACCAAGTCCAGCAGACCAGTGCAATTTTTACCCTTAAGTGTAGCAATAGCATATTACTATACTAATAGCAATAGCGAATTATTCCTTGTTGCATAGCTTGCACACAACCATGCTCTTATCGAAGCTTTCATCCGTTCGTTTTTTATAACAAAATGTCCCATCCACGGGGCCAACCAAAGCTGTCTCGTCAGCTTCTTCGTTCATGTTCACTGTGGTTTGTTGTTGTCTGAAGTCATCATGAACGCTAGTTGGTGCTCCAGTATAATCGGTCCGCCAAAACTCATCCAGTGAGAAACGTTCCGCGGTGCAAAAATAAGTGTTTAACGTGTTATTTTTTGTGTAATTAATTAGTCCCGGCCCTAATTATTAGCGATGTTTGCTAAGTCAAGCATCACTATTACTGTTTCTCATACTAACAATTTTAACCTAGCAGGTAATAGAATTAGTGAAAAAAGCAACTGCCTACCACCAAGTTCACCATCATGTTCTAGTGCGAACAGACAATACGTCGGTGGTCTCATATATAAATCGGCAGAGGGGCTTGAGATCGTGCCCTCTATGCAAACTGGCGCATCAGGTTCTTCTGTGGTCCCAGGGCAAACTACTCTCAATTAGAGCAATCTTTATCCCTGGGGACAAAAATGTGGGGGCAGACATTCAGTTGAGGCAGGGGCTGAGGCCCGGGGAATGGAGACTCCACCCCGAGACGGTGGAGTTGATATGGAGGATGTTTGGTCAGGCGGAAGTGGATCTGTTCGCCTCTCACGAGAACACACACTGTCCGCTCTGGTTTTCCCCCGTGCATCCAGCTCCCCTGGGACTGGATGTACGCATTACCCCCGATCGCTCTGCTCCCAGGGGTTGTAGAGAGGGTTCGGCGGCACAGGATAAGTTTGCTCCTAGCAGGCCCTCCGTGGCAAATCCCGATCAGGAGGGACCTTCTTTCTCAGGCACAATATATGACCTTCTTTCTCGGGGCACAATATATCACCCTCGGCCAGAGCTGTGGAAGCTGTGGGTCTGGCCCCTGAGGGGGACCAACTCACGAATGCTGGTCTCTCAACCAAGGTTGTTGAGACCATCCTAAACTCTAGAGCCCCATCCACGAGGAAACTGTATCCATTAAAATGGAATGTATTTACTTTATGGTGCACAGAACATCAGTTGGACCCAGTTAACTGCCCAGTGGCTTCAGTGCTAGAGTTCCTGCAGAATATCATCTCTGACGGGCTCTCCCCGTCCACGCTGAAGGTCTATGTGGCGGCCATAGCTGCCTTCCACATGCCTCTAGGGGTGGGCACTTTGGGGAGACACCCATTTATAGTATGTTTCCTTCGTGGAGACAGGAGGATGAGGCCTGTCGTCCGGACAAGGGTCCCCACATTGGACCTGGCAGTGGTTCTTGAAGGGTTATCCCTGGCACCCTTCGAACCTTTGGACGACGTGTCCGAGAAATTTGTAACCCTGAAGGTAGCCATCCTACTAGCTATTACGTCCCTCAAGAGAGTGGGGGCCCTGCAGGCGCTATCCGTTGCTCCCTCTTGCCTCGAGTTCGCTCCTGGCAGAGTGAGAGTCATTCTCCACCCTAGACCTGGCAATGTGCCTGCGGTGCCTGCAAATGTGGCATGGTCTGTAATCTTGCAGGCATTTCATCCTCCACCACATGTGTCGGCTGATCAAGCTAAGCTACATCTATTATGCCCGGTCCGAGCTCTGGAGGCCTACGTACACAGGTCCTCGGGCTGGAGGAAGTCGGACCAGCTGCTTGTGTGTTTTGGGTCACCTAAGAAGGGTTCCCCTGCCTCTAAACAAACTATTAGCAGATGGACAGTAGACACTATTTCTTCAGCGTACGAAGCGCGTGATTTGCCTTCACCTCTCCTGATAAGATCCCACTCAACTAGAGGAGTGGCATCCTCTAAGGCCCTGCTAGCAGGGGTCTCCCTCCAAGAGGGGCTCCCAGTGACGTAATGACGCAACACCAATCAAGATTGGACTAGTTCCATACAGGCTTCAGCCGCGTTACGCTGAAGGCGTTCCCCAATGTGTCGATTCTCGACGCAGCGTCTCGTTCCCTTCTCAGGCGTTTTGTAGAAGCATGAAAACTTCTTTGTTTCTTGGTGGACTGATAAGCCACATTGACTCCTGGAAGTTGTGTATAGACAGTCAGTCAGATTGGATTTGGAGTTTCACTGTGCTGCAGTGATGACATATATTTGTAGGCCAACCTGTAAGCCCCTCGACAAAATACCAAATGGATTTTTCCATTGGCTTTCGGATTATTGCCGAAAATAAGCTCTGTGGCCAAAACAAGTTTCTTACACATTTTGTTCATTATAATAATATTTTTTTTATACCAAAGTACAATTTTTTATGAATTTTAAAGACTAAATACAATGGGCAGTAGTAAAAAGCCAAACATAGGCTATAAACAAACTACATACGATGGCATTACTTCAACATCTGCATCATTAAGCTTCTGACAACTCTCTCAGTCTTTATTTAAAAACATTTTCCCTGAAAGTTTGAGGTAGAATAGTTTGCAAGAGCTCGATAATAAACACAATCAGGCTTCGAAAGTCGACTATTGAGTCAACTGGTTTGCTTGTTCGCTGTGATGACGTTTAATGTCCTCTTTAGCCACTTATAAGCACCAACCTTTTTAAAGACAAGCTTTAAAAAAATCACAAGGTGATATTACTGGTGTCATAGAATAAAATGCAAGAATATCTTGAGCTTTTGCTCACCAAAGACCATGTCATCCCTGCAGGCAGCACACTATGTAGTGCACAGTTTGCATTAGACGCTTAATGAATGATTTTCTTAGTCCAGTTGTAAACGACTCCTCTCTTTTCCATGTTTCCGCAGGATCCCAGAAGCAAGCACAAGTTTAAGATCCACACCTACGGCAGTCCCACGTTCTGTGACCACTGCGGATCGCTGCTGTACGGCCTCCTCCACCAGGGCATGAAATGCGACAGTGAGTATCGACCTCCCTTCATGCCCTCACGCAAGACCATCTTCTCTTAACCAAATCTAGATGAAGCCTGTAAGGAAATAAAAGAAGAGCTGGCCTCAGACCCGTTTGAAAGGGTAGCTCCTGCCCCAGGCCTACAAAATTAATCTGTTTCTGCTGTTCTTGTCCATAATGAGGTCAAATGTGGTTCGATCTGTAGATCTAGAGACACCCCCTTCGTTTCAACCAGAACATTCCTGTTCCTCTCAAGCGCTCTGGGTTTCATTGTCACAGATTTCAATAAGAACATATTTAAGGGAGATTTATGTGGGAATAGCAGCATAAATGGGATGTGCTCATCCACACCTCTCTGAGACGACACACCACAGCGAATTTCTGTTTCCACATATCAACAACAGCCTCAGCATGGGTCACACACACTTTCTCTGCCAAAACACTCCAACAAAACAAGGTTTGCTGTCTGTGCTCATGAACTTGACAGGGTTCACCTTCAAAATACACTTTTCATGTCTTACGTTAGTGTTTCAGCAGTTGATATTATTAAAAAGGGGGGAAAAAGTTAATAACAACATGACAGTAAAGGCCAATTCCCACCGCACGAACAAACGCCTACAAGCACGCTGTTGGCGTTGATCGGGGTTTGTTTTCACCTGACTGACCATGTTATATCAGCATTTGTCCAAATCTAAATCCAACGGCCAACTTGTTTGTTGATAGGGTTGGGTATCATTTGAATTTGAACAATTCCGATTCCGATTCTGCTTATCGATTCCGATTCGTATTGATTCCTAATTCTGATTCCATTAAGGTAAAAAAAAAACTAAGATATCATTCACATTTAGTCTTATTTTAAAACACTTAATTGTAGCTGAATATCATGAACAAAAAGAACAATTACACAAGGAGCGTTTGCCTGTGGTTTAAAAAATAACATAGAATATCAACTAGCCCAACTAATATACATTTGAAGCATTATTAAAGACAAGTAAACACTCAGTAATTAAAAATTGGTATTTATTGGTATTTGTTGGCGTTTGTCTGTGTGGTGTGAATTGGCCTTAACAGCTTTGAATCAGGTTGGAGGTCTAGAGCTTTTATGCTACTAATGGAAAGTGGCTTTGAATCATGCGAAGATGCTAGGAATGCTCATATGCCCACGTTCATACAAATATTTCCTTGAAAAAGCTTTTTTTTTGTGTGGCAGCCAATCTCTAATGGCTCTGGTTTGTGGTCCATGTACAGCAGTCTTGCCAAGTCTGTGGTTTTCCTGCATAATTGGGCAACTTTTACACTGTTGCCACGGGTTGTTTTTTGGTCCATGGGTTGAAGCAATCGGTTTTTACCACTCGTAACACAATGTTACCCCCCTGGAAAACGTTTTTTTGTGTGTGTGTGTGTGTTTTTTGAATAGCAATTGGGATGGTTTTGTTAGGCAGATCTGGCAACCCTGATGTACAGCTAGATGTACAACTTCAGTAGTTTTTATTAAGACCACAGAGGGAAAAGCAGCAAACAGAAGTACAGAGCCATCATATCGCACATTGGCTACTGTGGTTATAGACAAATGTTCACAATTAAATCAATTCTCAATAGATAAAATCAAGCCCTGCATACACTGATCTGTTCCGTCGGGGTCTTGGACGTTATTTCATGTTGACTTTACTATGTTTAATCCCGAAGCGTTTACCAATGTTTCTCTCTCTTGTTCTCAGCCTGTGACATGAACGTTCACAAGCAGTGTGTGATGAACGTGCCGAGTCTGTGCGGGACCGACCACACCGAGCGCAGAGGAAGAATCTTCCTCAAGATCGAGGTCATCGTAGACAGACTCCACGTCACAGGTCAGCACCCCCCCCTCTCGCACTGGGAATATCCCAGAATAGCCATCATTAGTGGGGATTGAAAACATGACAAATGTCATAACTGGACTTAAGCCGGACTTTTCGGCGAAATTGACTGGGTTTGGTATTATATGGTCAGAAAGTAAGATGAAATCCTGATGCTTGTAATGGGCAATGATTAATCACGATTATATATTTAAGAAAAATGTGTTATATAATTAAGTAAAATGTGCTATATAAAACATTTATATATAATATAAATTATGTATAAATATTAGTGCTGTCATACGATTAAAATATTTAATCGCGATTAATCGCATTAATGTCATAGTTAACTCGCGATTAATCACAATTAATCGCACATTTTTATCTAATCTAAATGTCTCCTGATTTCTTTTTGTCCCATTATTTTTTCTCATTTTAATGCTCTTATCAACATGGAAAAGTGGATCGGCTTGGTTTGTGCAAATGTTTTTTATTGAAAACAACATTGACATATACTGTGTTCAATTTCACACTAACATTCTCACTTGGAGCAAATAATCTCTCACACAATGTAACACTGTCCATCAATAAAAGGGTGAAAGAAAGACTGACGAGGTCCTGATATTGACGAGGGGGCGGAGAATTCGCATCAGCTGTGTGTGTGTGTGTGTGTGTGTGTGTGTGTGTGCTTGGCCATTATCAAGTGGTGTTTCAGACTGGACGTGCTGCGATGATGATAGCTCAGTTCACAACGACAAAACACACAGATCACTTTGGTCTTGTCAATGGGACCATTTGGCAACTTTTTAAAAGTAAACTTTCCATTCAGAATCTTATTGGCATCCATTTCGGCGTCTCGCGCTCGTCATCCACTCAAAACGTAACGTTAACCTACTATTTGGCCGGCTCGCAAGCCCAGACAAGTGTGTGCGGCGTCGTGCCTGTTGTTTTGTTTCCGGTCTAGCTAGATCCGCTTGCACTTTGGTCGACGAAGCAACAAAACGTCCTCGCGCGGCGCAAGCCATTGAAATGAATGGGTTTCATAGCGCAGCGCCGCGTACTGTTGCAAAAGCATGTGAAAAAATCGCAATTAATCGTTGCCCAGCACTTAATATATTATAATATAATATAATTTTATTATATTATAGTTTTATTATCAAAGCTCTGTAGTTTTTAATCTGGTGATCAAAACATATAATTTAATGCAGTACAATGATGATTGAGAGATACGTACAAATAAACATTTCTCAAAAATGATCATATTTACAGTTTTTTTCAGTCGCTAACAGCGTCTGTCCAACCAGTTGTCACACTTTCAAAACTCTAAACACAATTAGCACAGCATCGGTCTTTTGTGGCCATACCATTCAACATATTTCATGTCGTTTTCACACAATATGTAGTCAGTGAACACATTTCCACAATGCTTACATTTTCTTAACAGACAAGCTACCTCCCAACAAAATTATGGATTGTTTTTGTAGTATTTATAAATGTTAACACACACCATCCCACAATAGCAAAAACAATATTCCAAACCTTAGATACAGTATAAAAACCTCTGCTCCTGCAATGATATCAGTTCAAAAACAATATATCTCAGCTGATAATAAACAAACAATTGAATAATTGACCGACAGCTTATTTATGTTGGGTAAATTGGGCCAACCACAGCTGATTCCAGTCTGGCTTAAGCCCTATTCGCACGGGATAAGTATTACCTGGTGACCTCTAGTCATTTGTAATAATTGCGGAGGTTGTCTGTGATCTTAATCCCGTGCGAATTGGCCATGTCTGTAATTTGTAAAGTAAAAATTCCCCCGCAAATGACCTACCATATTTTGCCGAACACCGAGGTCCTGTGATAATATTAGTCACGTGCGAATCAGCATCTCTGTGATTTGGCGGGGTCGTTTATAATTTTTTCAAGGTTTTGTTTCCTGTGCGCTTTTTCCTCCATCTCTCACGAAGAATAAAGGCTGCGTTGGAGTGTTTTGATAGTATTTTGGGTGCTGGGTCATATCGCTATACACCATACAACTATACAATTTGCAGAAAGAGAAAGCTGAAAACCATCAGAAGAGCAAAAACTAAAAGAATGATTAGATGGAGATGAATGACATTCATAGCAGCATACGGTAAGGACAATTCTTCTGTTTATCATACAGCTATATATATAATAACGACAAGACATTTCCAAGCAATAGCCTAATGACATCTATCCGGGAGATAAGTCAGTAAATTCGAGTCGCAGGCTTCGCTTATCCCATGCGAATGCACCACACGAAATTCAGATGTGGGTAGGTAATTTCAAATTCACACGAGGTCCCCAGATAATACTAATCCCGTGCAAATAGGGCTTTAGACTCAATGGCAGGGGTTATATTTTTCTATTACATTGACACTTATACAGTCAAAGGAGGACTTTGAGGAGTGATGTTTTTGGAAACAGAAACAGAAAAAGGCAAACACTGTAAGAGCCAGGGGCCCAGGGAGAAGAGCAGGCCCAGTGAGAGATGCAGTGAGAGGTGCAGGAGCAGTGAGAGGTGCAGTGAGATGAGCAGGAGCAGGGAGAGATGCAGTGAGAGGTGCAGGAGCAGGGAGAGATGCAGTGAGATGAACAGGAGAAGTGAGAGATGCAGGTGCAGTGAGAGATGCAGGAGCAGTGAGAGATGAAGTGAGAGGTACAGGTGCAGTGAGAGATAGAGTGAGAGGTACTGGAGCAGTGAGAGATGCAGTGAGAGGTGCAGGAGCAGTGAGAGATGAAGTGAGAGGTGCAGGTGCAGTGAGAGGTGCAGGAGCAGTGAGAGATGAAGTGAGAGGTGCAGGAGCAGTGAGAGATGCAGTGAGAGGTACTGGAGCAGTGAGAGATGCATGAGCAGTGAGGGATGCAGTGAGAAGTGCAGGAGCAGTGAGAGGTGCAGGTGCAGTGAGAGGTGCAGGAGCAGTGAGAGATGAAGTGAGAGGTGCAGGAGCAGTGAGAGATGCAGTGAGAGGTACTGGAGCAGTGAGAGATGCATGAGCAGTGAGGGATGCAGTGAGAAGTGCAGGAGCAGTGAGAGGTGCAGGTGCAGTGAGAGATGCAGGAGCAGTGAGAGGGATGCAGTGAGAGGTACTGGAGCAGTGAGAGATGCAGGAGCAGTGAGAGGTGCATGAGCAGTGAGGGATGCAGTGAGAAGTGCAGGAGCAGTGAGAGATGCAGTGAGAGATGCAGTGAGAGGTGCAGGTGCAGTGAGAGATGCAGTGAGAGATGCAGGAGCAGTGAGAGATGCAGTGAGAGATGCAGTGAGAGGTGCAGGTGCAGTGAGAGATGCAGTAAGAGATGCAGGAGCAGTGACAGATGCAGTGAGAGGTGCAGGAGCAGTGAGAGGTGCAGGAGCAGTGAGAGAGGCAGTGAGATGAACAGGAGAAGTGAGAGATGCAGTGTGAGGTGCATGAGCAGTGAGAGATGCAGTGAGAAGTGCAGGAGCAGTGAGAGATGCAGTGAGAGGTGCATGAGCAGTGAGAGATGCAGTGAGAGGTGCAGGTGCAGTGAGAGATGCAGGAGCAGTGAGAGATGCAGTGAGAGGTACTGGAGCAGTGAGAGATGCAGGAGCAGTGAGAGGTGCATGAGCAGAGAGGGATGCAGTGAGAAGTGCAGGAGCAGTGAGAGGTGCAGTGAGAGGTGCATGAGCAGTGAGAGATGCAGTGAGAGGTGCAGTGAGAGGTGCAGGAGCAGTGAGAGATGCAGTGAGAGGTGCAGGAGCAGTAAGAGATGCAGGAGCAGTGAGAGATGCAGTGAGAGGTGCAGGAGCAGTGAGAGATGCAGTGAGAGGTGCAGGAGCAGTGAGAGATGCAGGAGCAGTGAGAGATGCAGGAGGAGTGAGATGCAGGATCAGTGAGAGATGCAGTGAGAGATGCAGGAGCAGTGAGAGATACAGTGGAAGGTGCAGGAGCAGTGAGAGATGCAGTGAAAGGTGCAGGAGGAGTAAGAGATGCAGTGAGAGGTGCAGGAGCAGTGAGAGATGCAGTGAGAGGTGCAGGAGCAGTGAGAGATGCAGTGAGAGGTGCAGTGAGAGATGCAGGTGCAGTGAGAAATGCAGTGAGAGGTGCAGGAGCAGTGAGAGATGCAGTGAGAGGTGCAGGAGCAGTGAGAGGTGCAGGAGGAGTAAGAGATGCAGTGAGAGGTGCAGGAGCAGTGAGAGATGCAGTGAGAGGTGCAGGAGCAGTGAGAGATGCAGTGAGAGGTGCAGGTGCAGTGAGAGGTGCAGGAGCAGTGAGAGATGCAGTGAGAGGTGCAGGAGCAGTGAGAGATGCAGTGAGAGGTGCAGGAGCAGTGAGAGGTGCAGGAGGAGTAAGAGATGCAGTGAGAGGTGCAGGAGCAGTGAGAGATGCAGTGAGAGGTGCAGTGAGAGATGCAGGTGCAGTGAGAAATGCAGTGAGAGGTGCAGGAGCAGTGAGAGGTGCAGTGAGAGGTGCAGGAGCAGTGAGAGATGCAGTGAGAGGTGCAGGAGCAGTGAGAGGTGCAGAAGGAGTAAGAGATGCAGTGAGAGGTGCAGGAGCAGTGAGAGATGCAGTAAGAGGTGCAGGAGCAGTGAGAGATGCAGTGAGAGGTGCAGGAGCAGTGAGAGATGCAGTAAGAGGTGCAGGAGGAGTAAGAGATGCAGTGAGAGATGCAGTAAGAGGTGCAGGAGCAGTGAGAGATGCAGTGAGAGGTGCAGGAGCAGTGAGAGGTGCAGTAAGAGGTGCAGGAGCATTGAGAGATGCAGTGAGAGGTGCAGGTGCAGTGAGAGATGCAGTGAGAGGTGCAGTGAGAGGTGCAGTAAGAGGTGCAGGATCAGTGAGAGATGCAGTGAGAGGTGCAGGTGCAGTGAGAGATGCAGTGAGAGGTGCAGGAGCAGTGAGAGATGAAGTGAGAGGTGCAGTGAGAGGTGCAGGAGCAGTGAGAGGAGCAGTGAGAGGTGCAGGAGCAGTGAGAGATGCAGTGAGAGATGCAGTGAGAGATGCAGTGAGAGATGCAGTAAGAGGTGCAGGAGCAGTGAGAGATGCAGGAGCAGTGAGAGATGCAGTAAGAGGTGCAGGAGCAGTGAGAGATGCAGTGAGAGGTGCAGGAGCAGTGAGAGATGCAGTAAGAGGTGCAGGAGCAGTGAGATATGCAGTAAGAGGTGCAGGAGCAGTGAGAGATGCAGTGAGAGGTGCAGGAGCAGTGAGAGATGAAGTGAGAGGTACTGGAGCAGTGAGAGATGAAGTGAGAGGTGCAGGAGCAGTGAGAGATGCAGTGAGAGGTGCAGGAGCAGTGAGAGATGCAGTGAGAGATGCAGTGAGAGGTGCAGGAGCAGTGAGAGGTGCAGGAGGAGTAAGAGATGCAGTGAGAGGTGCAGGAGCAGTGAGAGGTGCAGGAGCAGTGAGAGATGCAGTGAGAGGTGCAGTGAGAGATGCAGGTGCAGTGAGAAATGCAGTGAGAGGTGCAGGAGCAGTGAGAGGTGCAGTGAGAGGTGCAGGAGCAGTGAGAGATGCAGTGAGAGGTGCAGGAGCAGTGAGAGGTGCAGAAGGAGTAAGAGATGCAGTGAGAGGTGCAGGAGCAGTGAGAGATGCAGTAAGAGGTGCAGGAGCAGTGAGAGATGCAGAAGGAGTAAGAGATGCAGTGAGAGGTGCAGGAGCAGTGAGAGATGCAGTAAGAGGTGCAGGAGCAGTGAGAAATGCAGTGAGAGGTGCAGGAGCAGTGAGAGGTGCAGTGAGAGGTGCAGGAGCAGTAAGAGGTGCAGGAGCAGTGAGAGATGCAGTAAGAGGTGCAGGAGCAGTGAGAGATGCAGTGAGAGGTGCAGGAGCAGTGAGAGATGCAGTAAGAGGTGCAGGAGCAGTGAGAGATGCAGTGAGAGGTGCAGGAGCAGTGAGAGATGAAGTGAGAGGTGCAGGAGCAGTGAGAGGTGCAGGAGCAGTGAGAGGAGCAGTGAGAGGTGCAGGAGCAGTGAGAGATGCAGTGAGAGATGCAGTGAGAGATGCAGTAAGAGGTGCAGGAGCAGTGAGAGATGCAGTGAGAGGTGCAGGAGCAGTGAGAGATGCAGTAAGAGGTGCAGGAGCAGTGAGAGATGCAGTAAGAGGTGCAGGAGCAGTGAGAGATGCAGTGAGAGGTGCAGGAGCAGTGAGAGATGCAGTAAGAGGTGCAGGAGCAGTGAGAGATGCAGTGAGAGGTGCAGGAGCAGTGAGAGATGCAGTAAGAGGTGCAGGAGCAGTGAGAGATGCAGTGAGAGGTGCAGGAGCAGTGAGAGATGCAGTAAGAGGTGCAGGAGCAGTGAGAGATGCAGTGAGAGGTGCAGGAGCAGTGAGAGATGCAGTAAGAGGTGCAGGAGCAGTGAGAGATGCAGTGAGAGGTGCAGGAGCAGTGAGAGATGCAGTAAGAGGTGCAGGAGCAGTGAGAGATGCAGTGAGAGGTGCAGGAGGAGTGAGAGATGCAGTAAGAGGTGCAGGAGCAGTGAGAGATGCAGTAAGAGGTGCAGGAGCAGTGAGAGATGCAGTGAGAGGTGCAGGAGCAGTGAGAGATGCAGTAAGAGGTGCAGGAGCAGTGAGAGATGCAGTGAGAGGTGCAGGAGCAGTGAGAGATGCAGGAGCAGTGAGAGATGCAGTAAGAGGTGCAGGAGCAGTGAGAGATGCAGTAAGAGGTGCAGGAGCAGTGAGAGATGCAGTAAGAGGTGCAGGAGCAGTGAGAGATGCAGTAAGAGGTGCAGGAGCAGTGAGAGATGCAGTGAGAGGTGCAGGAGCAGTGAGAGATGCAGTAAGAGGTGCAGGAGCAGTGAGAGATGCAGTAAGAGGTGCAGGAGCAGTGAGAGATGCAGTGAGAGGTGCAGGAGCAGTGAGAGATGCAGGAGCAGTGAGAGATGCAGTAAGAGGTGCAGGAGCAGTGAGAGATGCAGTAAGAGGTGCAGGAGCAGTGAGAGATGCAGTAAGAGGTGCAGGAGCAGTGAGAGATGCAGTAAGAGGTGCAGGAGCAGTGAGAGATGCAGTGAGAGGTGCAGGAGCAGTGAGAGATGCAGTGAGAAGTACTGGAGCAGTGAGAGATGCAGTGAGAGGTGCAGGAGCAGTGAGAGGTGAAAAAAACTGATTTGCTTTTTACTGGAATGCTTTTGAATGTTAACATTACTGAACATGTGGACATACAGTTCCCAACCAAGAAATTAAGTGTAAAAATGGTGGATTGCATGTTTTGCATGCAAATACCTGTAAAACTGAAACCATTAAAGTCTATGCAGTTTTTGTAATGTCAACAATAGCCATTAGCCAGTATTTTGAAACCTGGTGTACTTTGATTGACTGCATGTACCTTGTGAAGTGGAAACACGTGTTATTCTTTGACAGAATTATTTCATTTTTAAGTCAGATTTCCAGTGTTTTGGTAAAGTTAGTGTGTGCAGAGAAAGATGTGTTCTATTTTGAAATGAAGAGTTTCTATATATTTAAGAAAATGTGTTTTTGAGAAGAAAATTATCCATTTGGCCAATTGTGTTTTGTAGGTGTAAGTCTGTGTTAAGAGTTTAGAAAAAAGTATCTGAAGTATGGGTAAGCGCTTGTTAGCGATTGAAAACAAGTGTAATACCCACATTTTAACATGATTTTCAAAAAAGAATTATGTATGGATAATCAAGTAGACCTAAGTTGCTTCAGTCCAGTAAGTGGTCATCTGGAAGTATTATTGACCATATAAAATATGGTGTACTTTGATAATACTAAAATAATTACTAAAATAATTATTTTAGTATTGTACTAAAATAATGCGTACTAAAATAATACTTAAATACTTATGCTTATTTATGTCTAAAAATCTGCAAAAACACACGTGAACTGAAGGGGGACGTTTTTACAATTATACTAAAAGCCTTTTACTTGCTAAAAAAAGTATAAAGCATCAATCAGATGACAGAAAGCATGGAGTTCATGATCATGTTGTATATAGAGGATAAGTCAAAAATGATACAGTCAGCTAAGGGTTAAGTAGCATCACAAAATGATATTTATTCCAGTAGATCTTGTTTTTTTTTTTTAATGCTCCTCCATTATTAGTATAATTCATGTAATATGTTGCTATTTTTATCTGTTTGCGTGATCCTTGCAAATTCACATTAGTCTTATTACTCAGATTTCATAATGCTTTGATGCTGTTTTTCCACAAAATGCCAGTTTGCATTAAGCTATCATGGCAGGTCATGTGTTGAGGGTTGAGTGGGTTTAGAGATTGTGTGTGTGCGTGTGCGTCTGTGTGTGGCAGCAGGTATGAGGGGGCTTTAGTGCCAGATGCCTGGCCCGATGCCCGGCTGTTGTGATGATGGGGCTTTATGTATGCCAGCCTGTGTCCGCTCAGAAACTCTTGCTCCAGTGAACACATTCCTGTGCGCTGGCACCTCTTCCCTGCTGTGTGAATATCATCTCTGCTTATCTCTGGCCTTACACACAGACAGACATGCTACACACTGGTCTGCTGATTATTATATTTGGAGAAGTCATCGGGATTCAGGAAATCCTACAGTTATCAAGAGAAGGGTCACTGTTGCATTTTATTTTCTCCCTGAACTGCACTTGATGTTAGTCAGGGTTTCTTTCACCACAACAAAACGTTTTTTTTAATCCACTATGTCCCTTAAATGGATAGTTCAGCCCAAAATGACAATTCTGACATCTTTTACTCACCTTCGTTTTGTTCCAAACCCATAAAACTTTTGTTCATCTTCAGAACACAAATAGAGATGTTTTATCGAAACCATGATTTCTGTAAGATTTCTGAAGGGCTGTTTGCACGACACTGTTTTCAACTAAAAACGTAAACGTTTTTATAGGGTTTGACCGTTCGTTTACACGATAACGGCGTTTTGGGAGCCTGAAGCCGCAAACTTTTAAAAACGTGAATCTCTGAAGACGATGACGTCATGCACATGCGTATTACGTGCTCAGTCTACATTGTTTCATCGCCATCTACTGGCCTGGAGCAGAATACAGCGCTTTTAGCCGTTTTAGCGGATCTGTGTGAATGGGGATCGTTTTGACAATGGTGTCGTCTGTATCCGGACATCTCTAAGGAAAAAATTGTGTAAAAATGTAAAATCCAACTAATTTCCGAGAACCGATTCTTTCGGACAGCCTTTACACAATGATGTCACTATACACATTTCTTTTCTAACAACTCAGTGTCATGTTATATCAAGGAAACATTCAAATAAAGTCATTTGTATCAATGCATATTCAAATAAAAAGTTATTTGTGTGAACGCATATTGTTGATTATTGCCTTTCATTCACTTAAAGGGTTAGTTCACCCAAAAATGAAATTTCAGTCTTTAATTACTCTCCCTCATGTCGTTCCAAACCCGTAAGACCTCCGTTCATCTTGGGAACACAAATGAAGATATTTTTGATGAAATCCGAGAGGTTTCTGAACCAGCCGCAACGTCATTGCAACTTTCAAGGCCCAGAAAGCTACAGTAGTAAAGATGACATAATTTTTTTTTTTTTGGTGAACTATCCCAATTATATAATGTAATGCGTATGGTGCAATCCAAACACGAATGACTCAGGAATGCAACTATCAATAGACTTTAATCCACCACAATTAGAAATGCACAGGAGAATACAAACGCAAACCACACTAACAATAACCCACAGAGGATTGGCCTGAACAGGGAGTATATATACACTGAGAAACGAGACACAGGTGCAAATCATAAGTAACCACGGAAACAAACAAGGACATAATCAGAAACCAAGGAAATCGAAAATAAACAGTTTAGGGAAACAAGAACTACAACAGTCAGAATGTCAAAATAAGATGCAAACAGAACATATAGAATAATTCAGTTTAATTGTAGAAAAAAAAATGTACTCAAATATGCTGGAATTTAACATAATTTGCACATTGTTGTTTAAATGTTTATTATCCGTGAAAAAGAATGTCCATTGATTTTGCAAGCGAACTTACTGTCCATTGGCCAGGAGTACCAGCCATTACAATGTCTCATAGGTTTAATACAGTGTCTGCATGGTACATCTAACTATTATTTCGAAAGTGAAAGGAAAATACTTTTTTTCATGATAATAAAAAATACTGTCATGTTAGCTTACGGATCCTCAAACTAACCATTTGTCTAGGGAAGTATTAGTGCATGTTTGTTGTGTCTGAGGAGATCATCTGCCGGGAGCTGTGAGGAATATGAGTTCTTCATAGGGTTTGTGAGCATCCATGTGCTCATGTACTCCACACAACAAATACACACAGAAAACAACAAACAAACAACCCTCTTTTGCCTCAGATTCTAAGATGCGTTCATAGGATGCACTCGAGTCCACTGGATTTCACACTTCTGTCCACATGGTTGGTGGGAAAGTGGTTTTATGATCTCGGGTGTGAACAAGTGAACCGATCCATCATCCCTTTTTACATCCGAGTCATTAAGACATTAGTCATCATCTCCTTGGTCATGCTTTTCAGTGCTGGATATTAGCATGCTGATTGAATGGTAGTGAAGTTCACAATGTAATTTTGGGAGGAGTGGTTTATCTAAGCTCGAGTTGAAGCTTCTCTCTCCACTGTGGACAGCAAGCCAAATACACTTAACCTTATTAGCTTAAAGATTATATGGGCAAAGGAACTTGTGAATTAGATAACTTCAGAATTAAGATTTCCTGATTATTTACTCTCCCCCACGTCATCCAAGATGTTCTTTCTTTCTTTCTTCAGTCGAACAGAAATGAAGGTTTTTGAGGAAAGCGTTCCAGGATTTTCTCCATATAGTGACTTCAATGGGGTCCAACGGGTCGAAGGTCCAAATGTGAGTTTCAGTGCAGCTTCAAAGTCTCGACACGATCCCAGCCGAGGAATAAGAGTCTGATCTAGACAAACCATCCGACATTTTATAAAAAAATAAACACTTATACTTTTTAACCACTAATGCTCGTCTTGCACGAGCTGTGATGCGCCACACATTACGTAATCATGTTGAAAGGTCAAGCGGGACGTAGGCGGAAGAACCGACCGAGTGTTTAAATAAAATGCATAAATAAAACAACAATGTCGGACTAGTTTGAAGTTGGAATAGAAAATGAGATGGAGTTTTTCGCCTACGTCCCGCTTGACCTTTCAACGTGATTACGTAATGTGTGGCGCATCACAGCTAGTGCAAGACGAGCATTAGTGGTTAAAAGTATATAAATGTTTATTTTTTGTATAAAATGGCGGATGGATTGTCTAGATCAGACTCTTATTCCTCGGCTGGATCGTGTCGAGACTTTGTAGCTGCACTGAAACTCACATTTGGACCTTCGACCCGTTGGACCCCATTGAAGTCACTATATGGAGAAAATCCTGGAACGTTTTCCTCAAAAAACGTAATTTCTGTTCGACTGAAGAAAGAAAGACATGAACATCTTGGATGGCGTGGGGGAGAGTAAATTATAGAACTACTTCTTTAAGAATTAGAGTGTTTGATATTAGATTTACTAGCAGTTTGGTCAACCAAAAATCTGGTCCTAGCACTAAACCAGTCCTGACCTGCATGGGAAGTCATGTTGATTGTGTCAGCAGGTCATCCTCCTCTAGCTCGTGATGTGGAGCACCAGATCCCTGCTGTGATCAGAGGTATCAGGGCATCTGAGAGGGGGATTTCCCATGGGATCTGTATAGTGTCTCAAACTCTCGATCAATACAGCGGGACTGACACATACTGTCATCTGTGGAGGTGTCTAACCAGTGTCATACTGGTGATCGTTTCGCTGTTCTTATAGACACTGGCACTGCGACTGGGGAAAGGTTTTTATTTTGGGGTTTTTCTGCCAACAAAAATGTATGATATGATATATGATCCGCTGCTCTTACACAAATACAAGGAAACTTTTAAGCTGTGTTTTCCAGACCTAAAAAAGTCATGGAAAATAATATATATATTTAAGTTTGGGGTCGGTGGGATTTTTTTTTAAATTAATAATTTAATTAAAATACTAAAAAAATTATTGAATTAATACTTTTATTTAGTAAGGATACATTAATTTGATGTATAAGACATTTAGAATGTTACAAAGCATTGCTATTTTCTATTTGTTCTTTGGGAATTTCTATTCATCCGAGACTCCTGAAATGTATTGCGGTTTTCACAAAAATATTAAGCTCTGTTTTCACATTCAGCTTTGCCATCACAGGAATAAATTACATTTTAAAAATTAATCAAATAGAAAACAGATGTTTTAAATAATATTTCACAATAAGAGACTTCTTTTAAAAACATTACAAAATATTACTGACCATTTTTTTTCTTGCTTGCAAGCCATAGTGATGTATAGGGCCAGGTTTACTAAAAAAGCGCCAATGTCAGTAAAGTTCTGCGTGTGGTCAGTAGATCACATAACAGATTTATGTTCAGTTCAGCTCAGTTCATGGACTTAGCAAAATAAAGTAAACTGTGACATATTATACCCAGAAACTCTTCATACAGTGACTACCAGTAACATTTATACAAATTTGGGAGCAATAATTATTCCGACACTTTGACCTGATCGTGTTTTGCTGAAGTGTTTTTTCTTTAATTGCTAATGCTCTTTTTACACACAGACTGAACAACATGAAGCATTGCTTGGTAATCGGTTGAGCTAAACTGGTATTATCTAATTGTGTAGTTACATTTAACAGCTGACAGATATTCAACATAATTCATTGTTTGAGTTCTTGTCATATTTTATTACCATTTTCTAAACTATAGAGAATAAACTGGGAAATGTTGAAGGTGTCTGAATAAATTTTGGTTTGACTGTAATTTGAAAGCATAATAAACATTTTTAAAGGTTCAATCTTGGCTTCATTTCATAATTAAACTATCCTGAGAAACTCTTTATCACGTATTGAGTGTATTAATCATAGAAATTTGCATTGCTTCTGGTCTGGTCTGTGTTTCAAAGTTGTCCGTTTGCATATGAGACCTTGAGGCATTGGTTCTGAACGCTCTCTGTAGGCCTGAACTTCTGGAGTCTGTTTGTCCTCTTCCAGGGTTTTATTATATAACCTCCCCGAGGCGATGGCTTCAGTTAAACTCGTTGGTGGTTCCTATCAGCACTTCTCTCGTGGATCCCATTTGTAACGGAGGGCTCAAGTGTCTCTCTGGATTCCCAAAACTGCTGAACGCTTAAGAGTCGTCACTGCCCAAAGATGTGAATGTCAGTCCACAATGACTTCCTGATTATTTAAAGCGATGACTGTGGGTGATATTTGGCTGCCAGTTGGGATTCACTTCATACTTTTGTCTGGTTTTATCTGGGACTCATTTTGTTCTCGCTGCCAGGCATTAGATCAAACTGGAGGATAAAGTAACTTTCGTTTCAGTGTTTCACGCTTTTTAGACATGCACGCCATAATAAATAGACTTGTTTTTACCAAACTTTACAAATTTTCCTTTAAATGTCTCATATATCACTGAAAATGGGAGAATATATCACTGAGAATGAGAGCTATAATGTGGTATATGGCACATAGTCAGGATAATTCTAGGGATGCACCGATATGAAAATGTTGACCGATACGATAACCGATAATTCTTTATATTTGAAAGCCGATAACCGATATATTGGACGATAAATCTAAATCTAAATTTTTAAATAATTTTTGAGAGTCTGATTACAAAAACAAAAGTCTCACCAATAAAATCCATGTCCCAACCACACAATTATAATATTCTCAATATAATTGTATGTAGCCGATATGACAGACTGTTGCACTTTACTGTATTTTCCTTTTTTAAGGGATTTCAATCATATTTCAAGCAATTCAAAACCATCGTGTTGAACAGTGCGCATCTGAAGTGTCTCAGCTGAAGAAAATAATACATTATTTATCGGCTTTAATATGTCGGACACATTTTCTTATTGGGCCGATAAAGATAACATTAAAAATGATAATTGGCCGATACCGATATTGTGGCCTATATATCGTTCATCCTTTGATAATTCTGCTTAAAATGTGTTAAAAATGTTTTAAAAATTAGCTTTTTTTTTACATTGGAATTTCTCAAAAAGATGATTTTCTGAGCCCCAAATTCAGCAAAAGTTTTAACATGGTCTTACTCAGTCAATATTAAAGATATTTTCACAGAATGTTCTTTAGGGTTATTTTATGTAGAAAACAGTGGATCACAAAAAAAAAGACTTTAGCTGGGTTTTCACAGTTATGGAAATGTTATGTGTGTACCCTTACTGAAGCTTTCTGAGGGGTTTTCCTCCATGTTGAGGATCTAGTACAGACTCCCAATGGACAGAGATAAATGTGATTGAGTGTTTTGATTGAGATTTATTGTTGATATTTTATATGACTGTTTATTCTGGGCTGAAGTCAGACGGAGGAATCTTGGCTGACCCTTCGTGTGGTGTGGATAAACAATGGGAAGAAGCTCATTTTCAGATTACCCAGCATCCAGTGCGCTGGACATTTGGCGGTTATGTAACAGCACATCTAAATTTCTCAGGCTATTTGTGCGATTTGAACGTCCATGGAAAACCACATGTAAAAATAGCCTTTGAAGATTACATCAGGAATTTATGCTGCCACCCATCGAGATCAGCAAGATATGATTTACTGAAGTTTATGATGGCATAATGTGGGCAACGTGGTAAAATACTGATAGTAGTGCTATTGGAACATAGTAATGAGGAAATCTCTGAAAGTTCACCTTTTATCCAAACATTCTGATGCAAAATACCAATCATCAGACCTCAATAATACTCACTAGATAAATAACAGTAAGAGGAAAGATGTATGAAGCTGTAAATGACCTCATCACTAGGTGTTGTTGGTGGTTGCTAGGGCTGGATTGACATTAAATAGTCCCTTTCACACATACAGTCTTTACTGTAAATTACCGTAACAGATCATGGGCTCTATCTTGCACCCGACGCAAATTACTTTGTACACTGACGCATGTATCATTCCTATTTTGCACCCGTGCAAAGCGGACTTTTCCCTCCACAGACGCACGTCGGTAAACTAAGAAATACACTTGCGCTCCCCGGGGCGGTTCAGCGCAAAGAGGAGGCGTGTTCCGGCGCAAACTTTCCCTCTTGCTATTTTGCGGTTCTATAAAACAATTGCGCCACTGACCAGAAAAAACCTAGTCTAAAGTCAGTGGCGCGTTGCGCGTTGTTCATTATGCTATTTTAAGCGCGCATGCTTGGCCATAATCAATGTAGCGTGTGCACAACGCGCATACACTTTGATTCTCTCATCTAAGCAGCAGTTTTCATTTTTGCAAATCATACATTATTACGATAGATAGATAGATAGATAGATAGATAGATAGATAGATAGATAGATAGATAGATAGATAGATAGATAGATAGATAGATAGACAATTTATTATAAAAGCATACATGTAGCTTACACATTAACCCAAATTATCATACGCCTGTTTAACAGCAGTTAATTTGGGTGGGTTTCTCCATCCCCAATGTCACTTCTCTGTGTTTTACGGCCCTGACGAGAACGTTGCTCTCCTCGGCTATGAACCGCTCCTGGCGCGCGCCTGGCAAATCCGCCGTTATAATAGGAATCCGCTTTAGAACAAGCGCGCCTGCTCTTAAAGGGAATGTGAGATGACGCTCTGATTGGTTTATTTCACGTTACGCCCAAACCACACCTATGAATAATGAAGCTACTTCAGACCAACCCCTTTTAGATTTGCGCCTGGCGCAAGAGGCATTTATCCCGCCGGGAAAATAGCAACAGCGCCGGGATCCGCCCACAAAGTTACTTGCGCTTTGCGCTTTGACACTTGCGTTTCAGATCGTTAAAATAGGGCCCTATGTGTGAACGGGACCTTTTCAAATATACCGGTAAATTACCGTAATAGATCATGTGTGAACGGAACCTTTTCATATATACTGGTAAATTACCGTAATAGATCATGTGTGAACGGTAACCTTTTCATATATACCGGTAAATTACGGTAATAGATCATGTGTGAACGGGACCTTTTCAAATATACTGGGAAATTACCGTAATAGATCATTTGTGAACGGGACCTTTTCATATATACCGGTAAATTACTGTAACAGATCATGTGTGAACGGGACCTTTTCAAATATACTGGTAAATTACCGTAATAGATCATTTGTGAACGGGACCTTTTCATATATACCGGTAAATTACCGTAATAGATCATGTGTGAACGGGACCTTTTCAAATATACCGGTAAATTACCGTAATAGAGCATTTTTGAACGGGACCTTTTCATATATACCGGTAAATTACCGTAATAGATCATATGTGAACGGGACCTTTTCATATATACTGGGAAATTACCGTAACAGATCATGTGTGAACGGGACCTTTTCAAATATACCGGTAAATTACCGTAACAGATCATGTGTGAACAGGAGCTTTTCAAATATACTGGTAAATTACCGTAATAGATCATTGGTGAATGGGACCTTTTCATATATACCGGTAAATTGCCGTAATAGATCATGTGTGAACGGGACCTTTTCATATACACTGGGAAATTACCGTAACAGATCATGTGTGAACGGGACCTTTTCAAATATACCGGTAAATTACCGTAACAG